>NW_006436282.1:8653934-8716101 GCF_000325575.1 Pteropus alecto | reverse complement strand
AAAATTTATTATGCATATTATATGTGCAAATATTACACTACAGGCTGTTAGGGATAGGTATAATTTTTAAAATTATTTTTAAATGGTAAGTAATTTGTGCAATATCATGCAGTGATTAAATTGAAGGGCCTAGGTTTGACCCAAATCTTCGTGTTCCAAAAGCCAGTGTCTTTTCTGACTAGAATAGGGGTCTAGCTGCTGGGAGAAATGAAGTCATCAAAAGCAGATGGTTGTAAAACCATCTCGATGCCAATCTATGCAGTGATTCCAAAGCATATGCTTGGGCCAGGATTGCTGTTTTCTGCAGAAAACTTCTTTCTCATGTTATCTTATAGTCAGAATGGTTGTTATAAGAATGAGATTTTCCAGGCAAAGAACATGAGCTAGACACATAGTAGGAACCCAATTAAAAGTGGCTCCCTTTCTTTAATTTCTTAGCTAAACTATGATTGGCTTTAATCTCTACATAGTGTATCTTCAAAACAATAAGACAATCTGCCTGACTCTTTCACGTACTACCCATTGAGATCTATTTATTCCCTAAATCCTTTTCTGATTGTTTCCAAATAGAAGTTTTTGTTCATTCTTTTCCAGTCCTTAACTTCATTAACTCTAATTCATCATCAATCATTAGATATATCCTTATTGTACATACTAAGAAAAAAAACATTGCCAATTAAAGTACGACAAGTCAATTGTAAGGTGCATCCAATGTCGAACATATAAAAATGTAAAAAAGTATGCCTCTTAGATCATTTCAAAATGTGTCTATGGTAGTAGTCATTAGAGTTTGTGTGCTTTGGAAATGGACTTGTATATTCATGCACAATAAGTCCTTGGACTGTTCCACCCTGGGAAGTGAGAACTCCTAGACACTTCCAGCAATCCAGCCTCCAAGCTGCTGAGCAAGGCAGCTTAGTGACCCAAAGATAGTCTGTGGAAGGGCTACAGGTGACAACTGTTAGTGGCAAAACTGTTAGCACAAAAGCTTGGGAATGGGTGTTCAAACTCAGTGAAGGGAATCCAGGGTGATCACAGAGTGCAGTAACGGCATCCACTACTAGACTTACTTAATATATGACTAAGACAGAGAGGCTGGTTTGAATGTATGGGCTATGGGATAAGACGTCATAACCACATTTCCCTTCCTAACCACATTTCATATAGCTAAGACAACCTTGACTACATTCTGATCTAAAACAATAATCATTTTATGAATTATTAGAGAATTTTTACATCACTTATATTTTAGTGGTTTCTATTAACACTTCAATTATATGTCATTTATGGTTATGTTTATAAATTAATTGTACTTTTTAACTGGTTCTTAACAAATGGACATCTTTAATGGATATTATATAAATATTCAGATTATATGCAGGACAATCTGTTTGGTTGCCTTGCTATACTTCCTGGTTTAATAAAAAGATCTTGCTTCCTACAGATCAGCTATATAGTTTATGTCACAAAACTCAAACTTGAGTAGCCATTAAGAGTCTGAGAATCTGCAATAAATATTTTTGAACTGAAGGATATAGAAATTATCTATTTCGGTTCATCACTAAAAGATATGTGAGATTTGTCATTAAAGCCTCTATTATTCTCTTTCCTAGAATGCTATTGCTGGGTATGCCTATAATACTCTAGCTTCAAGGCAGGGTGTAGAAAGACTAAAATTAGGAGAATGCATGGAGTTAGTTCCAAGGACAGAATTCAATTGCATCCAAGAAGCAAAGACAAAATCAAGGAACAAAGCCAAGGTCAATCATGGTGTCAGGCTAGAAAACGCCAACTAATGAATGAATAAGTACATGAGTTAATAGTCATGTTTGAAAGCCAGAGGTAAATGAGGAAGCAAGAAATAAGGGTACAACAAGAATAGCCAACTGAATTCTGGCAAAGAGCACCTTGATGGCCTTTAAAAATGTAAGGACAGTCTTGCTCTGTTGTACAGAGGCAGGAGAGGCATTGAAAAGGCACTGTCTACTTGAGAATATGGTAGTCTTTGTATTTGATTGAAGCACCACATTGCGCATATGAAGTTTGTGTTTCTTATATCTATAAATAATGGTGATTCAGAATCCAATCAGTGGCATTTCATAGAAACACACTCTGCCTGGCATGCAAGAGCCACAGCCAACTTCTCTGGGAACCTCCAATCAAAGAACTGAGACCTATTAAAATGTTGACTTCTTGTAGTTTTTAATTAGCTTAATACCACAATTAAGTATCATCTATTTAATAGTTCGAGGAAGAATTTTTTTAAAGTGTTAATGAGAATGTAGCTCAATGTCATCTCAGTTTCTCAATGACTCAATTATATGACATTTACTTATGCCCTTTGAATGACAACAGTCATGCCAGCTGCTGGCTGAAAGGGGATTTTCCAGCAGCACTTAAATAGACTGTTTATCTTCATTAGCTTTTTGTTAGAATTCATTTTGAACAGACGTGGAGGCTGTCATTCATTGAATTCTAGAGAAATCTTATCATGTTTTATGTGGCCCTGGTGTCTGCTTAGCTATTTCTTTTTTTGGTTATTCATTTGAACTTTAAAATCTTAATTATATTATCATCATGTTTTAATACATGTCATGCATTAATCTTTATCTAAATTTAATGTTTCTACATTTTCAATCTTAAATTTGTATCTACCACATATTTAATTCATTTTTACTATACATTCTAGTTCGAGAAATAAATAGAATAAATGGCAGAAAAATCTCTTAATTAGGATTCATATCACATTAAATGCCTTTGTTTATAATCTTTCCTTGGCATGTAATACAGCAAATTCTCAGATATGATACTTGAACAACAGGATAGTGTAGTTGCTTAAAATTTTCTTATATAACACTCTCCATTTGCAATTTTTAAAAAATGCGTAACACTAAATCTATACTGAATAATCATTTTTTGATCATTTAAAATTTGAATATACATATTCTATCACTACACAGAAAAAAAAGCAGAAGTGACTAATAATAGAGAGTCCTACTAGAAGCATGAATGTTAACAGAGTTTTCCATATATGGGTATATGAATTTCAGACTTCAAAAAGGTAGTAAGCAGTCTCCTATTTTTGAAGGATCAATTGATGTTAAGATTGAGTCTGGTTCAAACAAATGGAAACAATAATTGCAAAAACATTAAATAAAAATATATTTCTAGCGTTGCTGAGAAGATACCCATTTGGGATTTCCTGGATAATACCCCTTCATGCCACTTTAAACAGCCTCTCTTCCCCTTTCCACTAACAATTTTAGTTGCATTCATAATACGAAGATACATTAATAAAGAGGGCCATTTTAAACACTGTTCTGACTACTGTATGTAATCAATGAAAGAAGTAGTTTGTTAAGCTAGTTTCCCATGGTATATAATCGAATAGATGCCTTCTTGTTTCTAAATATATATTACTCACCATACACTTACTAATTTGAGGAACTACTAAGTGTATATCTTCCTTCTAACTTCCTTCCCACTTCAGGGTCTTGGAATTTGTTGTTCTCTCAGCCTGGAAAACTCTTCTCCAACTGAATGGATGTCCCTGGCTCTTACAAGTTTTAGTCTTTCCTAACAACACATCAAAAAGTATAGCTCCCAACCCTATCTCTGTCACGTCAACCTATTTATTTCTTTTAAAGCCCTCTTCCAATTCTATCATTGATCTACTCATTTGTTTATTAAAGTGTTTATGTCTAGCTTCCCACTCATCCAATAGAATTTCCAGGAGGGCAAAAACTTTGTCTTCTATACCCCTGAATCTCTTACCCTAGTACATAATAAATGCTCAAAAATATAGACTGAGTGAATGTGCGAGTGTTTTATAGATAGTATCATATTTAATCCTCCAAACAATCCCATGATCATTTCAAAGGAATTGAGGCTCGAATAGTTTAAGAATCTAGTCCAAAGTCACTTGAGCAGTCAGACAGCACAAGAGTAAAGTCCTACTCTTAGTGTGGATTTGTGTGTGCGTGTGTGCATGTGTGTGTATGTTTTTCTTTTTTTTACCTCATACAAATTTCACTTAAGACTATTATCATCTTCCCAGCACCTATAACAGAAACCTGAAGTCCACTCCAGTTTCCCTCCCTTTATACTCCCCCCAAACAATTGGTTACAGTCCAACAACCCTCCAGGTTTAGTTCCCCTCTCCATCCCTGTCTACACAGCCTTAGTTTTGGCCCTCACCATTTCTCATTGTCGCTACCCTAGCCCACTACAAGTGACTTCCTCCATCCTCAACACCTCCTCCAGGACAACTGTACAGATTTAATGCTTCTGTTGAATTCTCTCAGTGGCTATCCCATTGTTGTGGTAAAATTCACACTCCTTAGCTCTGTAAACCCCTTGAGGACCTGGCTCTTGCCTTCTTTCCCATGCTCACTTCCTTACTCCCTACATTAGGACCTATGCTCAGCGCCTGAAATGATGGCACTCTTCCACATTGCTGTGTTTTTATGTTTCCTCTGAATGTGTTTCCCCCTCCTGTCTGCCTGATTCACATCTAATTATCCTTTAAGACTCAAAACAAACGTCATTTCTTTTTGAAGGCCTCGCCTTATCTAACCCCCACAGGTCACCACCACAAAGGCGGCACATGCGCCTACTCTGGACCGCCATGAACCCAGAATGAGTCTCACTACCATGGCATTTTACAGCATGTAGTAATTGTCACATTTTATTGTTTGTGTGTTTCTTTTGTGTTATTTCATTTTTTAAAACATCTGGCCGTCCTTGATGGACCCAAGGTCATGTTCCTAGCTGAGCACCTCGTGTGCACAATTTTGTAGAAGTTATTTGTTGAAAGAATGAATCAAAAAGTGATTATACTTTTGAACACGATTGCAATTAAGTTCAATACATAAAAGAAAGTTGAGTATGTACTGTGCCATGAATTGATCAAATAGTGTCAACAGTGGTAGCTCAGAAGCACAGAGGATTCTGTTTCTACCTGTGGCACTAAAGAACCCTCTGTGGGAGAACATGGGGGGAGCCCTCCACTGCATCAACCCAGTCCCCAAAACAGCTTCAAAGTCCTGTGCTCAGTACAATGAAAGATACATAATCAAGACAGTCAGCCTGCTTTGGAACCTTGCAAACCAATGCGAGAGACATCATTTTCTGAAGACATTCAAATGGACCCCATGACTTCCTTTTACTAAAAACATGTGACCCAAAAATTCATCAGAAATCATTTGACCTGATCTTTACTTTCAACTAAAAAATTGTCACAAAATACCAAATTGCCTCTAACCATTAATTCCATTTATTTGCTCTAAAGCTCTCTCCTTTAAGATCTATTTCAAAGATTTTATCATTTGAAAGGCAACTTCATGGTCATAAGTTCAGTAGCTGCTTAAATGTATGCTTTATTATTTTTTTTAATCTTATTGTAAAAATAAATAAATAAATAAACCTCTGTGGTTAAGTCCTCTTGAGAAATAACTTTCTAGTCATTCTCACCAAATCCTATTTTGCAGATCTCAGAGATGCATAATGCTATATATAAATTTCAAACAGGGCTTCCTAGAGAGCAAGCACAGTGCCAGCCCGCTGAACTGCTCAGGGGGCACAGAACTGCAAACAAAAAGCAAGGTGAATTTTTTTTTTTCCTTGTGGGCCTCGAAGAATGATTTTGCTTTGCCTTTGTCCAGGTTTCCATGGAAACTCCGCTCCTGGAATGTGCAGTTCTTCAGAGTCCTCATCGGGAATGCAAGCAGAAGACAAACCTAAACTGTAATCTATTTTAGTTCTGCCATGAGTTGATGAAATCAATGAATAATTGTTATATTCACAAAGAAATCGGTCATCATGAAAATTAGAAAAATGAGCAAACAATGGGTAGGATGATACTTTTAATTTTCCTTCTGCATTTGGGTACATATAATATAGGAATTTATAGTGTGTAGGTTTCTTACTTAATACATAAATAATTAACAGTACAATAGCAGTGAGATCCAAAGGTACCAATAATCAGCCTAATCTTTACTTTATCCTATGAACTTAAGCAAAATGAAAGAAAAAATTTCAAAATAATATAAGTAGACTCAGAAATCATCTTTTCAAATCTGTAAGAAACAATCCTATTTTAACAACAGGTAAAAGTAGTAGAGCTTATGCTTTAGGTTCAGAAAGAGTGACCTTGATTGAGAAGGTCCGCAAGCAGCACCTCAGAAGTGTTATAAGCAAGCAATATGCTAAAAATACCATGTATGATAAGAGAAACACAGGAATTTCCAAAACCCGCAGAGGAACAGAGGAAGGAAAATAAAACTGTTGGTTTCTGGGTATGAGACAGAAGGGAAGCAATGCTTATTAGTAGGGAAGGATATGCCATGCACTTCTCTGGTTTCCACCAGTCGGCTTTACTCAAGGGTGTGCTAAGCTCCGTGGTAAATAGGTGAGGTATGTTTCTTTCCCTCAGGAAGTGTATGTCCCAGCAGAAGGCAGAGGAGACAGAATCAAAGAGCTGAGTTTACGGCTGCTGAACTGCAAACTGCAAAATGTGCTATCAAAGAGAAGTATAGGATTCCATGGGAGCGTGTAAAGAGGGAATCTAACATCACATGTGTTACCTCCCTCACAATAATCCCTTGAGTTAGATGCTGTAATTCTGTTTCACAGGCACTAACAGACACATAGAGAAAGTAAGAAATTTCCCCCAAGGTTAATCAGGAACTACAAATTGGAGCCAGGATTTGAGCCAGTGGTGGCCTCTCAGGATTCATGTTCTTTTTCCTATGTCACACAATTTTGCGAAGCGGCCATCTCAATTTTATTCTAAATGCTGAAGTCAAGAATTACAGAAAGATAAAATATATTTGTCAGGAGCTGCTAGAATTTGTGTGCTGTCTAGATCTCTGAATTATTTACTTAATAAGCACTGAGGGATTCTCTTATAAGGAATCCTTTGGAATTAGCCATTTTATTGTAATGACTCTCATTTAAATATTTATGAGTTTACCTCTCTGAGATACAGACACACACCTCCACTAGGATTCTAAAAGCCAACCAAGTGGCAGAACTGGGGAGTCCACAGGTTTATATCACTATGCTAGCATGTAAGTTTGGAATCAACAGAGCTTCGCACTGAGCCCTCACTCAAGTCTTCGTGCTCTGCTGCCACCGCCTCCTCTCACTCCCTTTATTTTCTTGGTACATGCTTATCATTCTAACTCAACTGTAAACAACTTTGAAGACATAAGGCATCTTATCTTACCTATCTTTTGCACCATAGTGACAATCATAGTACTTTGTAAGTATTGTAAGTATTCAACTGTTAGATAAAAGTTAAAATGTTCTCCTTCTAATATTTGACAATAATACTTTAATTAAATACTACTGTTTCAAACAGATACAAAGTTCACATAAATGATTCACATTGTCAACTAATTTTGAATTCTTTTTCCGGGAATCCTATTTCTGTAAGAAGCTTATTAGCCACTGTTGTGATGACATTATTCTGAGATCTGTTTTGGAATGAGTCAAACTACCTTCTGCATGAAAAGCTAAAGGAAGGGATAGAATATCAATTCTTCTGCTATTATCCCTAAACCTCCTAATTCCTGGAAGTAAAGGGTTTTAAGTTCTGCAAGTTTTCTCCTCCTTTCCCAGAACTATAAGATTTGTAATCTTAGAGGTGGCCTCCCCTTATGTCTCACTGTAAACAATAAAGAACAGACTAAGGGCTTTTGTTTTTAGAATACATTTTGGTATCCGCTTTGGTGTAGCATAGTGCAAAACACCTTGAAAACACCATGTGACAATGTCAACAAAATATCATCCTCAAGAAAAGAGCACTCCCATTACCCTAGATTACCCATCTAAGGAGGAGGAGGAGGCTATGCTCCTGCCATTTTGGTAAAAATGAGCACTGTAAGAACACAAGCCCTGACTCATTTCTTCAGATTTTCTTAGTTCAATTCAGTTCAGATATTTACTAAGCACCTACTATATGCCATAAGCATTGAGAGATGCTGCAGATACAAAAATGAATCAAGGTGCATGCCCTGCTCTTCAATGGGGGACACAGACATAGCAATATCTTCTAGTATGAGAGGAACAACATCTCTCCTATCATGCCTCCCACCCTGCACCACCGTCTCTCTATGCTCAGACAACTCCTCTCCCCCACAGAAATTCAAAAAGAAAAAAAATTACATAAAGCTTTAATAATGTATAGAAAATACAACGACTCTGACTCATGATCCCCTGCCACTGACTCATCATCTTTCTCATGTCATATATCTTTTCTGAAAATGTCTCACATGCTCCAAATTTTTCCAGCCCAGCATAGAAGTGCAGACTAGAAGTTAACAAAGATTCTTGACTCTTAGTCTCTCATCCCTGGAGATAAACATTAGGAGTACAGTAAAGATCCTCTAATTCTTTCAATGCTTGCTTTTGAAATCCTTAAAACTCCTAAAATGAATATCACATTTTCTTCAATATCACCAAAATCCATCTATCTCTTTTTTGTCTGTCTATTGAATTTTATATGACTCTGTATTCCAACACTCCCTAATACATGTTCTTCGTAACATTATCCAGGAGATACTTAGGAAAAGAAAAGTGATTGTCGAGGAGAAAGTGCTGTGGTCAAATAAACTTTGAAAAGTCTACATACTACCTATCTTCCAGTGATTCATAGGACACATTAAGATAAAAAAAAAAAAAAAAAAAAAAAATCCCTGAGAAGTCTTGCAGTACAGAAATGCAATTTATTTTATTTAACTCAGCAGACTTCTAACTTAGTCAAGACATTCTTTGATCTTAAAATTTCTATCCTAGGAAATTCATTTTTCATGGAACACATTTAGGACACACTATTGTAAATTGATATCACTGGAATTATTTAACTGAAAATGGAAGCTTTTCATTTTCCAGAGCTAAAATCCTATAATTCCTTCATTTATTCAACAAATGTTTATTGAGCATCTGCTAAGCATGTAACTTCCACTTGGTAGTTTAAATTTAATCAAAACTTCAGGGATCAATCAGACTCCTAAACATATGAAATAAAAAGACTCTCCACAGAGCTCAGGAAGTGAGCATCAAATCCATTTTGTTATTAGCCCTGTTATGATGATATTCCCTCTTCCCAGTAATTGACATGTGGTCATACACCTCTCGATGAGCCCCAACCTCAGCTTCGCATCCACTTACTGAGTTTCCATACTGTCCTAGGCATACTTGAGTCTCTCTTTGGCTTCCAGTCCAATCCCTTCTAGACTGTGTCCTCCTTATCCCCACCAAGGCATCCAGGGAATAGGACCATCCAGGGAATAGATCTCTGAGGAGGAGTGCTCACATCTGGCTCCTTGATACCTGTTGTCAAACCCATCACTAGGCCCAATGTTATATTATATTCATTTTTCTTTCAGACACCTTCCATGATTCACACCGTGGCTTTCTATGTCTGGCTCCTGAATCTCAGCTATTTCTAATTTCCTCTGTCCTACAAAAACCAAGCCCTACTTGTGAAAATTCTCTCTTCCTTTAGTTTCTAGAAATGTTCAGGCCTATTATGTTTTTCATCCTTCCTTTCTGAATACTTCTTTGCCACTTCTTTCATGAGTTTTATTGTTAGCTACAGCTTCTCAAACATAGTCTATGCTCAGGCACAGTCCCAGGCCCTGTGCTTTGCTTTCTCTACACTCTCTTATTGGCAGTTCATTAACCCTCAACACTTCAACTCCTATAAAATATATAATCATATGTTAAATTTTGACTTATCTTTCATCTTTTCTAAAACTCACAAATTTGTGAACACCAAATATGAATATTCTGAGTGAAGCATTCACAAAGAGTTAGACACTTCAAAAACTTCTGTACATCAAAATATACCCAGATAATAGAGAATAAGAATCATAAATACCATTTTAAGTTGGTATCAAAATTTCAATCAATTTTTGTTTTCCATACTTACTTTGGAATGCTCAGATTCCAAAATATCTAATATATCTTTCCTCCAGAAGATGTAAGATGCTTTGATTTCCATTCTAACATCGTTCACACTCATCTCAAAAGGCATTAAACAAATACTTCATGTATTAATATTTAACAAATGTCTTACGCAAATCAAGAGTTAAAATTGTCTTCATATATGAGGGTAATAATTTACCAACTGACTAATAGAACAACTGATTCTCTTCTTCAGTAGATCATTTCAATAATACTTTATATTTGTAATATATCATACCCTTCAAATACTTCCAGGCTATCTATCCTCAGTAGTTTCCAGTGGGAAACGAGAAATACAAATTAGAATCTTCATAATATTATTCAGATACCAGGTCACAAAGAGTTTAATTACCTGTTCAAGATCACACAGAAGAATCCCACCAGAATCCAAACAAAACTTTTCTCTCCTGTTTCCTAAAAGACAAGACTGAAAATCTTCATGTCGTCTCCTGTAATCATTCCTATGGTGAATAAGTAACACAGATGAGAAAAACTTTAGTATACCACAGAACATAAATTTTAAAATACTGTCCAATCTTACAAGTCAGAAAAGGTTAGACTCAGAGGTTTTGACTTGATCAAGTTCAGAGAGATATAAAAACTATTGCACAATAAATTTAAACTCTGAAATTTTATTTAGATGGACAATATAAATACAGATAACGTGATCATATTTTACTCTTTCTAGTGTCTTCATCAGCTTTTGAACACATTTTCTGGTTTATTTTTCATCTCTAATGTTGAAGTTGAATTTGTCCTCTAACACTTCTCAGAGCTAATTTCCAAAGAATAAAATGATGTGAGGTGAGTGATTTAATGAGGTCAATCACTTAATTTCTTGTGCTATTTTGAGGTAACTGGGCTAATAATGACTTTTTAAAAGTCTGTCCTTTATAAACTTCGTATCCCCTTTTGTAGAACTATTATTGGTAATATACCAGTCACATTCGAAGTGAACATAAGTTCCTGAGTAGATATATCCTGCCAAATCAAAGATAGTCTCATATTCCCTTTAAAAGACATTATTACACTTTTTAGATGTGATAATGCTTGAAAATAGTCACCCGATGGAGAGATATAAATAGATATATGTAGATAGATGATTAGATATAGATATAGATACGGATGCAGATATAGATATAGATAGATATAGCCCTTCATTATTACATGCAATTGATGTGGAATATAGCTCTAAAATATTTTATTTCCACTGTTTTTCAGATCTTTGGTTGATTTTGATCTCAACTTTTCTCAGCGTGCATACTTATTATTATATGCATACTTATTATTTCAAGTTGATAAAACCTGGCTTCTGAATTTCTTAACAAATAACTAAACATATAACCATTTACAGATACAATCATGTGAGAAAAAAAATTCCAAAGACTTACAATAGTAATAAATGATTTTTAGTTACATGCATCTCACAAACAGCAATAATGTAAAATATAGAAATATGGTGAAGAACTGATTAACCACTTTTCAACTTACATTTTGACATGTAAATAAATACATATCTGGTTTTAATGTATATTTATTCTGCAGATTTTTAAACGTGAGAAATTTAAACATATATGTGACTTTGAAATACTAAAACGGATAGCACTGGATCTAAATTCCAATCCTAATTTTACCATCCTGGCTAAGTCACTTACAGTTTAGCCTCAGTTTCTTCATTTATAAAAATGGTAGCCAACAAGTCCACCCAGAAGGTTGATGTGAGGATTAAATATAATAATAGGTTGCAAATTTCCTAACATTAAAACATGAAAAACAGTAGATATCTTTCATTTTCTTTCTTGTTATATCTTTGCTTGTATATTTCCCTGGTAGAACGATATTTATTCTGCTTATATATATGAAATTTTAAATGCATGTAACAAAATTTTGGCTTTGTTCCAGTATAAATCTTGTAAGTACTCTGAACTCATTGCTCTAGTTTCAAGCACACAGGGTATCTTTTAGTTCGTTATTGTTGTTTATGGCCCAGAGAAAAAATAAAAATTATTGATTTGCCATCTTTCTGAATTTGACCTCACTATATTCATGACCTTTTTCATATCTTTGTCTAAAAATGGAGTCTTTTTTCTTAACTTTAATTTTAGCCATACTATCCCACTCAGGCATTTGTTCTATATTTTTCAAAACTCAATATTCTATAGCATAACATCAAATGTTTTTTTCGGCAATTCATCTCACGTGAATATCGCAATATAAAACAGATCACAGGCATCCACTGCCTGGAAAACTAAGGTGTTTATATCTGACCTCATCCAGAAAACTCTACAAGTAAGTAGAAATCATGGTTCTCCCTGACAGTTACTATTTTATCACCCAGTAACTAAAATCCTTCTTTGAAAATCTTGCCTGGAGTTCATACTGTTAGAACAAGTAATAACAAATGACACTCCATCTGGAACAAGGTTTTCAAGGAATTGGAGATCTGTGAGGAATATTACCTTCTCTGAGGCCCACAGATCTACTGTACTGTGTCACTTTTCCAGTTTCCTGGAAATGAAAGTAATCCAACCACAACATGGAACACTAACCTAATTCTACTTATACTGAAGTACTTGCTCAATATTAATTGATTAATTTCCACAATCTAATTCCATATTTTTCAAATTACATGTTGAAATCAGTGTGTTATAAACAGCATTTTAAAAATTAAAGGAGAAAAGAACAATATGAAATGGAATGAAACAAAAACTGAAATAGAAAATATCAGAAGATATCACATTCAACAAAACAAATACTAAAATATTATTTTGTAAACTTTTTGTTTTATTTATATGTGTGCATGCATGCATATGTGCATATGCCTGGCTGGTGATGTAAGAGGTATTTCTTAATTTGGATCATAGTAAAAAAATTCTTTGAAAGTCACTGAACTGGTGTAATGGACACATAGATCAGAATCCCAGATGTCACTTCAAGGAAGGGCTTGTTGCCCAGCTGCTGAAAGTGCTGTCATCAAACACCTTCAGCTATCAGCCCCTTCAGGGATTATTTGTGCTGCAGAGATCCACCTCATTCCTCAGTTAGGGTCTCACCCTTCCTAGGTGTCCCACATACAACAGCTGACATGGAAAAAAAGACAGGCTATTTTGTTCAAAACTGAGACAACTCTGACAGGCCATTTGAATTTCACAGCTCCCCATAGGGGTCAATTGATACTGTTGTTCAGATCTGCAGAGCAGTTCACTCTCTCCCTCTGCCCAGTCCCGTTTCATTCCTTTCTCTTCTACAGATGTTAATCCCACAGCATTTCCTTATAAACACCCTATACACTAAACTTCCTTATAAACACCCTATACACTAAACTTCGCTTCAGCATCTGCTACCCAGAGAAACCAACCTGGGACATCTAGTTGATGAAGTAACAAGTTTTATGGGTCAAGCGAGCTAAAAAGGCCAAATATAATAAGCAAGCATCTTCACATAAAGTATAGTGCTTGATTTTTCAATGGAACTGCAAATTCAAAGGCTTACACTATGACCATTAAAGAGGACCCAAACCCTAAAGTTGCCTTTTGGGATGTTGATTTTAAACTGGTTATTAAGAAACAAAAAAATCAGAAAGAACCTTTAACTATTCTCCTTTTCTGCCGAAGAGATGGGAAAGGTCTACTCCAGGAAGGAAATCTTAGGATGTTCGCTTTAGCCAAATTTGAAGTGAGTATGGTGGATGGGAGGACTTCAGGCTGGGAGCCTGGTAACTAGATCATCCCCTGAGTCCCATCGAAGCAAGAATATGCCTGTCATGTGTGTTCTGCTCTTCCTCAATTACATGTAAATCGCCCATTCTCACTTTCAAAATCTCAGACCCCTACCAACCTTTCTCCTTTGTCCAAAATGACATATATACTCAATTTTACTTTACTGTCTTTAGAAATTTCCACACTTATGTGAATTCCTCATGCACATGTATTAAAATTTTATTTTCTCCCGTTAATCTGTCTCTTCATTTATTAGCCCAGCTAGAATAATTTAGAAAGTGCAAGGAAAAGTATTATTTTAGTCCCCACACCATATTCTACCCTATAGGCTACTGATGGATTTGATCAAAACGAACACTCCCACTTCTTAACAATGGTTAGTGGTTATTTTTTTTCCTTAACTTGCCCAGCTGACCTATCTCAAAATAAATATTCTGAAGTAGCAGTAAATAGTGCTTCTTCAGCCAGTAAAATGGTATTCATCCCATTTTAGCATCTCTTTGGCTATTCTGGTTATCCTTTGTCTTACAAATATGCTCACATCAATGCAGCTGAGAAACAGTGACATCATTAATGCCTTGAACTTGGGTGGGTGGGGAGGGAGGGGGAGATGGGGATGGAGGATATTAGTAGTGAACCATGCTAGTTATGTGTGTTAACTACTATTCAAGGGGAAATGTTGAAAAAGCTGTTCCGTAACAGGGCTGTGTTTTCTGGGGCAAACAAGTAATTCTCACAGCAGGTGAAATATTCTCGCAGTAGGTTAGTTTGTTTTCTAGAATATAAATATTGGCAACATAACCTGACTCAATCATTCTAACTAATTTGGTCAGATCAGTAAAAAAAGAAAAGAATTCATTGATTTTGGTTCTTTTATTTATTTATTTTTAAATTAAAATGTGTGTGTGTGTGTTCGACACTTATCCTGCCTTCACACAAGATATTTCTAACATCTTGACCCAACTCTGAGACCTCATTTATTTTCTTCCTCAAGTATATTCCAAATTCGTGTCTTCTAGATAGAAACCAATGGTGGAAGGCAGGTCAAATGCAGGGGAGAAACTTTTTATAACAAAAAATGGAGAAAGTAAAAAAAATTTTAAGTAGAAAAATCCTCAAATAAGGATATTAGCAAAGTGCATGTGAACTTGATAAAAATATTCATTTAGCTCATAAATATAATTGTTGTATAAATTCCAGCAATATTTAGCATGTTCGCATTTCTTTCTTTTTTTATTATTATTTTTAAGAATTTTTCATAATAGGATATTTGAACCAAACTGACAACATATGCCAGGGAGCAAGATCTCAAATGCTCCCTGCATGCTCGTATTTCTTTCCATTTTATTTCCAGGGAAAAATGATGGTCATTTACTGCAGCCTTTTCTTTTTTTCTTTAAGTAGAGTTAGATAAACAGGCTGATAAATAGCGGTGAACCTATTGTACTTTCGAAGGGAACCAAAATGTTGCCGTCCTTAGGCTGCCTTTTCGGGAGATTGATTTTAAGCCGTTTATTAAGAAAGAAGACTCAGAAAGACCCTTTGACCCTTCTTGCCTTTCCTGCCCAAGAGATTCGGACAGGAAACCTTCCTCAGTGAGGGAGCCTGGGTCTGATCACCCTAAGGACCTTCACCCTGGCATCAGCCAGGAAGACGCCAAGCCTGTTAGCTAGACACCCCCGTGTCCCATTGTATCCAGGCTGCCTAGCAAGAATTTGCCTGCCACGTGTGTTCCACTCTTCGTCAACAACCTGTAAATCGCCCATTCTCACTTCTAAACTCTAATACTCTGCCCATCTTGTCTCCTTTGTTAAAAAATGTCTTAAATATCCAATGTCACCTCACTGTCTTTGAAATTTTCATGTTTATGTGAATTCCCCATGCACAAGTGTTAAAAATTTGATTTTCTCCTGTTAACATCTCTGTTAATTTGATTATTAGCTGAGCTAGAAGAATTTAGGAGGTGAGAAAGAAAGTATTAAATTCTTTTTAGTCCCCACACTTTGAATAAAATGAGGTTTATTGTCTTCCATCCTTAGAGTACACTCAGAGAGGAGATGGAACATCATGCAGGTTTGGATGGGGGGAATGGAGGACTAAGCTGACCTCAGCTCCCAGTCACAGTATGAATGAATGAGAGGAAACAGCTGCAGCCTAAGGTCTCCCAATAACATGATGCAGGGATTCCGTGTGACTTGGCGTTCCCAG
This sequence comes from Pteropus alecto, assembly GCF_000325575.1. Classification (NCBI taxonomy): domain Eukaryota; kingdom Metazoa; phylum Chordata; class Mammalia; order Chiroptera; family Pteropodidae; genus Pteropus; species Pteropus alecto. Next base: position 8,700,202 of record NW_006436282.1, on the reverse strand, counting down.
TGTCTCCATGGTCCCCCAGATTGCTTTGTTTCTCATGCATTTTCTCTGCTGGGAATGTTCCCCTAGCTTTTCAGCCTCCCCCCAGATCTGTCACTCCATTTTGGGAGTGTACAACTGTGATTGCCTGAAGTGGTGACACCAACACAGGGCCCCATCTGCCTAAATAAAGCAGTTATCTACGAGAAAATGACTGAAGAAGTCCAAAAACAGACTGGCGGTTGAAGGAAGGTCCTCCAAAGTTTCACTTGCAAATAAAGCTGTAGACTCACCTCTAGGAGGAGAGTTCTCATTGGAAACCCAGGTCCTGCGTCCCTGAACTCATTGAGAATGAGAAAGAAATGGAGAGTTTTAGCATGATTGGACTGAAGCCATATTCATACCCGCCACCTGACTCTGTCATAGAAAAATCACATTGTTCCAGGCGAAGGACAATGAGTGATCTCCATTCTCTTCTATGTCTGATGTCTAGGCCAGACATACAACTTCAGGCTTTTATCAAAGAGATTTTTCTTTTATGGGACCTTTCTGTTCACTTGAAGACTTGGATTCAACAAAGCAACCAAGAAGATTGAACATAATCTATGTCTGCAGCTAGGTACCTACACTAAGAATGAGATACAGCGTTTTCACAGGGTCCTTCAGCTACTCTGATAGCAATTAAGTGAGTTTCAGGGGGTAGCAGACTATTGTTGCTACTTCTTTCAAAGTACAAATTTCAAGTCACTCTACATGCCAAGAGGGAAATGTCTAGGACCCTCTTAGGTGGCATACCTGTAGGTACTCAAAACAACAGAAAATACAAAAAGAATAAGATCTAAGTAAACAACAAATAATTCAGTCATATTAATCATCCTATCTGAAATAAGTTATGATATCGTGTCAGTACATGGTTAGACAGGCACACATTGGCAGCTATGAAACGCAGCTTTATAGACTCAGACAAACTTATAAATAACAAAATATTTTCTGCCATGATTTAATCTTGAGACAGTTTGGCACTGATACTGGTGTGAACTTATCATTCTGAATTTGGTCACATCTATGCTCTTTTTACATAATATCTAGATTCCATCCCTCGGAGTCTTTCGGTGTTTTTCTTTGAGTGGTTTCCAAACAGTATAAATCAACCATCCTTTCCAAAAGAGCTTAATCCTCCTCTAATTATATGACCTGACTGTGAACTGTGAAAGTAAATGATGTTAATTAGTAGGACAGACTTCAAATAAAGGGGGGAGAAGAAAAGCCTTTTTTTCTTTCATCCTTTCATCCCCCAATAGTCACTCTCATGCGAATACTTTAGTTTGTCTCTCAAAAAGGATTTTCAAAGTATGTGATTTCTCACTTTTCCACTTCTCTAAACAAAAAGCATCATCGAGGCTGGACCATTTCCATTTTCTCTATTGCTAAAAAAAAAAAAAGTAAACTATCTCTTACATGAAACTAATAATAAAATTTAGTTTAAAAAAAGTAAACCATCTCAGTAATATTAGGATGGTTACTTTACATAATAGAATAATATTACTTAGCTCAAGAAAAATATGATGAAAGGGTATATTTGTTTTCTATTAATACAAAACAAATTACCCCAAATCTTAACAACTCAAAACAATAAATATTTGTTACCTCACATGTTTCCTGAGAGTCAGGATGGAAGTGACATACCTGAATGGGTCTGGCTCAGGGTCTGTCAGGAGTTTGCAGTCAAGGCCTAGAACTAGGCTTCAGTCATCTTGAGGATCCATTGGAGCTGCAGGATACATTTTCCAGGTAGCTCATTCATATGGCCACTGGCAGGAGGCCTCAGCTCCTTACCACTTGGACCTCTCCATAGGGCTGTCTGATTGTCCTCATGACATAGAAGCTAATTTTCCCTCGAGAGAGAGAGCACAGGAGTGGGCAATGCCTTCACGACCTAGTCATGAAAGTCAGATGCCATCATTTGTGCAACATTCATTTGTTAGAAAAAAGTTAGCCGACCTACACTCTGGAAAGGACTCTTGGACATATTTTAAAACTGCCACAGAGGGGAAGCCTATGGGAAGATCACCTATCTCATACACAATATCTGTTATCACCATGCAAAAAATAATCACTCCTCAAAAAAAGTAGATGAATTATTTGCCATAAAGAAGAAGGAAATCCTGCCATGCAACAATATGGATGAACTTTGAGGAAATTATGTTAAGTGAATGAACCAGCCACAGGAGGACCATTACTGCATGAATCTACTTATATTAGAAGTATAAGCAAAATTTTCAAAATGACAGCAGCAGAAAGTGGAATGGTGATTGCCAGGGGCTTGGGAGAGAGGGACATGGGTAATTCAAAGAACATAAAGTTTCAGTTATGCCAGATGAATAAGTTCTAGAACTCTTCTATACAACACTGTGCTTAGACTTAACGATACTTCATGGTATACCTAAAATTATACAATGAATATAGGTCTGTTAAGTATAGACCTCATGGTATATATTCTTACCATAATATAATTAATTTATTTAAAAAGGAAAAGTGTATGATTCACAATAAAAAGTTACTCTAGGTGGCTTCCCTACAGTTAAGTACAGCTATAGGTAACTTGTTATATATGCTAGCACTTCTGGATGATTAAATTTTTGAAAACTTTTAACTAAAGTTATTAACTTACTAATTACGAACTTAGTAGGAAAATTTTCTAATGGAAATTGTATCATTCCGTCATTTTTACAATACAAATGTGTTAGTTTCCCATTGCTGCTATAACGAATTACTACAAAATTAATGGCTTAAAATTACAATCATTATTTTACAGTCCCAAAAGTCAGAAGTATAAAATAGATCAACAGTGCTATGTTCTTTCTGGAGGGTCTAGGAGATGATCTGTTTCCTTACTTTTTCTGGCTTCTAGGGGCAATCTACCTTCCTTGGCTTGTGACCCCTTCCTCCAACTTCATAGCATCTTCTCTCCTCTCTGACCTGTGATTGTACCAGGCCTGCCTAGAAAATGCAGGAAAATATCCTTATCTCAAGATCCTTAACTTAATCACATCTGCAAAGTTTGCAGATTCCAAGGATTAGGTTCCTGGACAAGTATGTGGGCCTGTTATTCTGTACACCACAATTACTGATTTTAGGAGGATGTCAAGGTACAATTAAACTGTGGAAAACACCCTGACAGACTTAGTTAATGCCATAGGAAGAAGGTTCAAGTTAATTTGACCAATCTGTTAACATATATCTAGTGACCAAAATGATTGATTTTATGTACCAATATCACATTTGGCCTTCTTTTCTAAAATCAAGACTTAAGAGGCTGGCAAGTCACATTCGCTTTCAATACTTGTTATAGTTAACATCTTAGATAAACTAGAATTAAATCCTGAGCTGTGCATAGGTAATACTCTCAAAACATCAGTTTCTTTCACCCGTGGCTTCAATCTCATGCCCTTAGAAAGTTTCAGTTATGCCAGATGAATAAGTTCTAGAAATCTTCTGTACAACACTGTGCTTAGAGTTAACGATACTTCATTGTATCGCAACCACCCACAAATGATGAAGAAATACAAACTGCATTGGGAAATGTTCATTTTGAAATATATAAAATTTGCCAAAGAAACGCTCAACAAGTTTTTTTGAACTTGGAAAACAGCTTTCCATACACATAGAATTGCAGAATTTATAGAGTGTGATGGGGATCTGGGAAATCTGAAAATAATATAGTTCTCCACCCTTCATGCGCACCCACACCATCATCATTTTATATATAACGATTTGAAAGATCAAAGAGTTTAATATGAGTCTATAGCCATGCCACCCTGAACGTTCCCAATCTTGTCTGACCTTGGAAGCTAAGCAGGGTCGGGCCTGGTTAATACTTGGATGAGAGACCACCAAGGAATACCAGGTACTGTAGATGTTAAAAAAAAAAAAAAGTTTAATATACTCTTAATCTCTTAATAAGGCTAAATAAATGATAGAGCTAAAAATACTCCTGACCCAGTGTATTTTCACTTTATCACATACCCATCATATATCCAGATTTATTCCTTGTTTTTTTTGTTTTTTTTAATTTTAATTTTTATTTTTTTATGTGATGTAATGTTTGTGAAGGCTATGCACAGCATGGGGCAATGGTAGGAATGGCTGCCACAACTGCCACATATCAAGAACTTAACAAGTGCTGGTTTCTATAATAGACACCTTTAAATATACTATCTATCAATATATTTTTTTCAAGAAGGTAGAAAGCCTTACTCCTGCTTCTAAAATAAAAAATGAGATAACAGATTTTTAGAAAGGTAAATAAACCTGACCGAAGCAAGAATTTTGGGATGTGGCCTATATCTTTCCTTCTAACAACAAAGCTCATGAATAAATTCTCACTATATTTCTGAAGAAAAAAATCAAGAAATATGTAAGTTGAATAAGCAATTTCAAAGTGTCTGTGATATGACATTATGAGAAGAAATTCCTACCAATTTCATGCATTAAAAATTACAAAACCACATAGTATTGATAGATTCATTTGTTCATTCAACACTCATTGAGTGTTAATAATTATGTACGAGGTGCTATCCATATAAAATATGAAAAAGTTAAATTAGTTGCCACTCTTATTTAATAAATAAATCATAAAATTTCAGAGAAAGGTATATATTTCAGCAAGGTATAAAGGGAACAGAAAGTTTTAGAGAAAAAAACCTCTAAATAAGGTGACATTTGAGAAGCAAAACAAAACAAACAAACAAAAAAACATCTGAATGATGTGAAGGAGATAAACATGAAAAGCCTTTGAAAAAGATTGTGCCAAGCACTGGGGAAAGCACTGTAAAGATCCAGATACAGGCAACTTTGACCCGCTGAAGGCAGCAAGAAAACCAATGAGAGCTGAAGTCAAGTGGGCCAGGGTAGGACATTAGGCAAGGGCTTGTCCGCTTATGATCTTGTAGGTCATTAAATATACTTTGACTTTTACCCTGAATATGATAAGAAGTCTTTGGAAAGTATTGAGAAAGAGACTAAAATGACTAGATTTAAATTATAAACAGAATCTACTATATGAAGAACACGTTACAGGTGGGCAAATACAGAAGTAGGGTGACCAACCAGGTAGATTCTGCCGTAGTGTCTAGGGAGAGTTGGTAATAGTGGGAGGTGGGAGGTATAAAAAGTAGTTCAGTTAAAACATAGATTAAATGTAGAGCCAAAGAACTAGCTGGTGGATCGGATTGGAAAGAAAAAAACTTAAAAATGATTCCTAGCTTTTTGCCTAAGCACACAGATAAATATAAACACCATATACTGAAGTGAGGAAGAAATGGGAGGAGCAAATTCTGAGGTGAGAAGGTAAAGTTCAAGAGTCCTATTTTACATATGTTAATTTAAGATGCCAATTAGATGCCAAAATATAAATAAGGAGTAAATGAATATACATAGGAATCTTGCACTCAAAACAAAAGGTCAGGGAAGGAGATTAGAACATGAGTTTCATCAGCATTAAAAGGCATTTAAAGCCATGAGATTGGATGAGCCTGCATAGGAAGTACATTTAAGGAAGAGAAAAATACTCCAATATTTAGTAGTTGGGAAAAGCAGGAGGGACAGTAAAAAAAAAAAATGGATTAGAAGAAAATAGTGGGAGTCTGCTGTCCTGCTGGGCAAGTGAAGAAAATATGAAGAAGCATAAAGGAAATTTTTCATTTGTGGAAAAGCACAGTGAACACAGTGGAAAGATTAGTTAGGAGAGGGATAGGAGGCTGGGTTATATGAGGGGTGATATGATATTGATGAGCTGGGTAGTGTGGGGGTTCAGAATGAGCTACCCTAATCTGTGCCTCAGTGGTATGCAGATTACTTTGAGCAAAGGCAATTTTGGCTTCAGGCTCAAGAGAAACTTCTTTCCCTCCCTTTAACTGCCTAGAAGAATGTGAATTAAAGGCCTTGCCCTTAAGAGATTATCAGAGATAACTTCTTTTGAACTAGCTATAGGGCAGGGCAAACTACTAATTACTGAACATCTGCTCTTCTTATCATCCTGCAATGACTTTTTGAAGCCCTCTAGGTACCTTACCTCATCCCTAGCTCAAGATGTCTTACATATCTCAATCATTCTTCCTATCTCTGAATATTCATGTATGCTGGGTTCCTGATTCTCTCATGTATTTGGGGTCCCCACGTGTACAATATTAAATTTAGTTTTCTCTTGTCAATCTGCCTATTGATTTGATTACTCAGCCAGCCAAAAGAACCAGAGGAGGAAAAGGGGGATTTTTTTCCCCTTCCTCATAGCAGCGTGGACTTCTGGTGGCATCCAAGGTAATCTACACTGTTTTAGTTGAGAGCACAACACGATTAAAGATATGAAAAAAATTATGCTCTATTTCCAAACAAAACTGAATTATGCTTAGTATAATTATTGATTTTTATCAATTTTGGGAATGCTTAGGAATGGTAGTTTTCTGATTAACTGAATTTTCTGGGTTAGCTGCCAATTAAGATTTTAACTTTGAAATTATTCTCAAATATATCTGTGTTTTGGTATTCAGTGTACTTTTGTGTATTAAAATAAACATCGGCTAAACTCTTTCTGAATATTAGTCACACATTAAATAACTATAGGCAGCAATTACACTGTGGAATATCCTCACATTTAAATACAAGGAAAATGAGATTAAAATTAATGTCTAGGAAAGCCTTTAGATGAGAGAAAACAATTCAAACTAGCAATATTAGAATAAATTTTGGTGCTGAGAAAAGAGAAGATTCCAACATGATCTTGCTTTGGTGATATTAAGTGGCTGACAGACTGAGCTATGTAGATTTATGTAAACTTTTTGAGTACTAATAGGAACTGCTTAACCTGATAAAATGACTTGGTAAAGGTACAGATGACAATCACAAACTAGACCAAATGTGAAGTAACAAAAATAATGCCAGGGTCATTTTTTTTAATCTCTTCTCCCTCCTCTTAGGAGCTCTTTATTTTATAATTTTCCTCAATTTTGTCTATAAATAAGTAAATATTAAATAAAAATTTTAAAGTACATAGGGAATAACAATTTCTGCTTTCTATCAAATACCATTACATTTTCTTACACCTTACAGTATAATATAAAAATACTATGCATTTATTCATATAGCGAAGCTGCATCTGGGTTATTAGTCAATTCTAAAAACAAGAACTTCTCTTTTCTCCATATAATAGGAGTTTAGGTATTATTTTAAATGAGTTTTAAATAAAATAAAATTTATTTTTTTAAGTTGAAATAAAATTCAGGTATTATTTAAAATAACATCAATAATGCATAGTAGACATCACTGTGTTGCGGGAGAGAATCCTACATACATGAGGGATTCAGAAACAGAAAGTTAATATGAGGTATATATATATATAGATTCTGAACTGAGGTGAGGTGCCTTGGGCTTCAGAGGAAAAGAAGGTCATAGCAGGACTATAAGAAGAGCAGTAATTCAGTAATTTTAATTCAGTAATTAAAAGTTTGCCCTGTCCTATAGATAGATCAAAAGAGTTATAGCTGAAAATCTCTTATTATGGAAAAGGCCCCTAATTTAAATTCTTTTAGTTTTTTAAAGAGAGGAGAGACAGAAGTTTCTCTTAACCCATAGGGTGTCAATTGCCTTTAGCTCAAAATAATCTCACACCACAGAGAAATATCTTGGGGTGACTTGTTCTGAATTTCTACAGTGTTAAGTCAAAAAGTGCAGTAATTTTCCATGTAGTTTAAAATTGACTGTTGTAAATACAATTATAATAAAACATTGAGGTGGTTCTATCAACATGGGAAATTCAGTTTATTTTCATGTTCTGTGAGTTTGGGTTCTCTAACATTTCATACAATATATATAACAGTGTAATTTATAAGTAAAATAATGATCTATACATTGTCTAAAAACAAATTGCTTTTAAAACATTCTTATTATTTTCATTTCCTTTCAGGGATGGAACACACATACCTACTTCCTGACTATTGTCAAATATGGTTTTATTCGCTAAAGAAATATGTTTCCTATATCCTGACAAACAATATGAAACAATTTATATAATAGAACATCTGTTTTCTTGCACAAAATATATTAATTTTTTTCTTGTTATTTATTTCAACATCCTTCAGTAATGAATTATATTTATGGCCATCTTTATTTTTTATACTGATAAATTAGGGTTTAGAAAGGTTGGATGGTTTTGTTATAATTAAAACAAAGATGGAAGTAATCTTCAGTTTCCTTTATGAGGAAGTATGAAAATCAGACACTATGTCCTCTACTTGTAGCTGTTCTCAAAGGCCCAGACATAATTCTCTACTTGCCACAAATAACTCTTGCAACTCACAGATCCCTTTGAAGTAAACAGAGGGCCAGGTATGTGTGGATAATAAAGACTTTGGAATGGATTATGCTTCTTAATGTACCTTGGAAGGTACAGTAAATTTATTTTGTACCCGATAAATATAAATTCCATCGGCTCTCGTGGCAGAGCTGCATTATATTTTTAGATACAGAAATACCTGAATTTATGTTTCTCATATTTACTCATGTCATTTAAATACCTAACTTACTTGTAGCTACTATTTGATTTACTAGAAATAATTAACAATACTTCTTTTTCTCATTTGTTCCAATTGTAGCCTCACAGCCTACTAAATACTACTGAATTAGAGAATGCCTACTTTTACACTAGATCTCTTGAAAAAGTAGCTGACTATATTCTTGTTTCTTAAATTTACTTGGTCTGATAAAGAGCAACAGAGTTTGGAACAGAATATAAAGATATAGGTTTGAGGCAGATTCAGAGAGAATGCTTTTTATGTTTGTTTGTTCCCATGGTTGTTATAAAGTGTAAACATTCCTCTTATGTTGATAATTGATAAAATTAACTGTGCTGCAGTACATATGTACACAGAATGCAAGGGGAAAAAAAAAACAAACAGCAAAAAAACCTATCATGTACTCGAGACTGGCTCAGTCACAATTCTATTTCCAAATTCACCCAGGAATCAGGAAGTAGAACGGATTGTTTTTCATAGACAAAAAGAGGAGAAAGAAAAGTATATCTTGCAGAAATTAACCAAAGTATTCTCTGAATTTGATTTCAAAAGATTCAGAGAAATCTACTTCTGTGTAGTTTCATGTAATGGAAACATAACTGCAATGGCTTAAGCAAATAAAGGTTTATGTTTTCACATAATAGGAAATTCTAAACTGGCCAATTTAGGGCTGGTGCATCAACTCAAAGAGCCCATTGTCACCATTGAGGAGGATCAAAGTTCAGTGTCATCTGACAGCAGGGGGAGAGAGAGGGATAATGATGGTGCAAACATGTAGTTTTAGCATTTTTCCTCAGTTGTTCCTCAGATAACACAGTGAAGAATCACAGGTCAACGAAATGTAATAGTTTTATTAAAAATATGTTTTAGAAAGACAAAGAATGCTCCAAGGATGCATATGGTCCAGTGCTGTAACCAACACAAAAGGACCAAAGTGGCTACAAAAGGGAAAAAAGTCACAAAAGGCCACAAAAAAGAGAGAAAGATGCCAGAAAGGGCAAAAAGTGAGGGGAGCCCCGAAAGGCAAAAAAGGGCCCAGAAGTGGGAATGTCTGCCTTATATTTGGGCCATGATGGGTAGTCTAGGTGATTGGCAAATGAGGTCATCTTGATTGACATCTGATTAATACTGGGCAATAATTTTGCCTAGTGCGCATGTGCATACCCAGAATTCTACTACCAATAGGTTGTTCTTTGGGTGGTCTCTAGGCTGGGCCCCTTATTCCTTTGTTTCCCATTCCTTTGTTCTAGTGTCTGACTAACTACTTAACACCATCGAGAAGCTAGGCTCCTTCTTCTCTCCTGCTATGCCATTTTTAATAGGTGCCTCTCATTCCCACAGTCCCAGGATGGCCTCACTTCCTCTATACACTGTATTTTTGTTTGGACATAAAGAAGAGCATGCAAAGATCAAAGAGCAAAAATGAAAAAGTTTATCGTTTGACTTCTAATTACATTTCATTGGTCACAACTGTGTGTCCAACAACCAGCCTAGCTGAGTGTTGGAACACTATTTAATATTGACCAAGATGCATCCACGCTCCAAAAAAAAAAAAAAAAAAAAAGATTTGGTAGTAAGAAAAATACAAGACATCTTCTGGAAAATGTAAAAGGCTATGGAGACAATAAAAAAATTTTTTTTAAATCAGTGGTTGCTAGTAGGGGGATGGGTGGATAGGCAGAGCACAGAGGATTGTCAGGGCAGTCAAAATACTCTGTATGATAGTATAATGATGGATATATGTCATGATATTTTTGTCCAAACACATTGAATGTGCAAAGCCAAGAGTTAACCATAAAATAAACTAAGGACTTTGGGTGATTATGATGTGTCAAGGTAGTTTTATCCTTGGTAAAAAATGTACCTTTCTGTAGAGTGACATTGCTAACAGGAGAGATTATGCATATGGGAGGATAGGGGGCATATGAAAAACCTCTGTACCTCCTCTCAATTTCATGTAAAACTGTGTTTAAAAAAAAAAAGTCTTAATTTTTTTAAAATATACTATTAGAGGAAAAAATAGAGAATATCTAGTTAAGTTTGAATTTCAGATAAATGAATAAATGTTCAATATAAGTGAGCCCCATATAAAATGCAAGGCATACTTACACTAAGAAAAAAAAAAAAAGTATTCATTGCTTACCTGACATTCCAATTTAACTAGGCATCTTATATTTTTACCTTCTAAATCTGGCAACTCTAAGACAGGGAAACTATTGGTCAGGCAGCTCATATTACCTACCATAGAATCCATGGAGAACGTATTCATTCCCCTTTATAGTGTTGATCTAGTCTCTCTTCAGAGAATCTAACTTGAGTATCTAACTTCAGAGATTAGATAGATGGTTTTATAACTTTGGCAGTTATAAAACCATCTATCTAACTGTGAAAGTTAATTTTATGTGTCAACGTGGCTAGGCCAGGGTACCAAGATATTTGGTAGAATACCAGTCTGGATGTTGTTATGAGGTATTTTTAGGTGAGATTAACCTTTAAATCACTATACTCTGAGTATAGCAAATTACTCTCCATCATGTGTCTGGGCCTCGTCCAATTAGTTAAAGGCCTTAAGAGAACAGACGGAGGTCCCCCCAAAAGAAGGAATTCTACCGCAACACTGTCTTTAGACTCACGCTGCAACTTTGACACTTCCCGGGGTCTCTAGCCCACAGCCTAATCTGTAGATGCTGAATTTGCCAGCCTCTACAGTCCTGTAAACCAGTTCCTTAAAATGAAGAAATAAATCTCTCAATAGATTGTAAAGGGGAGTAAAATTTGCCACCCCAAAATATGTCTCTTTGGCACAAGAATTATCTTGAGCTGGCTATTTTTAAGAAACTGCAGACTTAGGAGAAGCTCTGAAAACCAAGTAAAAGTTATCCCTTTATAAGACACATTTATATTTATAGGGGAAATCTACATATGTAAGGGTGTCTCAATGCTAAGAAGAGGAGGTTGATCAAATTTCTAGAAACTCTTATGAATAGAGAAGGCACCAACTTAAATCCACATATCAACCATACCTATCTTTACTATGCTTTTCAGGGTAACCTCCCATAACTGGCCTCCCTTCTTTCAACTTCTTTCTTTTGCCTTTAGCTGTAGATATTTAAGGTGGTAGCTTGGGCCAATTCAGGGAGTTACTCAGTTTTCCTGGGTATCTCTCATGTATACAGGAGGTACACATGTTATGAAATTTGTTTCTTTTTCTCCTGTTAATCTGTTATTATAAGGGAGGTCTCAGCCAAGAATCTAGAGGAGAGGATAATTATTTTTCCTGCCCCACAATAGATGATAAAGATAGACAGACAGATACATACATACATACATACATACATTCTAGTTGTTCTGTTTCTCTGGAGAACTCTGACTGATAAGCTAATTAAGTTAAAAAGTTCAAGAAAAATTTTGATAGGAGAAGTTTAAGAGTGTAAGTAGGCCTATAAACCAACTGGAAAACGTGCAGGCTGAATTCATGTACTCTTTATTTATGTTAACATGAAGAGATGATAATCAGCTACTAACCAGCTACTAACCAGTTTTTTTTTTTTTTTCCACTGAAATCAAATCTTTTCTTCAAAACATTCCTTTCAATGACAGCTGCAGGTAAATTTAGAGGCACATTTTTTAAAGTCTGTACTTGTTTTATAATTTAGTTACAGTAGATGCTTCAAAATACTTGACTTTGGATAATTATACATACTTTAATGACGTTTTTCACTTCACCAAAATGAGATCCGTAAACTTCTCCACCCAATTAATTTACTTGTGGGAGTCAAATTGTCCCAGAGGAGTTCAGTGAAGTTGAGTAAAATCAGAAACTACAGTGCTATGGTAATTTTAAAAAGTGTATATTAATGCAATTATGTATACGCATTTTCCAATATTTTCTAGACTTTGTACTTAAATGTCTTTTTTCTATAAAACACAAATTTCTAACACTAATAATTTGATTTCCCTTTACCTAAGAATGTGTCTGCAGTAACAGCTTTATCAATTATTTTTCAGAGACTTCTTGGGTGTGGGTGTGGCTGGAGAACCTGTCATCCTTTGATAAAAAAAAAAAAAAAAGTTCTAAGTGAGGGCCAAAAAAAAACTCCCTTATGTTTATTTTTTAAAAAAATCTCTGTGAATTCAACTAGTATTAGTTTCTTTTAAAATTCAAAACAGGAAATCCGAAATTACCAATCTTTTAGGTCAAATTTGTATTAAGAATGAAACATGTTAAACTATAAAAGAATAGAAAATAGGAAAAAAATGAAGAAAAATGAGCACAGAGTAAGGATTTCAAGATTTTTCAATATATTTCCTTTGGAAACAATTATTCAGAAGAAAACTAGTATATTTATTTTTGTTCCTCTTACAGGCCCAACCCAACTTCTGTTTTTGTAAGTTCAAAACTTAAGTCATGCAAACACCCTTTTACCTACAGAAACATAGTCTGCCATGCCCCATGCATGCTGTTTTTCTCCTGGTGTGTCAACGACTGCCTCCCCCAGCGTGACTCATGTTCATATCTTAGCAATAACCTAGAATGGATGTTTCTGTAACTTACCGGGATACCCTTAAATTGAAACAGAATATCCAAGTCAAAACACCTTGCTGATGCATGAGACCTGTCAATCTTTCTCCCCAGATGCTCTCTTTGCTCCAAGCTCAAGCCAGCAGGCCTTACTTTTCTTTAACAGACTGGGGTACAGTTACTCTTTAAAGGGTTTAAAAACATGTCTCTTTTTCTATAAAATACAAATTTCTAAACACTAAGAAAAGAGTAAAAAGGAGTGTGACAAAGGAATAGATCTCAAAGAATGAGTATTTTGTCAACAGGTAAAGAGCAATGGAGAAGGCAGGAGTAAACACAGGGATCTTGAACACTGGGTCCTGTTTTCCCATCTTGCTGCTAACGGGCCAATTTGGGGACCACATACTGTTTTCTTACCCTTTGTAATCTTACTGGAGGGGCTGTGAGTCTTCCTTCCAGACCCTAGCTAGACCTCTCAAAGCAACATTTAAATTCTTACTGTGTATTGCAGCCTGGTCTTATGATGTCTCCCTACTCTTTCATGTTTGCAAAAGGATAAGTTAAAAAAAAAATCGTAAGCAGGTGACACCTGGTAGAAAGAGGACCGTACTTGGAGACGAAACAGGTAGGTCAATGCACTAGGTCTGCCAATTAGAAGCTGTGCAATTTTCATTAATATTTGCATATAATATTTGTGGTGTTGTGTTTTAGAGTAAAAAAAGAAGAAAAAAAATGTTTGATAAGAATGAGTAGGTCTTATCTGAGCCTCAGTTTGCTCATCTGTAAAATGTGATAAAAATTCCTAACTCTGAGATGCGGAGAGGGTGGGAGGGAAGCCCTGTTAGGAGATGAAATTATGTATGTGAAGCACCAGAACTGTTTGACAGGTTCTGTTTCAATGAGTAGGTGCTTTCTTCACTCATTCCTCCTTAGAGGTCTTCGCAGCCGGGCTGGGGAGCCAGCCTTCTTCTGTGATCTGTAGATGCCATGATTAGTGACCTAAGATCCCCAGCTTTGTGGCTTGTATGTTCTAGGAACTGTGGAGGTTATTTGAAAGAGTAACTGAAATAACATATGGTAAACTGAGTTTTACATGATTTTTTTAATTAAAATATTTCCTCAAAAATATAACTTTAGATTTGTATTTATCATAAGTCAGCTCTCTTCACTTTTGTCAATTTCTTACAAAGATTTATATAGAATTGCTGAGATTATACGAATTCAGAAATCCAAATACAGAAAGCAGCAATTACTTTTTTATGCATTAAAATGCTAATCCATGCATTTTTCATTGTTTTATTTGACGAATCCTAAGTACGCTGGCAGGATTTTGGGGGAAATAAACAAGAAAAAAAATCTAAAGGAAGACATCTATTTTTAGCTTCCCACTAAGCCATTTCTTGCTTGGCTGTAGTGATTCCAAAATTGGTCACACTTTAGTTTGAACTGTTCCATGAAGAGGGAAAAAAAACAAACTTGTAAAATGGATTTCTAAGTCCTACTAAGAAATTGAATTGTTTTTTAATGCGAGTAGAAGTAAAACAGACCATGGCAGATATTTATCACCATTTGCAAAACAATCAGTCTATCCCATTTCCAACTTCAACCTGCTGTTGACCCTGTTCAGGGTCCTGACACTCCAAAAGAGGGCAAGACAGGCTTCCTCCTGCTCCCTCTGCCTGTTGGCTGGGGCCACCCATTGTCTGGCTGATGGGATCCTGGAAACCAGCCGGAGCTGCGGCCTGCCCGTGTGGTTTAGTTTTGTTCTGTTTTGAACAATCACACACATTTTGGCCTAAACTGCAGATAGAAGACATCTTTTATTTTATTTACTTAGGAGGGAAAGCCCAGAAAAATGAGTTCTGGATGAAGTTGTCTAATGTTATAAAAAATAAGTTTGGGTAAATGATTAAAATAGAAAAACATGGTAAAAGGAAAAGGCGGGGGGGCGGGGGGCAGCGAGGAAACCAAGCGTGTCAAGTCTTATGAGAAGAAATTCTCAGAAATATCACCAACTTTACGCATGGACATAGGTTTAAAAATAAAAAAATAATCAGTCTGCTTTCCTCCCAGAGGCTACAGAGGAAAGAAAACAGTTTCCTTAAAGTAAGTGTGCAAAAGTTTAATGTTTTTAAAAGTATCAATGTACAGCTACTTTAAAATTATATATATATAGTGTGCATGTGTGTGTGTGTGTAAAACTGAAGCACATCAAAGAATTCACAGAGATGAGAAGTCTCAAAAGTACCTTGCAAAGATGATGTCAGCAAGTAAAGAGGAGGTACAGAGAATTTGTTTTTTAGTAAACTACAATAAAGGAGTTCAGAAAGGCATAAGGCTGGCTGTCAGGAAATGAGCTTAAGCAAAGGAAATGGGAGATGTCTGGTTCAAGGGATTTGAAGAAGGCTTTTCCCAGTGGGTGCTTTTGTTTTGCTTTTCATGCTAAGTCAGGATACATGCTTTGTCTTTCACATGTACAAAAAAGAAATACCAAGGTGATAAGATAACATCTGGGAGAGTATAAGCCCCAAGCCTTTTCTGTTACAGAAAGCTGTTCACTTGCAGCCTAGTGCCAGTTTTTCTTGATTTGGGCTGAAATGCATGCAGAAAGAGGAAGGAATTATTAACAAGTTGAGCGCTGATGTGTTTTTTTTTCTTTACCAGATGAAAACAGACGCTGAGCAACTATATTCTATGGCCTAGGAATTTGGATCAGGATATTGAAAGGGCACATTGAGTCATCTGCCAGGATACCCACAAGCCCAACATATGGGGATGTGTGAGGTGTGTGGGTGTGTGGCTTACTCCCTCCCATAATCCCATCCAAAATTAATATATAGTCTACTTTAAAATAATTTGTCAAAGCTTCCATATAAATCCCATAACACCACCGATTTTACCTTTAACCCTTCTTATATAGAAATTTTGTTAATGCTAATAGGACATTAGTCTCCAGAGACCAAAGAGTATAACTGACTCCCAGAGAGAAGCTGAGACAAGAGACCATATGGCCTAAGAAAGAGAGAAAAAGAACGTCAGTTCCTGATCAGTGTGAGGCCAGCTATATGTCCTGCATTTTACTATGATGAGAGCCACCAGGATACCCCAATTAAATTCCTAACCCAGGTTGAGCAATTAGGAATTTGAGTACAATCTGTTGTTCACTGAGTACACAACCTTGTAATTTTATCACCAAGACTGAAGGATTTAGAATGAAATAAAGTATGCTTAGATGAAAGATTATTTATTATTATTTATTATTATTATTATTATTATTATTATTATTACTATGGAAAAACTACTGGGCAAAGATGGGAATGCAATTATCACTTTTTCAGAGTTCAAGGACTGCCCTTACTGAGACTGGAAAACATATATCTCCAAGACTGAGGCCTAACCGTTTTCCTTATGCCTCATGTTATGTGCTCTCAAGTAGCAGCAGGTTTTGCCAACCTCTGGCAGTTCTGATTATTACAAGAAAATAGCATTTGCTTCAGAATCGCTCTCCCTAGAAAGGGCTTGACTCCAAAACTGAATGTCATGAATACGTCAGCATGCATCTCCACCTGTCTTTCGCTTCCCACTCCCTCCATCCCACCTCGCACCACGTTAAATCTTACCTTCACCAAGCTACTCATAAAATCAAAGGAACAACTGTTTATTGATAGGATTCTGTGGATGTATTTTTGGCTAAGGCCATTCCTCTTTTCATACCTTGTACAAAAACAGACTATTTTATTATAAACAAAGCTTGCTCTTAGCAGACTTATCCCTTAATGGAAATAGTACTCTGATAACGCAATGCCTCCAAGGAAGGCCACCTTCCAAAAGGTGTGGAGTAGTGGAGAGAGCCAACCAAAGAGGAGCCTGTGGGTACTGCCTGGTGGGGGAGGGGCAGAGAGCTGCAACAGATATAAAAAATGAAGGCTTGTTTATGAAATCAGCTGCTTGGATACAGAACTGTCTTGCTCTGCGTGTTGAGGGAAAGCAGTGGGGTACCCTGAAAGTGAGCAGACTCCACAGTCAAAAAAATCTAGGTTTGAACATCACCCCGCCACTCACCCCCAACTTACTGTGCAGAGGCATCCGGGCACATTGCTTAACCATGTTGATATGCGGTTTCTTTATTTCGGAAACACCTATGTACATCCTGAGAGAAGAGCTAGTATCTGAGGCACAGAGGGACTCTGTGAAATAAAAGATATCAGAGTCATAGGTATCAAGATTTATGACAGTGTAGAAATCATTGTGGCCTAGGGCTTAAATTTTCTTTCTTCATACTTCTATCTAGCAGCTGGTTAGCAGTCCTACCATAATTACATTACTCATCAAATCTTACTTCTGACCTTATCCACAGCAACATTCCATTTTTTCTTTTCTTTTTCTTTTAAATGTAGACAGAAATGGGCTGTTTATAGCTACCACCCTGGGCAATAAATCTTGGAGGCAATTTGGGTGCTGGCTTGGAAGCTCAGGGTCCAAGACAGTATAACTAATCAAAAGGGTGGGTTCTAACGAGCTGTATGGGACAAGTGACGTGATTTTTTTTAAAGGTAGATTAAGCAACAAAACAATTAAAAAGGCAGC
Organism: Pteropus alecto; assembly: GCF_000325575.1. Lineage (NCBI taxonomy): Eukaryota > Metazoa > Chordata > Mammalia > Chiroptera > Pteropodidae > Pteropus > Pteropus alecto. The sequence goes on along the minus strand of NW_006436282.1, from coordinate 8,682,550 downwards.
TGTGGACAAATCTGATGACTTGCTACATGTCTGGAGGAAGAAAAGGCTAAAGACTATTTGCTGTTTTAAAAAAAACAACAAGTAAAACATAAAACAAGCTAAAGGGTCCTGATTCCTTCAATATAATAGACCCTAGATTGAATCAATTCTCTCTATAAAACTATTATATTAAAGATTAGGAAAAGTTAACCATAATTAAAATACATTTTATAAAATATTTAGTCCTAAAAAAGAAAAAATTAATTCTATCCAAATAAAACCTAGTATCTTTTACTGAGGGTAAAATATGTCTGAAAGCAGTTTTGTCATATTAAATAAAATAGCAATGACTGTACATGATTTAAAAATGTTTTTATAATCAAGAACACACATTTATTGAGTTATTTACTCAGTATGGAAAAGGTGTAATTCTTGGGAACTTGTTTTCTAAGGAAAATTTTACAAAATGTAGACATTTCTAAAATTCAGGATTTTTAGAACATTGTTCAGTTGTTCTTAAGACTAATTAAAATCTAATAACCAAAGTGAGACTCTAGAGAAAATAAAATTTTGATTTAATATTTAAGAGAGAAGAAAAATGCAAAGGATAAATGAGACATTATCAATATTTTGATCTTAATATTCATTCACTTAAAGCATATTTTTGAGTGTTTTCAAGATGCTATGCTCTGGAGTATACAACCCCGAAGAAGACAGATATGTTCCCCATCATCAAAGTGAAACAAAGGAAGAAATTACAATTGTGATAAAGCTATAAAAAGGAAAAACTGAATACAAAGGAAGGCTCCCCACCTCAAATAAGTTTTTTTTTGGGGGGGGGTCCCTAAAGCCTGTTAGAAGAAAAAAAAAACACTAATAGAAGAGTTGAATTCTCTAAACAACAGAAGGCTGAGGGACTTGGAGGTGGCAGGTGGCAGGACTACATACCAGACAAGAAAGACTGTAAAAGTACAAGCCTGGATACAAAAGAGAGTGTACTACTTTTAGTGATGAAAGAAATCCAGAATTGCTGAAGAGGGCGGGGGGAATCAAAAGAAGACTAATAAAAGAATTTGGACCTCAAACTCTGGCTAGACAAGTCATAGAAGGTCATGCAAGCCTTATAGAAGTCAGTATTCTAAAGATGTCACAAAGCCACGGAAAAGTTTTTAGTAGAAATATGACTTGATTTGATTTGCATCTTTAAAAGATCACTAATGTTGGGTGGTTGGTGGGCTAGAGGGGGTAGCAGTGGGTCATGGCAACAACCAACACTTGTGAGCTTCCCATATGCCCCACACAATACAAAGAGCCTTACATACATCACCTTAAGCAACACTCATGAAAACTCTTTGAGGTAAATACTAGTTTATCCCCTCTCAATAGAAGAAGAAACTGAGGCTGAGAAAAGTGTCAACAAGCAGGGATTTTGAAACCTAGAAGTCAGACTTTAATACCCGTATTCTATTACTAATTATTGTGGATACCAGAAAATTAGTTAGAAGCCTTTTATAGAAATTTGGATAAAAGATAACTGTGGCTTAAACTAGGGGATGTAGCAATGGGGTCAGAGAGAAGTGTGAAGATTTAAGAGATATGACATACATTCACATATATTTGAGAGCTGGAGTCCAGGAGGTAAGAGGGAGGAGAGTGCTGATCCCCGTTTGAACATTTGGGTAGATGTTGCTTCCTCTAAGATAAGAATTACTTAGCAGTGGAGTATGAAAATTTTACTTTTGAACATTTTACCTGAAAAAACTTCCAAAGGGAAATGACAAAGAGGCTGTTGTCTATATGGATTGGGAGTCCAACAGCAAGGTCTGGGAGGAGGAGGAGAATTTGAAAATCTTTAGGAAGCGTGTGGTAATAAAAGCCACAGGAAAGAACGAAATCTCTAAGGCCAAAGTTTCCAAGTGCAATTTCTCCAAGATTTACTTGAAGAACTTGTTTAAAATGCAGATTCATCATCCCGTCTCTCTCTTACTCCAGCCATCCTTACTCTGCATGTATACAGGAAAGGGAAGGCAAGTGACCCATGCAATTGCTCAATTAAGCTTTATGAAATTCCAGGAGAAGGAGAGAATGAGATAAAAAGAGGGGGTATAAGGACAAGGCCTGATTAACATTTAAAGGGTAAACATATGAATGGGATCAGATTATGCCACCTCAAAATATGTTGCTCTGGCATAAGGATTTTGAGCTAAAGTCAGTTGAGAAACAGCAGACACAGGAAAAGCTCTCTGCTCACCCTTTTTCTGCCTAAAATCAGGACATAAATTTCCCTTTGTAAACGTGTTTCCCTGCTTCTGTACCAAGAATACCAGAGACAGCAAAAAGATGAGTTTGTATAACAAATCTTGTTAAACAACCAGTATTTGCCATATATGTCACCTTCCCATAATTTACTGCCCTTTGTTAAAATGGTACATAAGCCATCAAGTCTAACTGCTTCTTTGGGTTTTCACTTCTTTTCTGCTGTGCCTCCATGCATGTAAAATGAAAAATAAAATTGTATGCTTTTTTTCCTGTGAATTAGTCTTTTGCAAGTTTAATTTGCAAACTTTTAAGACTGAACCTCCTCTTCATATATGAGGACTATAGATGAGAATTGTGTAAGGAAATCCAAGCCCGGAGAAAGTTGACAACAATGTCAAAAGCTGACATCCTGTCGGCATATCTGAGGGCCATTCCTGTTCCAGTCCTGAGAACCCCAAGGAGAACACACATAACCACGGTTAAAGGAGAGACCACTACATCTGCCTATCATAACAGGCACTATTGTTTTATGCTTTATATACTTTATTTTACTTAAAACTTACATAGACTCCATATGGCAGGTATTATTAATATAATTAATTACGGATAAAAAACTGAAGGATATTGAGGTTAAATTATATTTTTCTGTTTCTATTTAATAAATGGTAGACCGATAATTTAAACCCAGATCTGTTTGATTCCAGTGGCAATCTTTCAGCTACAGAGTATGTCATTGCCTTTTAGTGTTGTGTCAGAGCTATGTTTAGGAAGCATAAAAGAGGGCACATTACTCAGAGAGGTGGAGTTAGAAGTGTCAGGAAAGTTACACAAGAGCTGCGCTTTGAATGAGAAGGCTTGGCCAATCACACAAGGAAGTAAAGGTGTTTGCTGTAAATTAGTACTTGCAGTCAGTAATGAAATGAGAGCGTATCAATTTCAGGACACTTGTGAAGTACAGGGTTCATGAAAGGGAGACAGAGGATCTGAGGGGAAAAGAGTAGAGGTAGGAACTTTATCCTGAAGAGGAGCCATTTAAATATTTTAAATAAGGGCAGATTTTTGTAGGACATCTGTGTCAACAGGGTGAAGGATGAATTAGAGAAAGAGGAGGAGAATGAACACAAAATGAACACGTCAGAACCTGGACAGTGGACTGATTGACCAGAGAGAGAAAGAGAGTGTATCAGAGAGATCACAGAGGCACGAAATAAAATGAACTGGATGATTTTGATCAAGGTAGGTGGGGAGGTGACAAAGAGAGGTAAGTGGAAGGGATACAGTTTTCTGACTTGGGCAACAGGACAATTGGCAGGAAATGAATGGAGGAAAACAGACATGGAGAGAAAAAACTATGATTTCAGGTTTAGTTTGATTTGTCTGTGGAACTTCTAGGAGGACATGTTACAAAGGTGGCTGGCTTTTTGGGACTGACACTTAAGAAGAGGTCTGGGCCATGGCTGAAATTATGGAGTATGTATACAACAGTGATCTCCAAACTCATCTGACCAAAGCAAGTGTTCTGAGGAAAGTTTATACTCTCTCCTTCTGGGAAAATTTTGAAGCTCTGTCAGCGACTCTTCCCCATTTTTTTCAGGAATTGAATAGTCATTGAAGAAAACAGGAAGAAAGCAGAGCGGGGTCCCCTATCTCAGTCTTCTCCACAATCTTTATTATTCTATCAAAGATTTTTTTCATCAGTTTGCTTAAAAACTGCTAGCAATATCATTCATGAGGACAAACAGATTTTATCTAATACAAAATATATTTTATGACTCATCCCCTTTTTTTTTATTCTCCATTTTCATTTGCTTGGCTTGTGAATCTCCAACATCCAATGACTTCTGTGTCTTAGTTTTGGTGTATAACTGGGATTAGACACTGGAGGAAAGGTGAGGAAATTATGGTTAATACCATCTTTTGTATTTTGACTTTTTAAGTAATCAAAACAATTTTGCTATCACGTGGAATTGATAGCAAATTGTTGTCAATCCATGAAGGTGATGTTTAATCTGTGAATCAACAGGTTACTAAAACATTGTTTTAATTTCTCTCTAAAGGCAACAATGTTGCAGAAAAGCAATTTCACATCATTTAGCCTTGGTGTGACACATGTATTCTTTAAGAAGTTTAGGCAGAAATGTTTCACAATTTTCTTAAGTGATGCTTTTAAAAGGGAATTTCCATAACAATTATGGAATTATTAAATGAAAATAGTTGCATTACTAGACAGGAAGGCCCATCCCAGAAAAAAAAAAAAAACAGTAGATTTCCCGTTTGAAAATTACTACTGAGAGATTGATGAGGTAAGAAATAAGATGAGTAATTCTACTTCAAGAAAAGAGAGACCTTCCCCTTCTTTTCTGGCATGAATGCCACTTTCCTGTAGAAAGACAGATCAGAGTGTATAACCCAGTTTTTCTTTTTGTGATGCACTCGATGATTTGATATGGATCAAAATCCTGGCCAAAGGAAAGGTAAATACCATCAGATTTTCACTAAATTGTTAAAATTAGGAATATTTGGCCTACTTTTTCTTTTCTCTAGATTTCTTCTCTTTTGAGGAATTCTTATAGCTGTACATTTTTTTCAATTACTTAGGATCATATTATGAAGGTTATAAGTAAATCAACTTTAGCAGAGTCCGTTGAATTCAAGGCTACTTAGTTACCACTACTCATAGTATATTAGATTATTTCTCAAAGGCCCACTTGGCAAAAGCTGGTAGTCTAAACTAGGCATGCATATTCAGGGAACAAACAAAATAAAACAAAATTTCCTGAGCTGAGCTTAGAGATAAAGCTTATGGCAAGGAGGGTTGGAAAATCATATAATCTAAGTTCCCTCTTAATCAATCAGGAAAAAAAAGAAATGATAGAGCAGAAAAAGAAGTCTTTCGACAATAATCATTATTGATAAAAATATTATCCTTTCTGATTCTTTACAAGTGTTCCAGTTAATATAAAAAATTATTGAAAATTTGGTGAGATTGCATAGTAAACATTATTAGGGTCTGTTCAACTCATGCACCACCAACCCCCTTCTTTGAAAATTGCCTTTTCCACAACAGGCCTGATTACAGAACAAGACCTTCATCCCATTCTGGCTGTTGTGGATCAGGGTGACAAGAGCTCATCCAAATGACTCTCTTTCCTAAGCCAGGGCTGGAGTTGGAATTCAGAAGCTTCAGTCCTACTCTCTTGGCTGCCAGCACTGGGACGTAACATGCGGCAGAAAAGCGAGTCTGTATAGGGAAAAAATATGAAAGAGATGTGGGTTGATGCAGAAACAAGAAACCACGAAATAGCTTGACCGAAAGGGTAGATGGTAGTTTAATTAAGATGGACAAGACTAGGAGAGAGACAGAGAAAATTAAAAGTCCTTCTTTGTCTATGTGACAAACATTGCAATTGTAGAGACGAAGGGAGATGTGAACTAGACATACATGTGGAACTAGGAGAGATGTTGGGATTCATCAGTGTAGAGATGGTTTTTAAATGTGTGGGGCCAGATGAGATGAGAAAGAGATACAGAATGGATAGAGAAGAGAGACCAAAGCCAAATCCAAGGTTCCCCAGAGTTTAGCAATTGAGTAGAGAAGGAAAAACCAGCCGAGGCAAGCAAGGAGGAACAGCAAATGAAGCAGAAAGAAAGTTAGATAACTGTTGAGCCACAGAAGCCATGAGATTAGAGTGTTTCCAAATGAGTGATCGAATCATCTCACTCTTAAAAATAAACAAATAGCTCACCAAATGAATGGTATTTGTACTGTTTGGGGCCAACGTGAAAGTCACAAATTGAAAATAAAAGATAAGCATATGGAAACCAAAAATTAAAAAAAAAAAATACTTCAGACAGATCCGATTGGATTTTGTTATGGAAAAAACACAGGAGCAGGTTGTTTCATGTTTCTTGCAGTGACTGAAATTGCTAGGATTACTCTAAGTGTGAGACTTTAGGAAAATGGCAATAATAAAATTTTTGAGATTCACTTTGCAGAAGGGGTAGGAATATCATTTGATTGACAACAGTTAAATCTATTCTGGGTGGGGAGAAGGGGTCTGATAATGAAAAAGAAGACTACAACGAGGTCTCCTTGGCCAAGGCAGCAATTATGCTCCAGATTGTTTTATGAAAGCTGCAAAGCAATAGAAGAGATAGTGGTAATTCTGCCAAGGGGGGCAGGGGTGAGAGGAGAGCTTCTAAGGCCCGTGGGAGGAGGTGTTTCACTACCTAGTAATATCTATCGACATCATCCCCTCCTCCACTAAGCATTCAATATAAACAACATGGTTCTTATGCCAGTACTTCAGTGCAAGTCCTCCGGACTCCCTCTGAACAGCCTGCCAACCCAAGCCCTCTTCGATGCAAAGGCTGGGGTAATTAATGGGCTGAATTTCTTACTGGTTAAGATCGTGAGCTCTGGATTCTACAAGGCCTTGCTGGAACCCTCGTTCTTCCCATTATGAACAGAGTGACCATAACTAGAGATTTAACACTTCTAAGCCTCTCCGTGCTCCTTAGTCAAAAGAGAATGAAATGAGAAAATGTACGTAGCATTGTTAAAGTGAAAACCACAAGCCCTAAAGGGTGTCACTCCTGTTTAAAGCTCATGATACCAAACCTAGTTTAAAACCTAGATCTAACTGCAGCTTCAATCTCTCCCAGAAATATAATCTTAATCAACTCATCTGGAGTTTTCTCCTCAGGCACCATTAAGGTAATTTGTCATGTGGGCTCTCTCCAACCCCCATAAAAAGAAGAGGCATCTGCATGATAAAAACCCTTGCCTTCCCTTCCCCCAAAAGAAGATGTCCTGGTCTGAAAATGATCCTTTCTTTTCTTTGATTACTAGTTCCTTTGCCTCACTCTTCTTCCTATAAAAACCTTCTATTTTATACAACCCTTCTCTGAGCACCTTTCCAGTTGTTAAATGGGATGCTGTTCTGTTCACGAATCGCTTAATAAAGCCAATTAAAGCTTCACATTTACTCAGCTGAATTTTGTTGTTTTAATAGCATTTAGCATAGTGTCCGCAGTCATCATTCAGTAAAAGATAGTTCTGTATTATCTGTCATATTGAGTTCAGAATGTAACATTACATAAGATGCACCTGACCCTATAACAGGGTTCAAGAAGAGGAGATTAAAGTCTCAGGAAGATGTTATTGCTGTGTTGGAAAGCAGGAAGTTCAAACTGCAGCTCAGTCTCCTGGTTCAGCCCTCCTTCCACTGTACCATGGCTTTCCTACAGCTGCCTGTGTAGACCAGTGCGGTCATTTACTATCCTGACATATATAAATAGGCATTTGCTAGAAATAAATTGGTATTATTAAACATAAAAGTATGATTTTTTCTAAATCAAAACACATTAATCCATTTCTTTCTCACTGACACAGTGCTTCGTGTGCACGTATAATATGTGGATTTCTGAGCCTGTTTTAAGGAACGGTTAATCTTTGTTTAAAGCCTCCACCAGCATGCGGGTCCCTGAGCTCTCAACTGTAAGAATCTGCATTATGACAGGGCCTAACACCTTCCATCACAGCAGGCAAGCCACTGTGAGGCAGCTGTGAAAATCCAGGGCTGTGGTCAAAGCAAGGACCTCTAGGAAGGACAAAGTGTTCTGTTTGTGAAGCACAAGGGTGTGGCTTTTGTACTAGTAAAATAATCTGAACACAAAGGCCTCTAGATCCTGCTAGCACTGGGCAGTGAACTGACTCAGCGGAAAGTGGTGGGAAAGGAAGCGTGTTCTTAGATTTCCGAACTCTCCAAAGCTACACCCTCCCCACTTAGTTGCGTCCCAGTTCAACAGGAAGGGGGTTTCAACAGCTATGTGCACGCACGTGTGTGTGGGCACACACGCACACACACTATCAGCAGAAGAGAGGATGAGATACACCCATGGAGAATTATGGTGGAGCCTCCTGCCTGCTCTTTCAATTTTTCTCCAGCCTCCTGCTTTTTTGTTGTTTCATTCAAGCAAAACTTAGTTGCTGTCAGGACTGAGGAAGGAAGGCCTTCTTATTGAGTTGAACCACCTTTAGCAGCTGCAGTGAAAGAAGCTACCACATCAAACGTTCCTAGTTAATATTAGGGGGGTTTCTGAATATTGTGAGAGATGCTGTGATTATCAATGTCCAAAAGAGATCTGTGTTTTGAAAGCAAAATATTGCTAGTTACACATTCATTGAGTAAAAATAAACTGGTTTCAATCATGTACTACTTCTTTTAGATTCTACACACATACACCATCGCCACCATCGATTTACATTTTGTATAAACAAAGTGCATTTTAGGAACTGTTAATGTAATTTAAGATCATCTGGTCCTCAGATCTGGAATTAAGGTAAGCGAGACCTGAATTATTGAAAAAAACAGTTCATAATGATTAGATTCTCCTCATAATTGCTCAACTCTAATTTTATCTAAATAACACTCAGATCATTTTATCTAAATAACACTCAGCCAACTTCACTTCAAGATGTGGAAACTTTTTGTGAAAAAGACCACATAGAACTTTATATTCTATTAATAAGATTGTTCTGTGGAACTTGTACCTCAAGGAAACATATATTCAGAAATAAAAATAATAATAATCATTTACTAAGATGAACAAGAAATACTATTAATTTACCTTTCTTTAAACTACAGAAAGCTGATTAAAACAAATTAATTTTTAAAACTTCATGAATGAAATATAATGTTACATTTGGAAAAAAGTTAGAAAATATGCATACAGTTAAGAGAAGTTTTATTGTGAGATATTTTTGCCAAAAATCATTTAAAGTTAATCCCAGCCTAATCCGCCGACAATATCCTATGGGTTAAAATTTTATACATTCTTAAGTGTTTTTATTAATTTTATTAAAGTTTTTTTTTAAAATGATTACAATATATATATAATTGGTAAAATTTATGACCCCTCTTCCCTTTGTCGAGATTACTAAATGTAAATAATGCAATAGGATTTTGGTTGTTTTTTGTTGTTTTCTTTTGTTTTAAGGATGATCTTTGCGAAGCTTTTCTTCTATAACTGGATATGACTCCTTTCTCATTCTACAAGTTCTGAAGGACACAATTGGGAGCAGTAAAGGATAAACTAACTGCAGTCTACAATTACGTGACAATAGAACTCCATGAAAGTTGAGATACGAAATGCAAAGCAGGTAGAGAATATTTCCACTTAAAATGCACTACTCTTAACTCAAGCACTGTTGGTAGAAATGTAAATTGGTGCAGCCACTATGGAAAACATTATGAAGGTGCCTCAGAAAATTAAAAATAGTACTACCATGTGACCCAGCAATCCTACTTCTGCGTATTCATCCAAAGACATCCAAAACACCAATTCAAAAAGATAATGCACCACTATGTTTGCTACAGCGCTATTTACTATAGCTATTTACAGCATTATTTACAGAAAGCAATCTAAGTTCCATAAACAGACAACTGGATAAAGAAGTGGTACATATATACAATGGAATATTAGTCGGCCATAAAAAAGAATAAAATCTTACCATTTGTGACAGCATGGATGGACTTAGAGCTTATGGTGCTAAAAGAAAAGATTCAGAGAGATAAATACTGTATAATTTCATTTATAAGTGAAATCTAAAAAACAAAACAAATGAACAAAGGAAACAGAAACAAACTCATAGATACAGAGAACAAACTTATGATCATCAGATGGTAGAGAGGTTGGGGGAATGGGGAAAAAAGGTGAAGGGATTAAGAAGCACAAATAGGCAGTTCAAAACAATCATGGGGATGTAAAGTACAGCTTAGGGAATATAGTCAATAATATTGTAATAACTATGTATGGTGTCTGGTAGGTACTAGACTTATCAGGGGCATCACTGTAAGTTTTACAAATGTCCAATTACTATGCTGTATATCTAAAACTAATACTGGATGTCAACTGTAATTGAATTTTTTTTTTAAAGGTGGCATTTTTTAGTTATAATATACTATCCTTGAGAATTTACAATTGCCTTTAGATGATGTGTTTTCATCCCCTGAAGAGAGTGTATTGAACGTCTAGTATACACTAGGCAGTGTTCTAGGTTCTGGGACTACAGTGGGGAATACGGCAGACAGGGTTTTTGCTCTCATGGACCCTACATTCCTATGAAGACAGGCAATAAACACACATACAACTAAATCAATAAGAGTGGTGAGTGCAAAAAGAAAATTACAACAGTGCGTTGTACTGAGAAATAACCAGGAGATGCCATGCTTAGCAAACAAAAATACAGGAAGCTGAGTTCAATTTGAACTTTAGGTAAACATTGAATAGTGTGGCATAAACACGTCCCATGTGGTATTTGGGTCATACTATTAAACGCACACCAAAAATTGTTCATTACTTATCTGAAATTCGAATTTCACTCAGCCTCCTACATTTTATCTGGCATCCCTACCTGGGAGACTTCTTAAATTGGAAAGTCGGGAGAGGCCACTGTAAGGGAATGTGATACTGGCAGGAAGCTGAGTTCAATTTGAACTTTAGGTAAACAATGAATAGTGTGGCATAAATACGTCCCATGTGGTATTTGGGTCATACTATTAAACACAGCATGCCAGAAATACGCTGTATGAAAAGCCCTAGAGCAGAAACAAGCGTGTGTGCCTGGCAAAGCACGCGTGTATAAATCACACTATTGAGAAACTGTGACGGTCAGAATTGTCCAAGAGAACCCTTTCCCACATTGCACTGCAGGACTGGTAGTATGCGGGAAACACGAAGGAAGGTCGAGGAGGTGGTCAGCAGCGGGAGAGTATGTCCAGTAACGACGGTGGTGACGGTGGTGACGGAGACAGAGTCGGCATGGCTCGGAGTTTCCTGTGTGACATATTAGAGACCCTCATAGAAAAGGCTAGGAGGAGGAGGAGACGCTCTGAGAGAACTGTGTGAACCCAAGGTCAGAAAAATCTAGTTAGGAAGAGAGGCTCTGCAAATAAAAGTACTTTGAGAAACTTTTAAGATTTTAATTGATTTCCTTCTATTATCAGGAAAGTCCTACAGGGCATAACTTTAAATTTGCTCCATTCACAATGTAATTTCTTTTTAAAATTGTTTTAATTCTTTTTTTAAAGTAGGGGAAGGAGAAAATGGAATATACAGGGCCAGACATAGCAATTTTGGAATGAAAGGAAAAGACAATTATTAATAGGAAAGCCTGAATTTTCTCCTCCATACTTTAGAGGAAACAACAGTATGGGGTGGGAACAAACTTATCAGAGCAGGGAGCTTCAGGGACCAGCACAAAGTGTGTGTGCCACCCACAACACCCAATATCTCATGATTTGGCTGGGGGTTACCCTGCAGACGGTACTGCATGTTTAAGTACTTAATCAAAATTTCATAAAACTACTCACTTAAGCAGAAAGCTATGTATTTAAAAAACTATTAAGAGGCTCAAATAAGTCATTGCTTCACTTCCACTTAGAGCAAGAATGATTCAGATACTTGAGGTATAATTAATACAATTTATAACAGAAATTAAAATCTAATTGTTTATAATAGCAAAAACAATTAAAACCAATTTCAGTGACTAGTAATTGGGTTATTACTGTTTTGTGGACTATTATGCAGCTATTAAAACTGAGGTAGATATGTATAAATTGACTTAGAGATCTGTGGCAACCATCCTCTTGGTTTGTCTGAGATTGGGTATGGAGACAGTGCTCAGGATTTTCAGTATTAAAATCAGGAAATTCCCTGACAAACCTGAACCTGTTGGTCACCCTAGAAAGATCTCCAAAATCATTAAGTGATAAAAGCAAGTTGTCACTTGTGAATAGTTAAAAAGCAAAACAAGAACTATCTCCATTTAGAGGTATATGCATTCCAATACTGGGATTAGGGAGGATGTGGAGACTGTCATCTTTTTTATTTGTGTTTTATTATTATCATTACTATTATTACTATCAAAAATATATCTTTCTTTCATAGGTCAAGGAAGAAAGGAAGAATGCTTTTATATCTGTATATCTTTAAAATGATTTTGGATGATTTTTTTAATATTTACTTCATTTCTGTTTATATTTTAGGAAGACCTAGGCCTTCAAATTAATATCATTTTAGGCTGTTCGAAGAATATCACATCGTAGCTAAATTATATTTTATATATTTAATTTAAATAAATTTAATTGTATTAAATTATAAATATTACAGATAAATTACAAATATTACAGATAAAGCTAAAGAGCCCTTTGATAATTATCTTCACCTCACACCTCACTTAAGAATATTTTTCATCAGTCAAGAATAGATTTTATCAGGCCTTTTTCTGCATGTGTGTGTTGAGAAAATATATACATTGAATATATGCACATGTGTATAATATATATACACACAGTTTTGCCTCCATATACTTATGTGTGTTTTAAATGTATCATATTACAGCTAATCCTCTGCAAATTTCCAAGTTTTCACTCAATGATATATTTTGGAGATCGTTCTAAATCAGTATATGCAGATCTATTGAATTCTTTTTAACGCCTATATAGTATTCCATCATATAGATACACTATCACTTAAATATCTTCTAATTAATGAGCACGTAATCATTAGTGGTGTTTTGCTATTAATGCTGCCAGGACCATGGTTCTCAAACTGTAATGGTTGCTCACAGGAGTTATAAAATGGAATATTTTTAAATCTTGAGGAAAGCGCAACATCTGTCAGACACTACACAAACTACTACTACCACAGCATTATTAAATTTGGATCTATTTCTTTTGTCCTAAGGTCACCATGAAAAAATTACTGAAACACTGAGAGTGCCAGATCTAGAAGGTCTAAGAACCTTTGTGCTAGAAACATCCTTAAATGTGCCTATGTGTGTCAAATATCTCAGGGCAAGGTAATAAGAAGTGGCTTATTGCTGTTGTTTTTAATTAAATTGAAACCGTATTAAAAAGAAATACTTTCAATATATCTTTACATGTTTTTTTTCCTTGAAAACATATTTTACAAACTTATTCTCTGCAAATCCTCAGCCAGACTTTCATATTTCAGTTTATCAGGTACATTTACTGCCATTGTGACTTGGTACATCTCATGTAACTTTTATTCCTCAAAATTTTATATTTTTAAAGACCTATGACATTTATTATAATTACAGATATTATAATTTAAAGGTGCATTTACTTTAGATATTTGTTGGCAGAAAAAATGCAGAATATGCTATATTTCTTGATCTTTGTATTACAAAAGTTCAAATGAATGATTTAACAATGTCATAATTGTTATGTAATATTTATAACAGTAGAGTTTACTAATGATGAACATAATTTCGATAAGCTTATGAAACTGCTGGATTTCAAAATGAAAGTCTCTTGTTGATACTTCATTTCACCTGCTGAGAGACAGACACTCTTGGCATTCCAGGGATGCTGAGAACAAGTTGGGAGGTTACTGTGAAGAATTTAAAAGAAAAGGTACTAACACCAAGCCCTATATAAAAATCTATGTAAAACTATAGATTTTTAACTATATTCCCAAATATTTAAAAAATCAATAGAATTTAATGATTTACCAAATCTTTATGGAATATCATTAGCTAGTAAATCTGAGGACAAAGGTCTCCCTGAACCAGGTTACAGGATATTCCTCCAGTGGTTTCGATGGATTGTTAATTACACATGTTGCACAAGAGTCATAGACATGAAAGAGGCAAGTCTATTCTGCAACGTTTTATTATTGCTATCATTACTACTGCTGTTCTCTCAGGTATTTTCAGTAAATGGTTGTCAAAAGACTAGTTTAGCTGGAACTTAATCATTATTTTAAAATCACTTGTTACCGTCAGCCTTAATGTTTTTATCACTAAAGACAAAATAATAATACTTATTACCTATTTCCTGAGACTGTATGAAAGGGTTAGTATTATAATTTGCTGAATATTATGCTTGATAAAATAATTGTGAAAATATTTTATCATAGTATTCTTCTGACTAAAACAATCCAGAAGGGATATCTCAGAAGAGTATCTTTCTTTAATAGCTTTGAAAACAGATTTTCAAAAATTCTTATCTATTCACATGACATTTATCTTTTTTACCAGCGTTATGAGTGAAATCAAAGGGAATAGGAAGAAAGCTCTAAAAGAATAAACAAGGTGATTGGGCTAGACTTAGTGACATTCAAATCCAAAGTAAATGAAGAGAGTTAATTATACCTACACTAAGACAATTTCAAGTGATGATTGTGGCAGTTTCTAGATTTTTAGAAATGAGTCACAAACTAAGACCTAGGTGCCCCCAAGATATGAATAAATCTTTTATATGGCTACTCAGACATTCTGAGTTTATATGAATTGCCTATGAACTCTGTGGACTTGTAAGCTATTAGGAAAGTGTCACTGTGCTGTGTCCAAGATATAATCAGAATGGGCCTCTCATGCAGACTCCACCCTGAGTTTCAATAAGCTTTCAAGAGACCTGAAATCCTTGTCAAGATGTGATCAGTATCTATGCTCCATATTAAACATCGATGAGAGTAGTTGTAATACTAGCACTTAGTTTAAGGTCTTTATATTGTAAATATATAATAGGGAGTATAATATGGTTAATATAACATAAGTTATCAATTTCTGTAATGCAGGGAGAAAGATAGCTTTAATGAATTTCTTATTATATCACTCTTGCCTTTTTTGTAATCTCGAAGAATATTTTTTCAATGTAAATTGACTTTATTTAAAAATTGAGCATCTCAAGTTTTGAAAGCCAGTGCTAAGAAGGCACAATGACACTCTGAGCCAGTGCTAAGAAGGCACAATGACACTCTAATCTGACAATTAGAGCAGAGGAAATATTTATCTCACAGATGACTTGGGGCAGAAAACAGTTCCAGATTCATTTATCTGGATTTATTTATTCCACTTGCATCATGTAAAGTTGAACCAATTCCTCCCAGTGCCTTAACTTCCTTCCTTGGAAGCCATGGAGCAATAACTTTTAATTGGAGAGCGATAAAACCAGCCCACATTTCCACATTGTTGAGAAGCTTAGCTAATAAGCATGTTTTAAAGACACTTTATACAATGAAGAGCCCTTTAACTAAAATAATAAAAATTGAAGTGATTTGCCTATAAGTCCATTAATTACACATAATGACATAATTAAGCTGCACAAAAATTCTAGAATATCGACATTTGACAATATGAGAAATTTTATAATAGCGGCTTTAAAATCACTGAAAATAATATTCAAAAGAATTATATGGTATTAAATATGAAAAAATTCTGATCTATTGAATTCAGAAGCTACGACCTTGGGGCTAGAAAAACAAGACAATGGGCCTTTAAGGAACAGCTGTGTTTCCTATTGCTCAGTAACTGTCTTAACTGAACATGGAGGGAGACTGTCCTGTCTAACCTTCTGTGGCCTTCTAAAGAATGACTAAGACAGGAGAAAAAGGTGAAGAAAAAGAATTCAGAAGGCCAACTAGAAATTAACATTTTAGCATGTCAGTTCTTATTCTTAATGGAGAAGAAAATCATTCAGCTGCCTCTTATCAAATCTATTGGTCTCTTCCCTGTGCTCTAGAAACTTTCTGTATTCCTCTTCCATATCCTTTATCATACTATCATAGGAATTGTTATCATGTCTGCTTGCCTTATCAAATGCTGAGCTCTTTGTAGTTATGTCTCATTCATCTTTGTACGTCTAATGCCTGTTACCATTAAGAGGCATATGAATGAATATATAAAGACAATAGAATATAAAGACCTGAAAAAATTTAATAAACTCCATTCCTAAAACTTTACTTTTATAATACCTATACATAAAAATAAACTTCAAAAAAATCTAGTTATTTTTTTTTTCCTTCCTTCTTTCCTCTCCCTCCCTTTCTCCTTCCCTCCCTCTACTCTTCTTTCCGTCCTTTATTCACTGTTCAGTGAAAAAACCATTAGGCAGGCCCAAGAGGGCAGGAAGGCAGCCCAGCAAGATTGGCTACATATAGGTGGATTGAGCAAATAATATATTGAGATAATGAAAGCGAGATTTCTTATTGTCAGAGAAGATACAAATATGGAAAAGGATGAAGCTATAATAAATTCTGTAGTATTAAGAAACAGAAATCAGAGGTATCAGTGTATGGTCATATATATATGTATATAAATATGTGTGTGTATATATATGAATGTGTATACACACACAGAGAAAGGGAGAGAGAGAGGGAAACAGTGGTATGTATGTACATTTCCTTTTCCAATAGAGGAGGCTGGAAGTAGTAGTATCTTAGCAATGAGCACATCGTGCACCCAGATCTTAGTTTCTAGATGCTGCTCTACTAAAAGAAACAGGCTTTGTGTAGAAATGGTTGATCTCAGGGCAGGTACAAGAAAAGAACAAGATGAGCTTGGATATTCTGACTGTGCCAGAAAGTAAGGAAGTGCTTAAAGAAGCCAGCCTGAAAGGTCGAATCTGGGACAATTTGATCATAAAAATAAGTAATGACAGTATAAGTCATGTGCTGCTTAATGATGGAGACACATTCTGAGAAATGTGCAGTTTGGCGATCTCGTCCTTGTACAAACATCGTAGGGTGCACTGACACAATCTATAAGGCTTAGCCTACTACTGGCAGCCTAAAAGGTTTGCTTACACCAGCATCACCAAAGTCTCCAAAATAACTGGCCTATAATCTTCAAAAATGATATAGCCAAGAACGTCAAGGAGAGAAGAAGGAACCCTTCCAGAATAAATGAGACATTATAATCCATGGGACCATCGTTATGCAGTGCGTGTCTGTACTGAATTATAGCTCATTGAATAAAAGAGGAACGCGTGAATCCTCAATGATGTAAATAGATAAATGAGAAGGAGAAATAAGCTCTTCCTTACGCTTTAATACTAAGCAATGTAAATGGAATGAAGGAATTAGAAAATCAACATTCCTCAAACGATATTATAATAACAATTAATCAGGCAAGAAATAACAATGGATGCTAAAACTAAACTGGTGAATGTGGGCTTAGGAAGAGGATTTTACTGTCTCAGAATTTCTCCCCACAAAATTATTACTAACTTCCAAAAACAAAAATCATACTTTTACAGTAGGGAAACTTCAGAGACACTATCATATTTAAGTGATCAAAGTTAACATTACCAGTAATGAAAATAATTGACACCATGCACTACATTGACAGGATGCAAGAAAAATAGCAAGGCATCATTTCTGTAAAATTTTGCCCCCAAAATGCATGACCTGCACATAGTTATAAGGAAACATTCGATAAACTCAATTGAGGGACAGTCTCCAAAATAACTGGCCCATAATCTTTAAAAATGATGTGGCCAAGAAAGTAAAGAAAAGCAGGAGGAACCATCCAGAATAAATGAGACATTCAGGTACCACAGTTGATCCTAGACTGCATCCTGTATCATAAAGGACACTGTTGAGAGAACTGACCAACCTTGGATGAAGTCTAGGGGTGGGGAGAGGATATATAGAAATTTTTTGTACTATTCTTGCAACTTTTCACCAAGTTTGAAATTGGTCCCAAATTAAAAGTGGAAAAAAAAAAAGTCCTATTCCTTGACTAGGATACAGTGATTAAATATTCTAATAGTTAAATTCATATAAGAAATAATCTGATGCATTTGCATGACCAAGTTTAAACACTGAACACTCAGAAAGTGGTGACTTTCTAAATGCCTCATCTGTGAATTAGAAGTATTATTAGTAGTAGTACTTAACATTCATCCAGCACCCACACTGTTGTATATAATACAGCAAAAGTCATGGCTCTTCCAATGAGCTGTTCTCAAAAAATAAAAACTTACATATACATAGGCATATATCCAAATACAATGCTTATAGAGGGATAAAGAGTCATGGGTGAGATCTCACAAAGACAAAATCAGACTCAGTCTATTCCTCTCCCTTTTATTTCAGGTTAAAGGAAGTACAAATCCAGGTGTTCACAAATTACCAAATTACTGCTCTGTAATTTCAAAGGAATGACAATGACATCCTGTTTGTGGTTATAGTCAATTTACTATTGCACTACACCTGTGAAACCCCAGGCCATCAACATTTCGGCAAGACCATATAATTAAAGTGGTAACACTTATTGCTTACAAATATGGTGACTTCCAAGATGCACAGCCCTCCATCCATCTGACTTTCAGGTACAAATGGGGTCAGAGGAACCCAATAAAGGCAGAACCCGGAAAAACCTGTGTCTGGATGCTCCTATTCCCTTCAAACCAGAGCTCTCTGAGAATACCTCTGCAGCCAGGAGACAAAATTTTAGTGCTGCCTTCTAAAAAATTTCTCTAATTTTCCCATGTTTATTTATGTCAAAATCTACCTTTTCCTCTTCCAACACTGAGTTTTAAATAAACATTTGCTTTTTATTATACAGACCACATATTGCCATATACAGAATTTGTACAGATATAAACAATATCATACTGGGGAGAGCCATAGCTCATTCAAACTGCTGAAAAAAAAAAAAAAAAAACCCTGAAAATTATGTCAATTGACAGAACGTCAGGGACTGAAGGGATATTTTACACAAACCATATTGTATTGGGGCACTTCAGGAAAAATTTTATTGATAAACTAATAACAATAATAAATCAAATGCTTAGTAAGAGTAGGGCAAGATTCTAAATACATAATGAGTAATGACTCTTGTAGTCTTCATAACAACTCTAAAAAGAAGTATTACTGTTACCCTACTTTACAGCTGGTGATATTGTGGCCCAGAGAGGTTAAGTAACCTGTTCAAAATTACACAGTTGACAGATAGTAAAACCGGCATTTGAACTCAAGTGATTTGGTTCCAGAAACCAAGTTCTTAATATCAAATCTCTCTCTCTCTTAGACAGTGTTACAAGTCTTCACCGCCACCATTTCAGCCTAACTTTTTTCAATTTTATCTATCAGGTCTGAAATTATGGCATTTCGAATCTAGGGAATTAAAAATAGTCACTCCAGAATGTATGGGGGGATCCAGTTATTGTTCAAAATATGTTAGCTAGATTCAAATGATATCAAGAATTTGAAGAATATTTGAGATGGAAATGAAACTTTAATAATTATAAATGGTAGATATTAGAACAGATTAACAAGTAGAACATCAACAGCAACTTTATTGTTTTTAAATGACAAAAGCTCTGCTTACCACACTCCCCAGTGCACGCCCAGGCTTGTAAGTATCCTAGTAATGATGAAATAAGTGACTTAAGCATTCAATGTATCTAAAAATACCTCAAAATGAGAACATTATGGTATCTAGGAATCATCAAATAAAAGATAGAATCTGTAGTCTAGGCAACAGATTTCTCTGATACTTTAAAAAAAAACATTGATTTGATAATAAGGAACTACAAAGCACTAAATTATATCTTATACCCTATTTTTAAATTTCTCATATGTGTGTATATATATGTGTTGTGTGTTATATGTGAAATAATGTTAAGTCTGTTTATGTATAAGTAGATTCATATTCTAAACTACTACAAATAGTTATATAGGCCAGTGTTAAACATTTCTAAATAAACCATTGCTTAACATCTCTGAAAAAAAGTTCAGCTCAAGCAACTTTGACATAAATTAAGGAAGAACAATAAAAGTTTTAACATTTCATTATTATTTAAATATTAACTACGTTTTGTCTGTGGCATCAACAGAATATAGATGCTGTTACATTTGTAGTAAATACAGTCTGAATAGAATATACCTCTGTAACACAGAATAATGGGTTTTCTCGAATTTGAGGCCTACAATAACATGTAGTTCCTCCTACTTGTGTGACCTTGAGCAAGTTCCTTAACCACCTTGAGCTGACTGTTTTTCTACAAAATGTGACTAATAAAACCACTTACTTAAAGAATTGCATAGCTATATTTATGTTTGAAATCTAAATATAAAAGAAACAGGATCTTAAGAAAAATCCTAGCATTGATATGTTAGATGGCCTTCTGGGACTAAGAAACTGAGATTAAGCAATAATCCAAACTAGTAACTAGATAGAGTTTTAGATCAAGATAATAATGGTGGAAATGGAGATTATAGTCAACTTTAGAGACATTTTAAGGGAAGAGACGACAAAATAATTTATTTAAGACCATCTTAAAATGGAGTCAGATTATGTCAATCCTTAAAACTCTTTAATACTTTCCTATTACAGTAATAAAAGTAAATTCTCTCTGGAGAATGATGGCATCCTATAGAGGCTCAAATACCACTAAATTTTGTTTATAATGTATGCTAGTCAGTCAGAAGAAAATCAGAAATGCAATAGGGCAATATTTGAGTAAAAGACAGGAGACAGTCTACGGCCATGCTACCCTGAACAAGCCTAATCCTGTCTGATCTCGGAATCTAAGCAGGGTCGGGCCTGGTTAACACTTGGATGGGAGATCACCTAGGAAGACTAGGTGCTGTAGGCGTGAAAAATAAAAAAATAAGGGATTGTAAAATGACAAGGTCCTTGCAATCTGTGAGGTCAACCAAGGGTCGCCTTGCCTAAAAAATAAAAAATAAACAGGAGACAGACTCACAGATAATCAGATAGATGTTGGTATTACCTGACAGGGGCTTCAAGCCATAAATTCAAGAAGCTGTACAAATCTCAAACAAAAGAAATGGCAAGAAAACCATCCCTGGACATGCTGTCAAACTGCAAAACCTAAAACAAAAAAAATATCTTACAAGCAACCAGAGAATGAAAGACATGATCCTTCATAAGAGCCAAAATTATACTAAGTCAACCTCTCAACAACAGTAATGGAAGCAAGAAGACAACAGAACGATATGCTTTACTGTGCTAAAATGACAAAAACCGTCAATCTAAATTGTACACACAGTGAAAATATCCTTTAAAAATAAAAGCAAAATAAGTGTTTCCACAAACCAAAGATGGAAGGATATATAGCCCATAGATAATACTAGAGAAAATATTAGGCAGAAGAAAAACGATCCCAGATTGTACCTCGAGATTCAAGAAAGAATAGAGAGCAGAAAGGATAAATATGAACCAAATAAATAAGTAATCGTCATGTCTTAGAAGATTTTTAATGTGTAGAACTAAAATATACAACAATATATTATGGTGGATTTAAACGTAAATAGCAAAAGTTTGTAATTAAATACATGAAGACTAAATAAAAGCAACTTAAGCCTACAGCCATGCTACCCTGAACGTGCCCGATCCTATCTGATCTCACAAGCTAAGCAAGGTCGGGCCTGGTTAGTACTTGGATGGGAGACCACCTAGGAAGACCAGGTGTTGTAGGGGTAAAAAAATAAAAATAAATAAAAATTGAAAAAATTGAAAAAATAAGAGATTGTAAACTGACAAGGTCCTTGCAATCTATGAGGTCAACCAAGGGTTGCTCCGCCTTAAAGAAAAAAATAAATAAATACATACATACATACATACTTAAATACTCTCATTAAAGATACAATTGTCAGACTGGATAAATGTTTTACTTTTATCTTTCAACTTAATATCTTGCCGTTCTCTCCTTTGCTCACAAGTTCCAACCGTACAAGTTTACTCTTGGCTCAACTGTATTACTTGATTTTTCCATGTCAGGGCCTTTGCATATACTGTCCCCTCTGCCTGAAATGCTGTTTTCACTAGTTTTCCCATAGCTCTTTAAAAAAAATAAGAAAAATGTTCTTCTACTATTTTATCAAAAGAAAGTCATCCCTATTGTTTTCTATTCCTCAGCCCTTTGTTTCCTTTATAGCCTTTTTCACATTTTACATTTATTTTATATTACTTTTGTCTGGATCCTCAATTAAAATTAAGCTTCTTTTTTTCATTATGTACATATGTGAATGTTTAGTATGTGCATGCATGTGTCATGTAGTATTTTAAGAGCTAAAGATACAACAATTGATAAATTCTCTGGCCTGGTGGAGCTACTTTCTAATGTAGGAGACAGACACAGTACCCATTTCTGTTTTGCTTACTGCTGTATCCAAATATCTGGCAGCATGAGGCAGTTCTTCAGATACTTCTTGAGAGAATGCTTGATCTATGTGCTAGAAACCATGCCAGATGACTTACAAACCTTTCATTACATAACGCTCTGAGAGAGGTAGGATCAGAGAAATTAAGTAAGTTACATTGTCACATAGCTAATATATGTCAAGATCACGATTTAAATTCTTTTTATAAAATTAAAACAAGCACTCAGTTTTTAGAATAGGGAGCTGATGACTATGCAAGAAGGACCATCTTCGTCTACCAAACTGAGAGACTGAGAGTGTTTTATTGATTTAATTAAGCAAATGTGTTGGAGTTTAGTCTAGGCCACTGACAATGCTCATTTTCTTCAGGTGTTGCTACTCTCATATGCCTTTGATTTTTTCCTTGTCATACTTGTTAGTCACAAAATAATTGGTTACGATCACTATCACTGAAACATGTGATGCTCAAAGTTTCCAACAAGATTATGGAAAAGCAACACTGTAGGCACTAGTCAGTGTTTTATCTCTAAATCTCTAATGGTTGCTATCCTTTGTGAGGTGAGCATGACTACTTCTGAATTTCTAGGACATCTTACACCTTTTAGGACAATGTATATACAAAGTCAACAGAAGGAAAAGTGTCTATTCCATATTATCTTTCCTCTAGGCTCTCTCAAATTTCCCCTAAGCCAGAGGTTCCCAACCTTTTTGGCACCAGAGACCAGTGCTCCTATGAGAATCTAACGCCTGATGATCTGAGGTGGTGATGCTAGCTGCTGAAGTGCTTGCCAGCCATTCACCTCCTGCTATGCGGCCTGTTTCTAACAGTCTGTGGCTTGGGGGTTGGTGACCCCTGCTAAGTCATCTGTTATGAGACATCCCTGGATCAGACAATGTTCTTTCTCAGTTTAGCTATTTTGACATCAGTGTCAAGCCAATAGAAAAAAAAAAAAAAATCCCACCATACAGAAGAAAAGTGATCAAAGACAGGTAAATTTTTACTAGGCCAGTTTTACTTATGATCCCTTTATTTCTGCCACTAAAAGTACCATTCCTCCATCATTTCCAACAAATCAATGGTTTCTAAATCTGGCTGATAAGAGTGTGTTAAAAATCTACAGAGTTAGAATTATAAATTTCTGATTCTATCTCCTAGAGGTCAGATTCAAAATGTCTGAGGCAGAGTCTAAGGATTTTAAAAAGCTCCTTAAGCCACTCTGAAGTATAGCCAGTTTGAAAAAATGTTGTTCTAGGAAACTCTATTCTGTCAGTGACCCGTTTCAGGGTATCTACACATAAATGACAAAAAAGGAAAATAAACATGTCTCATTTTAATATTTACAAAATATTTTGGCCTACTGGATGCTCATGATTTCTAATTACTTGCTACTTAGTTATTCAGTTTCTGTATTAAAAATTTTAAAAAATGACCATTCATATTTTTGTTGACATTACATAGAGCTGCAATAGGGCGCCCGTTTCAGGGTATCTACACATAAATGACAAAAAAGGAAAATAAACATGTCTCATTTTAATATTTACAAAATATTTTGGCCTACTGGATGCTCATGATTTCTAATTACTTGCTACTTAGTTATTCAGTTTCTGCATTAAAAATTTAAAAAAATGACTATTCATATTTTTGTTGACATTACGTAGAGCTGCAATAGGGCAGCAAGAGTCCATTTTCAACCAGAGAATATTCTATATCAGATGTCTTCCAACGCAAACTGTGTGAACTTAAATTTTCATGAAACAATTCCACTGCAAAGTATGGGTCTCTAAAAAAATGCCTAGAAAATATTCATGTAGCTCAGTTTATAAAAGAGAGCCTCTTAAAGTTTGGTGTGTAAATTTTTAATTCCGAATTGAATATTTTAAATATATTGGAAGAACTATACATATTAAATAAGCCAGAGTCAATATTTCCACAAAGCAAATAAAAAATTTTGTGAAACAAATGTACCTAGACACATACCAGTTGGTGGCATAACCACATATTAAAAAAAAAGAAAAAAATTAAAACACATGAATTTGGCAATATCCCTAGTGAGGTATAACCTAAGGACAAAAAGAACTACGACTATTGTCAAACCACTTATGGCAATTACATGCTGTAGTAGTGTTATTTTGAGACTACAGTGAGATTAGAATGATATCAAGCAAAGGAATAAATGTGTGTGGCTGATAATGTAGGATTTTTTAGATAATAGGTTCTATCATTAAGGTTAAGTAAAAACCTTACCATTCTGAATTTTAAGCTTTGAATTGGAAACATCAGTGTGAATTAATGATGTATCTTTAAAAAAATGTAAGTCCTAGTTCCACCTACTGAAAGAGCCTAGAAATAATGACAAATCCAGTAGTTTATACTGTGACCTCTATATACCATTTCCCACCAGAAGGATCCTAGAAAAATGACAGTTCTAGGGTAAGAAACGTACAAGGTAAGGAAGGAACTTTTTGTAAAGCCAGAACTATCAAAGATTACTAAGGCATGTCAATGGGACTCAGTTCTTTAGAGACAGGTCAATTTCAGTATAAATGGAGATAATAAACTGTAAAGAAGTGAAATATATCAAATATGTATTCAAAGCAAAACAAACCTCATTGGTCACCTTTGGAGGATGCTAAGGATTCAACTCATTTTAAAACTTTGTAAATCAAGAGAAATAAACATTTACCTTGCCTTTCTTTTAAAAAATGAATCTCAGAATAACCCAATTATAGAAATACCACAGCTCACAAATGATGATGGCAGAATATAAAATGTCACCATTTTGCAAGACTCATTGAATTAATGAATCTAGTCAGCCTTGTTCAATGCAGTAGCCGCATCCACCTGTTGCTATTTAAATTTAATTAAAACTAAACAAAAATTTGAAATTTCACTCCTTTGTCACACCAGCCACATTTCAAGCACTCAGTAACCACATGTGGCTAGTGCCTACCATACTGGACAGTGCAGATACAGAATATTTCCATCATCCCAGTTTTATTAGATATCATTGATTAAGACAAGGACCATCAATGACTGCTAACATCACAAAAGGAGAGACAACCAGACATAGTACCTATGGATGGAAGTATAAAACACCACCACCACTGAAATAGTTTTGGAGAAAAAAAAGAAAATTGAGAATGCATACTCACCTATTAAGCACCACAAAGGAGATGTGCTCAGCAAGACCCAGTGTGGGAAACTATACAAAAATAAATTGCAATAAAAAAGAGAGAGAAGGGGAGGAGGAAGGTGGAGAGAGGAAGGCTTTGAGGAGGGAGGAGAGAGACCCTGTAGAGACACATATCAACCAATCACAGTGTATGCGCTGTTATTAGATGGATCTTGATTCCAAAAAGAATTTCAAAAACTTTAAAATAATTAGAGAAATCTAAATACTGAATATTTGATTATTTCGAATATTAATTTTTTACATATGCTAATATTGAGATTACTTATTAAAAGGGAATTTATCTTTTAGAGACACACACCACAATTTATTTATAATACAAGAATGTGGGAACAGGAAACATGGCAGAGAAGTAAGTAGATGGAATTATAGAGGAACCAGAGTGGCCATGAGTTGATAATTACTAAAACTAGATGAAAGATACTTGGGTGTTCATTATGTGATTTTTCTTTTGTATAAGTTTAAATTCTGTCATAATAAAGTTAAAAATTTTATTTAAAACTAGAGTATAACTGACATAAATCAACATTTCCCTTCACTCATTTTTAGAATGCTATACATCTCAGGATATTTAGCATAGTTTACAAGCAATACTCTCTTCTTTTGTGTATATGTATACATATGTATAAATTTATAAGCTATGATACTTAGAAGACAGTGTTTTTGCTGGCATCAATTAAAGTTCATTCAACAAAGTTTTACGGGATGCCTACTATAAAGCAGTATTGTGCTTTTTGAAAAGTACTTTTTTAAAAGGCCTGAATTTTACAGTATTGAAATTATTTAAAAGTTTATCTTAATTTTTTAAATTATATTGGGATGACACTGGTTAATAAAATTATGTTTCAAGTGTACAATTTAAAAATACATCATATGTATATTTCATTGTGTTGACCACCCAAAGTCAAATTTCCTTTCGTCACCGTATATTTGATCTCCTTTACCCTTATCTACCTCTCCCATCTTTTTTAAGCATGATAAATGACTAGGTTTTCTGTTAATTTGATGGTTAACTTTAGTGAAGTACATATCTAAGCTTCATTACCTGAGTTAGTCTTCAAACAGGAAGGAAAGGGGTGAGGGATGGTGCTCCAGGTAATTCTTCTGTTTTGTCAATGCTTTAATTTCTTCCTTATTACAGAGCTAGGGCAGACAGGGCCCAAGAAAGTATGGGTTTATTTTGGCTAATAACCCAGGATTTTCTACCTAATTTATTTATAATCCAATGCCTAATATGGGTAATCTCAAATCTGGGAAAATAAAAAGACATAAAAACAAGATCAAAATCTGAAAGCAATTGAAATAACATAGTACACATACCTGCCCCACAAATACAAACCACCACCATACTCATCAGATGTGCCCCACAATATCACCAAGTTTCCATTCAAGTGTGAGCAGATTCCTACTTATTATTAGATAAAATTTGTGAATTGACTGATAACAATCTTCAGGCATTTTGAAGAACCACAATGTGCAATTCCAGATTTTTAATTTCTGCAAAATATTTTATTTTGATTTGTCTATACCAGAAAATAACCATGATTTTAAATTGTTTCTTACAGGGGGAGATGAAATTATATTTGGTAAAATAGACTGGTGCTTTAGAAATTTAAGGAAATGACCCAGATTTCAAGGGAATTCAATGTTTTGTCTTTCCCAAGTTCCACCAAGCTACCATTATGTGCCATGCTATGTGAGTGCTAAGAAAAGCATATTAAGAGCTTTTTTCTGTTATAGTCCCCTTCAGAGTAAGTTTTCTTTAAACACACATCACAAAATATTTTCTTTAAACACACATCACAAAATATTCTTCCTATGAATAACAACTATCAATTAAATGTTTACTGTGTGTCAGGTACTCTGCTAAATGTAATACATTGTTTCATTTAATCCCTTTAACCAATTAAACAGAAATGGTATACGCCTCCATTTACCAAGGAAGAAACTAAGGCTGAGAGTAGTTAGATAAATTGTGCAAGATGAAACTAGTAAGTGGTTGATCCAGGATTCAAACCTGGGCTTGTATGCCCATTATCAACTATACCACACTGCTTCTCAACATGTATGGATTCAATAATATCTACCATTTATTGAGTTCTTATAAAATATTTAGTGATGTGTGAAATAGTTTACATTATTTCATTCGAACCCCTTAAAATTCTGTGACTCTTCATTTCACCAGGAGGGCATTCACTATGAGAAATTTCGAGAAACTCGCTAAAAAGTCACATAGTGGAAGAGCCAGGATTTGAACACAGATAGGACTCCAAAGCTCATGCTGTTTTAAGCTGGTATATATACCCCTAAATTAGCCTCCCATACACCCGTTCATTCCTATATTTCTAACCTGCAGACACAGAATTTGATGCATACTTCAGCTATGGTTATTTGAGACTATGATCTCTGATTGTCATACATTTTAACATTAACTTTATTAGTTTATAGTTTAGTATGCTGTATTGATTCATACTAAGTTTTAACTTAGTTCAATACCCCAGTCTTCCATTTAATTTGTAACTAAATCTGGTTTCTAAATCAGGTTGCCCTAGCTCTACTCTTAGCTGATTTTTGAAACTGTATATTTAATATTCCATTAAATTTATTATGC
The DNA here is from genome assembly GCF_000325575.1 of Pteropus alecto. NCBI lineage: Eukaryota > Metazoa > Chordata > Mammalia > Chiroptera > Pteropodidae > Pteropus > Pteropus alecto. The sequence goes on along the minus strand of NW_006436282.1, from coordinate 8,654,563 downwards.
TGAAATATACATGAAATTCACCATTTTAAACTTTTAGCTGTATAATTCCGTGGCATTAAGTACATTCACAGTTTTGTAAGCATCATCACTATTCATTAATAGAATGTTCTGCTACGTTTAAACCTCAGATGTAAAATTTCAACCTCAAATGATGGTATGTGCAAGATTCCAAGTTGCATTGGCTAGACATTAGGAGTTCCACCACCAAAGTTTTTTAACAAAACATTTTTTGTGTTTTCACTGATGAAACAAATGTGTTTGTATTAATGATGAAACTGTTAAATAGAACCTTGAAACACTCTACCAAAAACCTCCTTCCAGGTCAACATGAATAATTAATAAAACACTCTTTAAGTGTCAAATACCTTGTACAAAACATTCTAGGTCTGTGCCTTTCCCTTGGTTCATAAAGCAACATTTTTCTAGACTAGTAATTCTCAATATACATATACTAATAACCACTTTTTGGCTTCCAAAGATTTATTCATTTTTCTATGATTCTTAATGAATCCATGCTGGCTACTTAAAGTATATCTTTTTTCCTAAATGTTTATAATACATTTTAGAACAACTCTGGACATTTAACTTTTAAGTCTAAGCATCAAAAGTTTTATATATATATATATATA
>NW_006436282.1:8610788-8653876 GCF_000325575.1 Pteropus alecto | reverse complement strand
TACATATAGTCATTTGAAATTAGAATTGTCTGGTCTTTGATTAATATTTGGTATTAAACTGAATAACCTCAAATATAAGAAAATATTTTAGAAATATACTTTAGAAAAGGTGTACCTTAATAAAATTAGATATAAAAACATTGTCTAAACTCTTCAGAGTTTATTTTGAGACTCATCCTATGGTATTAACAGCTAGAATAGGTGATGGATAATTGGAATTTAGTGACCTGGTAAATCTGACAGTGAGTTTTGTAACTGAAAATGTACATTATAAATAATGTTCACATTATTTTGTTGTTGTTGTTCACTAAATATGAAAAACTAAGATACCATGGACTTGCTTTTCAAATTCTTAGGCTACAAAATAAGGGTTAACAGACTTAAACTTTCAAGAGATAATTAAATATGTATATTTTACATAGCAAGTACATAAACAGTACAGGAAGGCTGAAAATCTAAATTGATTCACATATTTTTTTAGCCAGCTTTATTAATCCATCGTGGATCTATTGGTTCATAGTATACACCATGATTTCATATCAATAAAGGGTAAAATAAAGATCCTCCCAAGAAGCAGTTTTCAGTGCCAGTCACACTTGAGCAGAAACAAACTACTGCATATGTTACCCGCTGTCCAAGTTTTCACACACCTAATTAAAAGCTTCAGAAAAAGTGGAAATACATTAAAACTCAAACACTGTTCTCCTAGTGCCTCAAGTAGTTTATTGGTAGTTATTATTCACATTTCTAGAAATATAAACATTCTAAGTGACTGTCACTAGTGCAGATACATTTAACATATAAAAGCTCCACAGGAAGCTACTTCATTTTGTGTGTAACAAGAATCAAGATTCCAAAACTCAACTGTGCCACTAAAAAATAAAAAAAATTTAAATTAAAAAACCCAAATAAAAATAAAATCTTTCCAGCAAAGTGCTTTTCCTTTGGTTATCTTCAGCACAAATAGCTGTTGGCTTTACACATAGAAATGATGTTGACTTGTTTATATAATACTGGAAGTTAGTTACGTCTTTGCCTGTAGATAAGAATTAAATAAAGGTTTTTCCTCCTTTTAATTTAGAGAGATTTCTGGATTCCAATGTAAACAGCACCAGTGAATTTCCATAAAACATAGCTTTGCTACTTTCCTCTTAATTTTATATAGTCGTAACTCTTTTCTCAGTACTGTATCATTTCTTCCTACCTTATAATCAGGACTGGACTGCTTGTGCAACACTGTTCAATTTATAAACAAAATATTAAAGCTCAGAGCACAATTTCTCTCATACATTTTCACTTCAGTGTATCAGATGTTGTTTATAAACCTTTTGCTCCTCTCAAAACACTACAAAAATATATAAAAAACTACATCTGTGTTCAGCCAGCAAATATTAATAAAACATTTTACAACTGGAATACTTTAGAGACCAGGTATTGTAATTACATCCTCTTGTCTGAATTCATCAATTGCTTCCTTCATAAATCCATACATATATTCTAAGCATACGAATTTATGATTAGTCTACATGACCAAATTTACCACATGTAAGTTATTTCAGATTCTCCAAGTGAAAGAGTTTGAAACGACAAATTATTTCTATAGCAGCCCTAAATCCCAAAAAAGGTGTTTTAAACCTGTGTAGAAAGACGCATAGCTATTTCTAAAAAGTAGAACACTACACACCAAAACATGCTATTGGGAAAACTGATCCATGCACTTGAATATGCCCCAAATATCTTATCTTTATTATTTTAAGTTAAACCAATGTAAACATTGTCTAGAATTAAGATATAGTATTACATTATTTGATACCAGAAACTGTCAAAATTCATTTGGCCAAAACTTAAAAAAATCAAACACTTCCTCCTTGTCCCTTACTCATTGGACCAATGTGATCAGTATAACTATATACATATGTATATGTGTGTGTGTATATATATATATATACACATATATAGATATCATAACATTTCCATTCATTAGCATTTTATCTTAACATACAAAGCTTTGTATGCAATTTACTTGTGAAGGCTTCCCCCCTAAAAGATATAAGCACAAAACACTAGGCAGACGTTCTTCAAAGTTTTATTTCACTAACTTCAGGTCAAATTCCCACAACTGTTTTCTGGTCAATTTACTATCCTTGCTTGGCTTCCCAAAATGGTAGTACCAAAAAGATTTGTGGGGTAGGGAGAAGAGACCATTTTAAGAAGCACAGCATTTACTCATCTTCCACAGGGCAACAGAGTTGGGCAGCTGTTCAACAAAACAAAGCTTTAACAGCATCCAGGAGGGAAGGCAGGCAAACCAAGCTGTAGACACTCTTCCATTTGTCAAAATCAGACCAGAGAAAACCTACTCCACATAGATACGAAAGGTATCACCATTCATCTTTTCTTTTTCTGTTGCCGCAACATTTTTCTTCTTTTAATTATCATATCGTGTAGTTTCTCAAGTCCTTCCTTTAGTCCATCTCCTATGATTGCACAGGTAGGCTGCAAATGCCAGGGAGTAGATGAGCTCAGTTCACCCATTGCTAACAATTTCTCAATTTCTGAAAGAGACAATGAGTTCCTCAGGTCTTGTTTGTTAGCAACTATAAGTACAGGGACTCCTTGATTTTCTGATATCCTGGTTATTTTGTGAAGTTCAGTTTTGGCTTCTTCCATCCTTTCAACATCAACAGAGTCCACAACAAACACAATGCCATCTGTGCATCTGGTGTATGACTTCCACAGTGGCCTTAATTTCTCCTGACCACCTACATCCCAGAAGTGAAAAGTGACTGTTTTAGAATTTCCCAAGGTTACCTTAATTTTTTCAGTGTTAAATCCTTTGGTAGGTACAGTATTTACAAATTCATTGAACTGCAGCCTGTATAATACAGTTGTCTTTCCAGCACAGTCCAAACCCAGAATAACAATGTGGAAGGACTGAAATGAAGGCAGGCTGGACAGGATAGAAGTCTGGTCTGACAGTCCATTCCCCATTTCCAGTTGCAAATGAGTGTTCCAAACTGAAATATTTTCTTACTGCTTTAGAACTTCTCTTCCTAGGGGATCCAGCTACAAAACTGCTGAGGGGGGAAATGAATAAGTTATTCTTGTGAAATACTGTACCATTTTTCTCTCTTTGTGCTAAAATAAACAACACGAGGAATCCGATAAATAAAACTTGCTTCAGTAAACAGATCAAATGATATATTAAACGCACGCAATCCGAGGCAAACGACAGAATAATCAATGTGACTGAAATTCTTTAACATTCACTAAAATTAACTCCTCTCTACCCCCCTGGGTCCCCAAACCTCAAAGACTTCATTCCGGAGACAGCCCAGTCAAGACTAGTACAGGTCGCAGTAACCGCACAAGTGTCTTGTTTGGCAGAAAACTCCTAACACATAATCCTATCTTGCGGATCTAATTCCACAAACTTAAAAGCATGTCCAAGGTCACTAGTACCCTCCCACCTCCCCCCACATCCCAAAACCACAATGCTCTCACCTCCCGAATTGGAGTCTGGGTCCAAACGAGAAAGCATTGGTGGGCGTTTCTACGCGGTGGGTGGATGCACCCCACGTCCGCTCGGCTTAGCTCTCCACGCAGCTCTGGCGCTTGCTGCACTAGAAACCGTGGATTCAGACTCTGACCACGCCCACTCCTCCTGGCCCACCCATGAGCCCAAATCCCATTGGTCACTCGCGTCAGCCCGTCCGTGCTCCGCCCACCCCCGTGCCCAAACCGGTGAGAGTAACTGCCGCTCCCAGCGCGGCAGAGCTGGGCTCTCCCTGGGTCCACAGGCACCACCTGTTGCCCTCAAGTTAGAAAACAAGGCGCCCGCAGAGGAAGCCGAGCGGCCCCTGCAGGGCAGTGGTAGCCTCGGAGGGTCGGCCAGGTCGCCTGCCCGCTTGCTCCGCCCGCCCGGGCGCACCTGCAGCGCGGCCCACGGACGCCAAGCCATGGCTCTCACATCCGGGGCCCGCGGTCACTGCTGGCGCGTTAACCCTTTGTCCGCTGGCGGGAGGGTGCCCCCTGCGGCTGCACCACCCCTAGGCGTGAATGGTCCGACCTATGGCACCGCGGGGACCCACTGTTCCGCAGCACGATCCCTTCACCTCTCCCCTCCGCACTCGCCCGACCTGTCTCCCTCGACAAGGCGTGGCCACACCAGCCGCCCGCCTCGGTGCAGTTCACCTCACCATGCGTCCCTCGTCCAGATCCCACGTCGCCCACAGTCGCTCGGGAGGCGCGCTGATACCTGCCGGAGGGCATCAGCGAAGCCTGGGCGGTGACAGGGGCCGAGATGCCTTTTGGAGAGACGCGGAGAGGGCACCGCGCGCCAAGCTGCCGTAACGGTGCTGGGCCGACCGCTTCCAGTGCCGCCGCGGCCCCGCCCCCTTCCAGCGCTCGCCCGGGCGCCCGCCTGTGGGGGGCGTGCGGGAGCCGCGTCTCCTAGCAACCACAAAACAAGGTCACGTTTGAACCGACCTAGAGCTGGAGGGTGTCTGGCGAGATCGGGTGGGGTTTCCGGTCTCAGCCCAGGAGCCGTTTCTTTCTGCAGCGGACAGCTAGCTTCGGGCGGGTCCCATCCTGCACCGCTTATCCTCAGGGCACTGTAGGGCTTCCTCGGGGCGATGGCCAGTGACGCAGTTCTGGGATTTCTGAGGACACCGGACGGGCGGTCCCCTTATATAATGGGTGACGTGGGCGTACCTCAGTAGCCGCCCTGAGCTGCCTGTGCCGGACTGGTGTCTATAACGCACTTTCTTTTGCAAAGCAAATAAATGCTCTCTTCCACGTGATCCGAGTAACAGCTCTGTGAGGTGGCGACAGATAGACATGTCCCGATTTTATAGATGTGAAAATACACTGAAAGATTAAATGGCTGTTTCTTACGACCCAAGTAAAATTAGTGGTGGTCCTGGCACTTAATTTTAAAGTCTGCTATTAGTCGTTAAATGCGTAATACCTAACACCTAATTGGCAGTACGAACAATTCTATGTGATTGGGGATAGACTGGTGAGCAAATACAGACACTGACTGCTTTCCTGGAATATTGTAGTCTCACAGGAGAAAAAGAAAGTAACCAAATTTCCACATGAATATATTTATTTACAAAGTGTGATTATTGATCATTTCAGCATCCTGGTGACAAAAGAGAAGAAAGGGAAAGTGTTAATGAAACATCTTTTTGGTAAAGGTTGTAAGAGTTTGGAACTTGGAAGACTCCAAATGGTGTACTTTAAAAAAAATCACTTTTAAAATATGGATTGAAGTTTCCTGAAGAAATTTTCTGATTTTTCTCAAGGTCATTATTGCTAATGATAGTTATATCCTTTATGATTAGCATAGGAACCATACTTGTCCTACCAGATTTTAAGAAATACTGACAAAATCTAAGGACTGAGCACAGTGCATATTTCAGGACAGCCACACTAATTTTGGAAATAAAGCTAGAAGTCTCAAACGGCATATTCTACCAAATTATTTATTGAATCTATTATAAGCTAAGGCTTGCTTGCCTTATTAGCTATAATTGCGGAATCTCATTAGCCATTTATATTAATCAGCAAATAAGTGATAAAGGACTTAATGCAATATCTAGTCTTTTCTTGGAAACTTAACAGGATTTTTTTTTTTTTTTAAATGCCTACAGCACCTGGAATTCTGAGTTGGTCTCCCATCCAAGTACTAACCAGGCCCGACCTGCTTAGCTTCTAGGATTCTTTTTTCTTTTCTAATCTTTACTTTTATCATACACACATATCACTTTTTAAATAAAATCTAGCTACAACACAGGATTTTAAAAATTCAGCTGGAAAAACTTGCACATTCTCATTAAATCAGGAAATAGAGCAAGATTCAATGACAGCCTTCTGTTTACAATAGCTTTGTATCAAGTAGGGGTGCATTTCTGCAGAGACTTCCCAGGAGCAAAAAGGATGAGACAGGAAAATACTAAGAACTTCCAGCCTTGCAGAAGCACCTACATTGAACTGTACTTTAATGTTAGAACCAAGCTTGTAACTAGACCAGGGACTGGCAAATTACAGTCTGTGGGCCAAATGGTTTTTGCATGTTTAAAGGGCTACAACAGCAAAGATAAGAATATGAATTAGAGACCATCTGTGGCCCACAAAAGCTAAAAATATTTGCTCTCTGGCTCATCATAGGAAAATGATACTCCTGCTCTATAAGCAATAACAATCATGAAACTGCAATAACTGATATAAAAAAAATGACAAAATTCATGGAATACTCTGTCGACTTTGTTGTACAATCTTCCTATAGAAGGCCCATTCAAATATTTTATCTAGATGCTATGCTAGGAAAATATTCTTCTTAGGCTATAATTCATAAACTGTGCTGAAAGACGCTCTGGGGTGCCTCAAAAACTCAGGGGATAGTTTAACTTTTTGAGGGAAACGCAGTGCCATCTGTTGGACTTTCTTAAAAACTACAACTATTAAAAGTGTCTGGATCTATCTACTTAAATGGATCCTTGGCATATTTCTTTTGGCCTGAGTCGCCATGAAAAAAAATATTACAGACACTAGGTACTATGAAACTCTGCTTTTAGTTCTGTTTTTCCAAACTTGGCTAATAATGAGAGTCGCCTGGTAGTACCTGTAAAAATATAGATTCGTGGTCACCATTACATACCTGCCAAATCAGAACATCAGGGGGAGGAGCTCGTGATCTGCATTTTTAATAAGTATCCCAGGTAATTAATGATGAGACATTTTGAGAAAATTGGCATGTTTTCCCCTCTTCCAAAAAAAAAAAAGATCTAATTTAAAAAATGGACAAAGGACGAATAGACATTTTTCCAAGCAAGACATAAAAATACCAAGTTACAAGAAAACGTGCTCAATATCACCAATCGTCAGGGAAATGCAAATCAAAACCACAATGAGATATCACTTCGCATCTATTAGAATGGCTATTATCAAAAAGTCCAGAGATATGTGTTGGCAAGGATGTGGAGAAAAAAGAATTTTTGTACACATTGGTGAGACTGCAAATTGGTTCAAGCACTATGGAAAACAGTCTGGGGGTCCCTCAAAAAATAAAAATTGAACTACCATATGATCCAGCAATCTCACTTCTGAGTATATATTCAAAGGAAATGAAATCAGTATCTTGAAGAGATATCTGCACCTCCATGTTTATTGCAGCATAATTTACAATCGCCAAGTCATGGAAATAATCTGTCAATGGATGAATGGATAACGAGGTCATGGTATGTATACATATACACACGTAGATTAAAAAAAAGACAACTCTCATTTGTAAAAACATGAATGAAACTGGAGGTCATTATGCTAAATGAAATAAGTCACAGAAAAACAAATACTATATGATATCACCTATATCTGAATCTTAAAAAGTTGAACTGAGCATCAGAGAGTAGAATGGTAATTGCCAAGCGCTTTTCAAATGGTAATTGCCAAGGGCTTGGGGAAAAGATAATGGAGAGATATTGGTTAAGTCATATGGGTATAAACTTCCAGTTATAAGATGGATAAGTTCTTTCATTTTTTTTTTTATTTTTCAGGTGAGGCAACCCTTGGTTGACCTCACAGATTGCAAGGGCCTTGTTAGCTTATGATCCCTTATTTTTTTATTTTTCATGCCTACAGCACCCGGTCTTCCTAAGTGGTCTCTCATCCAAATACTAACCAGGCCCGACCCTGGTTAGCTTCCAAGATCAGATGGGATCTGGCTTGTTCAGGGTAGCATAGCCATAGATAAGATGAATGAGTTCTGAAGTTCTAATGTACAGCATGGTGACTATGGTTAACAATATCACATTGTTACTTGAAAGTTGCTAAGAGAATAGATAGTAAATGTTATTACCCCCCCCCCACACACACACACAAATGGTAACTATGTGAGATGTTAGATGTTTTAATCAACCTTATTGTGGTAATCATTGCACAATATGTACATATATTAAATCATCATATTGTACACTATAAACTTACACAATGTTATATGTTAATTATAACTCAATAAAGCTGGGATAGAAAGATGTGCTAGAAAAAGGCTTTTCCTGAGTCCAAAATGATTGGAAAAAAACTGGTGCATTTTATGTTTCTGAAATATATGAATGTCATTCATACTCATAGTAATTTATTCATGTCTCATAACCTTATAGTCAGAAAGTTTTTTGAGCTAGACTACATTTCCAATTGCTTCTTAAACTTTTCTGCCCAATACCCAGCATGTTTAAAACTTAATTATCACTTCATTACCAGCCCTGCTGAAACATCGCTCTCCTCTGTTGGTCCCTGGTTTGGTTGGTGGTAATTCATTTAAGAGCCCCAAGTAGAAATCTCAGAGTTATTTTAAAATTCTCCTATGCCCCACTTATGTTTAGCAACCACTGTCTGTTTAATCTGTTTCTTTCTTTGCCTTCCATTTCCTCTACTTACATCTGGTTCTCATGATGTCTCCCTTAAACTAGCGAATTCACCTCCTAACTGATTTTTCAGTTAATGGGCACCCTATGTCTGGCACCAGAATATGTTCTCTTATTTATTACACTCCAGGGATTCCACATTTAGGTTAATTTGCTTTGATCTATTGTGACATAAAGCCAGAGTACAATTTTTAACAAGACTAAAAAAAGGATGTCAGAAGCAAAGTACAACCCAAAATTCACTTAGAATAACTCTTAGATAAGAATTCGCTGGGCCCATAGGTCCAAAACCTTCCTCATAAAATCTAGCTCCACCCAATTTCAAGCCACAGGACAGTTTGTCCCTTCCTCTAGGAGGGCCTTCACGTTCCTCTGGACGCCTAGTCCCAACTGCCTAGAGACCCTGTGATAGAAAGGTGTCATGCCACACCACATGCAAAGCATACTTTCTGTGTCCCTATTTCCTGTTCTTGGACTGCCTCTTCCGGCTTGATAGTCAGAATGTCCAGTACATCGGGGCTCCAATAAGGCTATCATATCAGTACAGATGAATTCTCATTCTTCTCAGTTTTAACTAGCATTGTGTTATATTTTATTTCAATAGTCCAGTTCTGTCTAGTCTTTTTTACATTTCTGTCTTCCATCCTAAACATTCTAATCTTCTCTGTCACAGGTTTTATGTTCTCTTGTTGGAGTGCTCCAGGGCTCAATTTTTAGGTCTTTGCTTTCTCCTTGGGTAATTTCATCCAATATCAGAGCTTTAAAAACCCTTTATTCTCCCAAATTTGTCCCCAACCTGAACCTCTTCCCTGAACTTCGCAACTAAATATAATCAAATCAAACAGCCCCTATACCTTCTCCAGACTAGGCATTTCTCATCCTATACATTGGCAACCCAATTTACCTACTTGCTCAGAGCAAGAACCTAGGAGTTGGCCTCATACAGCACATCTAATCCATCAACAAGTTCTGTAGACACATACATCCAAACCTGACCACTTCTCACCACCCCGCTGCTGTCATTCTAGTTGGTGTCCTTTGTGTCCCTGGTCCTCTCCTATAGTCTCTCTGCTTTTGGGGGGACAGCTCTTCCTCCAGGCTCAACTGTCACCTCCTAAGAGAGGCCTCATCTAAAGTATCTGCCCTGCCCCCACTTCTCTGCCACCACTATCTATCCCTTACTCTGTTTTATTTCTTCTTCCTAGCACTTGTCACTACCTGGTATAATGTATGCCTACCGTGTGCCTTCACTAACTGTCCCCTTTTTCTTTCCCATTGTAAGTTCTAGCAGGCAAGGATAATGTCAGCCTTGTGGGCTGTTCTATCTCCAGTGTCTACTGCAGTGTCTGGCACATAGTAGGAGCTCAGTGAACTTATTGAATGAATGTTTAATATTCTAAGATGACTGCTCAAACAAGAACCCACAGATCTTCACAAAAACAAGTAATGATTTTAGAGGAAAAAGCAAAGAAATGACTTGTACCTATTTATTCTTAAATCCTGTAGAAACAACTTTGAATTCACCTTTATTATAAAATTGAATGCTTAGCTTGTCAGTGCAAAATATCTGTATTACATTTAACCGTTATTTTAGTATTCCTAAACTAATCATCGGGTAATTGCTGTGTTTTCATAACTAATGGCCCCTTTCTCATGGTTTTCTCAACCCCAAGAGCAGGAGGACATAAAGAAGTGTTCAGACTTTCACAACTTTTGAGGCAGAAACTAATTTTAACTTTGAAAATAATAATTTCCTCTACCTTCAAACCATCACGTGTCAAATATTTTAGCTCAAGTTTCAGCCAAGTTTTTCTGTTTTAGGCTTTTCCTTTTTTTTTTTTTTTTTGGTTTTCTTTTTGTTTTCACCCAATATTTCTTCTTTGCTTTATTAGTGGTGGTCATCCTGTGGTGGGCATGGGGAGACAGTTATCAGTGTACTCACGGTTAACACTCTCACACCATTTTCCCTAGATAAGAAGTGAAAAACTTTATTACCGCGAGTTGAGTAGGGAATAGGGAGAAATGCCCCTTTACAGTTTCACAAAATGTGTTCTTATACTTTTCATGTCAAGGGACTGTATATGCTTGGTATAAAATATGTAACAATCACTCTTGAAATGACTGCTCAAAACCACAATGTAATGTTGCAAGTGCTCTTTCTTTTGTCAAGCACAGACTAAAGGGATTAGATGCTAATTTCAAATTCTCTAATCTAAACTAAACATTTGTATAGTTAGTGAGGGAAAGTTAGTTACTACTCAAAATAGAATTGATATCAGAGAACTTTGCGTTGTTTAAATTAAGACAAAACTACATTTTAATAACTAATAAAATAGTACATAGTAGGACCATTGTCCTAAACACTCCCCCATTATTAAAGGATTCCAAACAATTTAAAGTATTATTAAATAAGCTTTGTGAATATATATAAAACAAACAATAGATTAGTTCTGTTTGCAAGGAGCTACCTACTAAATAATTTTATTAGGATAATTTAGAAGGACTATGGCCTAATATCCTAGGGAAAATAATGAGGAAAGAACATTCTATTACATTTTTCTTAAGCTCATTTTATTTATTTGTTTGTTTATTTATTCATTCATTCACTTACTTAAAAATAAATTTCAGAAACACTTATAGACTTTTAGGTTTGTACTGAAACAGAAACTTAGAAACTTAGAAAAGTATAACTTTATCTTTGCCATTTTAAATATGTGCATGTGTGTACGTGTGCATGTGTGTACGTGTGTGTGTGTGTGTGTGTGTGTGATGATGTTAGAGGGGCTGACAAGGGAGGCAGGTGATAACCGGGAAAAAAAGAGCAAGGGTAAGTCAAGTAATTCAATATGACTTACTAATCCTGAAGAAGGAATAACTATGATATAATAGTTGTATGATAGTTAATAATATAATAAACCATTTTTTCATTGTCTTACATTTAGCATTTAAGGGTCGCTAGACTTTGGTTTATTTTAAAATAATAAGTCAGGTAGAATCTTTGCTTCGATTCTCTGAGTTTTCACATATTGATGAAAAATAACATGTTTTATTGGGAACTTTGTTCTTGACAGATGATAATGAAAGATTATTTAATTAAGATAAAAATGACAATAAAATGTCACATGTATTTGAATAGTAGTACATCTCTCAATCTATAAATAATATATTTTAGTTGCCTATGGAGACTATTGCAAAACTTAAATGAGATTTCTGTTGTGATGCAAAAATTATAATCAGTCTAACTCAAAAAAAACTATTAATATGAAGAGCCTTCTACACTTTATTTTAAATTTTCACTCCTTATCTCATTTTACATTTCAGTTTACACTCTGGAAACTGGTTGCTTTCGAGGTGTGCACTGCTCCAATGCTACCATAAGTACAATATCGGTTATTATACTTTGATGTTCAAGTTGCTGAGTATAGAAAAAACTTACAGTTAAAACATAAGTGATGGTTGATAAAATGAAATGTGTACAAAATACCATGGTTAATTCTTTAAGATGATATTTTAATGGTAAGTAGATATAAACTGATTCACAAATAAATAAATCTGTCTCCAACAAACTTAGTGGCAAATTATGATAACAATAATCCAATGTAGGAAGAGATACAGGCTATAGTATAGTGGGGTACACATAATGCTGTGGAAATGTCTGAAGACATGGATTCACTTTCAGGAAGAGTAGGCACACAACCACACATCATGGAAAAAGTATAGTTTTGAAGTTGGGTCCTAAAAGAAGGCTTTAAGCCTTGTGTGCTGGGCAAAGTCAGGGCAAAGAACCAAGTGGGAGAGGGAGCTGCATTCCAGGAAGAAGAAGGAAACAGTGTCAGCAAAGGCACAGAAGGAGAGAACCAGGATGCGTTCCAAGAAAATAAAAATGTATCAACTAAGAAAAACATAAGGTTATGTAAGATGAAGCAAATTCAGAAAGAATTTCACTTTCTTATAGGTTATCAAGTTGTACACTTATGATCTCTGTGCTTTTCTATCTGCATATTATGTTGTTTGTTTGTTTTTTTTTAAAGTAAGAATAAAAATAATTTTATGATGCTGTAAAAGAATGATAGTGGATTGGGGCTGACCTAACTTTTGGATGTAATGGTCATTTGCCAAAAATTACTTACTATGCAAAAGGTCATTCATAACTCTCAGAGAGTAGTTTCAGTAGAGGTGGAAAGGAAACTATTCAGTTAAATGTCAGTGAAAACAAGCATAGTTATTACAAAAAGAAAAAGAGAAAACAAAACAGATTAAGTTTTAGTGTAAAGAAAAAAATAAGAATCTCCATTGTTGATGAAAGAAAGTCCAGCCTAAGAAAAAGTCATACAAGAATTTATTTGAGCCAAACTGATGACAATTGCCAGGAAGCAAAATCTCAACAGACCGAGAAAACACTGCAGAGAATGGTAGTTTTTCAGCTTATTTTATACATTGAATCAAAGGAAGAGACATAAGGAGAGTTACATGAAATCCATTGGTGATAGATTAAGGGAGCAGAAGAAAGCAAAGCTGGGAAATCTTTGGGTTTGGATAAAAAGTAAAATGGAGAGACACATACTTCTTTTACATTGGTGCGTATAGAATAGTTAACATTTACAGCAAATAGAGATGGCGAGTGGGCAACAAGATAACAACGGGATCTTGTGCTCTGGTGCTGGCGGTTGTGTCTTTGAGGAGTCTGGAGAAGAAAATTACTCTGACATTTCAAAGGTACGTCATCCTAGATGCACAAAGACAATAGACAATTTCAAAGGACAAGATTGACCTTTGTCAAGGAAGCTACAGGCCTAAGATGTGACTACTCATCACGACCTACTTTAAATTAGGAATTTTTATGTTCAGATCATCCAGTGTAGTTACTTTCAGTCTCTGAGTTTGTAAGGCCCATATGAGGGCTCCCCTGAGCTTGCCAGGTTAGCATGTGGCCCATTTTTTGTCCACAGCATAAATTCTACTCTTTCTATCAGAAAGCAAAATTAATATTTCAGCAAAATGCACCATGTTTACACTATAGATTTGCATACCTCTAAAATACCTCTGTGTATCCCTGAAATTACAATACTCCACTTCATAGACCTTTGATTACTGGTTTTTGGCTTGCTTTCTAACCTCATCTGCCACCATTCTTTCATTCCCAATCCCCCATGAGCATTCCTGTGCTCCATCTACATGGAATTACTTCTTCTTCTCCAGGTATACCATGCTAATGCATGCCTCTCTGTCTATGTAGAGCCACTATCCAGGTCAAGAAAGAGAACATGTTCACCTGCTTTTAAGGATTCCTTGCTCTGGCCAGGCACTCTACAGTGTGTGGATTCTGAAACTAACTGGGTATGAGGAACTGACCTTAAGGAGTTAGAGATGGTGGAGTCTAAGTCCCTTACCAAGATAGGCAGTCAGGCACTACCCTCTTAAGGTCTTTGTTTATTTATTTATTTTTTTTCCTGAATTTGCCTCATGTCACACAACCTTATGTTTGTTTCTGTTAGTTAATAAAAGTCTCTCCTAATCCTGTATTCCTAGCATGGTGGACTTACTCCAGGTGTAGGAAGGTCTGTTTATATGTGTTTGGGCTGTGATGAGAGGTTACAAGGGTGGTACTAGATGATCTAGATGATCAGTATGTGAGGTCACCTTGACTGACAGTTGGCTGCCATATAACCCTTTGCCTACTGTGCATGCGCTTAGAAATCAGTCTGTTATAATTAGATTTATGAATGTCTGGGTATATGATATTATAATGAAAGTACAATGAGGCTGAGGTTACAGGCAGGTTAGGGTAGTACCTTCTGCACACATGTCTGTGGCTGGTTTAAGCCAGCAGCTTTTATGGCCTTTGTGCCTTAGGATGTAGTAGTAATTCATAACCATAAAATGGGTGTTTTAAGGAGGTCCTTATGGGAGTTTTCTATGGTTACGGAGTGGGACCTTCACTCCTGACACTCTTGATTACCTAACTACCTAACAACTCCACGTAAGAGCTCTACCTACAACCATATTCTGACTTGCTTTAGGATGCGGAGTGCAAGGCAGGAAAGAAGGTTTGTTCAAAAAGTTTCCACTGTAACAGATTAGGGTAGTGAAAAAATATGGAAGATCAATATGTCCTTGTTTTGAAAGTATACTTCCTGTTTTTAGCACAGTAATCCCTCAGTATGTTTTATTTATCAGGAGGATATGATATTTCGGGATTAGTAACTATCGGTCTGAAATGTATTGCGAGTTGGCAACAAATTTATAATGTTCTCAATTCAAAAGGATTTTATGGTCTTAAGACATACCTAAATGTAGTTTCAAAATAGGGGAATGAAATAAGTTTAAAGTTTAACACACAGAAATAACTAGTGTTGGGAGACAGCCCTACTATCTTCTATTTAAAGATAAATAATAGAAAATAGAGGTTTTATTAATGCCCCAAGTGATCATTATATATTAAACCAATGGGTCTTTATATTTTCTTTAGAACAGCAACTCTCTGTGATACAAATTCGAAGTAGGCCCGATGTCTTATTAAACTTAGAGGCAATATGCTTCTTCAGGAATCTAAAAATTAAATCAATCTAATATTCAGACTGAGAAATCACTTCTGTTTTAAATCATATTTTAAAACATTGAATAGAAATGTATACTAAGCCACGTTCTCAAATATTTCTATAATTCTGAAATGAAACTTGTCTCCAAGTTGTCCTAAACACTAAGTATATAGTAAGGCAACATTGTTTCAGGAAAATTCTGAGATATTTAGAAAGCTGTGTTGAATTATTACAAAGATAAGTATTATTAAATTTGAAATCCTGCTCTACATAAAATAGTTTGTGACATAGACCATACAATAGAACTCAGTCCTACCATTTTAGTCTCACATTTGGAAAAAATTTTATTTCATTCTAAAACAAATGTATAAAATATAAATGATCCACCAGAATACCTTAGGATGATTATAGATATGTGTATGTGTGTGTGTGTGTGTATGTGTCTGTGTGTGAAAATCTGGCCATAGCAATAGCTTAGGTGCTAAACTATCAGTAAAAGAAGAAGAATTTTAAGTGTAATGTTTATATCTAACAGAAATATAGTGTCTTGTATCTAAGAGTAAATTTACAATTATTTCATAGTTCTGTTTATTTACAACTATAAATGGTAATCATAAATAACAAGTATTAGTGAGGATGTGGAGATTAGGGAACCCTTGTGAACTGTTAGTAGGAATGTAAATTGGTGCAGCCACTATGGAAAACAGTATGGAGATGCCTCAAAAAATTAAAAATAGAACTACCATACAATCCAGGAATTCTACTTCTGGGTATTTACAAAACAACAACAACAACAACAACAAACAACTAAAATAATAACTTGAAAAGATATATACACCTCCAAGATCATTGCAATATTATTTACAATAGCCAAGATATGAAAATAACCTAAGTGCTCATCGATGGATAAATGAATAAAGAAATTGTGGTGTATATATTCAATGGAATATTATTCAGCCAAAAAAAAGTAAAATCTTACCATTTGCAACAACATGGTTGAACCTCGAGGGCATTATGCTAAGTAAAATAAATCAGAGAATGACAAATAACATATGATTTTGCTTATATGTGGAATCTAAAAACAACAATCACAACAACCCCTCCCTCCTAATGAATAAAGAAATTGTGGTGTATATATTCAATGGAATATTATTCAGCCAAAAAAAAGTAAAATCTTACCATTTGCAACAACATGGTTGAACCTCGAGGGCATTATGCTAAGTAAAATAAATCAGAGAATGACAAATAACATATGATTTTGCTTATATGTGGAATCTAAAAACAACAATCACAACAACCCCCCCCCCCTCCCAAAAAAAAAAAAAGGCATCAAGCTCATAGACAGAAGACAGATTGGTGGTTGCCAGAGGTAGGGGTTGGAGGGGGGTGGAAGAAATGCATAAAGGGAGTCAAAAGGTTTTAAAAACTGATAAAAATATCTGAAAAATATTAAGAATTTTGTATATTCTATTAAAAAAAGAAATTATAAATGATGGACAGGTTAATATTTTCTACTTTCTGTCACTAAATGAACTTTCCATTATTTAGTTGGAGGTTAAAGGTGGGCTTTGGATTTGTCTGTAATGCAGAAATGAGAGGTAGGCTGTAATTGGATATTCTAAAGTACATATACAACTTGTAAACTTATAAAGTACAATCGCACGTAATAAAGCAAAAAAAATATTTTCCCTCCTTTGGAGAAATGGCTATTAAAATCAGGCTTCTAAAACTGAAATATCTTTTATATTTTGGATCTTAAACTATAACTTTCTAGCAATTTAAAATTTTCGATTTTTAAAATTTTACTCAAATATTAAGAAATATATTATTGAATATGATGTTAAAAGTTTTATGAATTCCAAGAATATAAAAATACTTTGATATTGAAAATTATATGTAACTGCTGATGGGAATACAAATGGTGCAGCTGCCTTGGAAAACCGTCTGGAAGTTAAACATTGAATTTTCAAACAAGCAGCAAATCCATTCCTAGGTATACACCCAAGAGAAAGGAAAACATGTTCACAAAAAAATGTGTATGTGAATGTTCACAGCAGCATTATTCATAATAGCCAAAGAGTGGAAACAACCCAAATGTACATCAAATGATGAATGGATAAACAAAACGTGGTGAATCCATACAAAGGAATGTTATTTGGCAATAAGAATAAGTGAAATACTGATGCATACTGTAGCATGGATAAAACTTGAAAACATTATGCTAAGTGAAAGAAGTGAGTCTCAAGGGACAAAATACTATATGATTCCATTTACATAAAATGTCCAGTACAGGCAAATCTACAAGACAGAAAATATGTCAGTGCTTGCCTAGGGCTAGCAAGGGGGAGAGTTGGGGAAAAATGAGAAGTGACTACTGATGAGTATGGGCTTTCTTTTTGGGGTGATAAAAATGTCCTAAATTGATTTTGATAATGGAACTGTGACTATACCCAAAATCATTGAATTGGTTAAAAAAAAGTGGAGGGGGCAATACTAAACACTCAAAAACTAATCAGTTTGTACAGTAAATCACATTTCTTTTAAGAAGATTCACACACTTGACCAGGTATGGGATATTTAAATCCAGAACATTTATATAGGTAAAAAAAAAAAAAAAAATTATTTGCAATACTCCAGCTCTTTGGGGTAGATTTATAGGCTGTTATTCATGTTGTGTTCAGAACTAACATTCTGACCAAAGTCACTACAGTTCTGTTACTTCAAAGGGAAACTATCATCAGGCTTTAATAGATCTCCCTGAGATTTTGTATCAAAATACCGGTCATCTGAAGAGTGACAGTTTGACAAGCAAATAATTAGCATGGACTAGCTAACTATCTCTAGTTACAAATGTAAGACTTCACAAACAATAGAATGCATTCAAAAGGTTCAGTTAAGAATTATGTCCACTATGTGTTTTTATCTCACAGATAATCCATTCCAAATAAAATATAAAAATTGTACTGCTGCAACATCAAAGAAGAGGACTAAACAAAGATTAATCAAAGGTATTTGGCAAACTAGCATATGGAGACACAAATCTCAGTTTTGGCAGTCGTATTGTATACATTCTAATCCAAACTGAACATTCAGATTCCTAACCAAGCTGAACCCTCACATGACTGGTAAAACTTTGGCATAAACACAGACAGTGCTTCGTATATGAATTCCTTTGGCAGCCTGATATTTACGTCTTGGAAATTAAACATGCATTTATGCAAAGACAGAGAATATCAGTATATGTGCACCATATTTATAGACTGCCTTCTTGCCAGCACTGTACTAGGCTCTGGGGAAATAAAATGCATGACGATAACTATTTATAAAACAAAAATGCAAAAGAAATACAATATGTTCTTTAAGCATCGTTATAATGGATCTTACCGCATATTATTTTCCTTCATGATGTTAGTCCTAAACATACTAAATTATTTAATCAAATACACAGAACACTAAAATTTAAATTTGCTTTGTTTTACCCTTATGCTTCTTCTATACCCATAACTTTAGGTGACTTAAAAGGGATCAGAACACCAGACTTCTCTTTTTCCACCATGAGGAGCTGTGACAACAAATCATTTCATGCCTGGAAGAGAGAAACTATTGGTTTTCTTAGATTTTTGAGATAACTGAAATTATCTGCTACAGCAACCTGGGGGACTCTTCTGACATCATGGAACTTTTTGCATTATCCATTAATGTTCTGGAACCACAGCCCTCAGTGAGGTCAGAATTAGAGGTGACTACTTAGAAAGATCATGTTTTCTTTCAAGAGACTTTTAGCTCCTACATTTTGGTCTGCATGTAGCAGTCAGGGTTCTTAGCTGCCAACTGATAAAATCAATTCTAGTTATTTAAGCAGAAAGAGAACGCATAAGAATGTTAGGTAGCTCTGCAGGAGGGTCAGAGAGTCTGGCTTAGTATCTGCACAGCCAAGAACCATGCCAGACTTCTTTCAAGAGTTTCCTGTACCAGCTCTATTATCTCACTTCACAGTCTCTCTTTAGCCCCCGAGACGCACTGTAACTGCCCTTCACAGAAGCCACCAAAGACTGTTAGAGCTGAAGCTACAGATAGTTCTTGGATTTTCTCTTCCTCGATCACTCAGCAGTTTTGAGAGTGTTGATACCTCTTTTCTCTGGACTTCTCTGATACCCTGTTCTTTCCCTCCTCTCCCTCCTTCTTTGGTCTCTTCTCAGTCTCCTTGGAAGGCTTTTTTATTTTCCCTACTGTCTATCTCTTAAATGTTACCATTTCCCAGCCTTTGTCCTTTGCTTTATTTTTTCTCTCTCTACACATCCCCTTAGGCTCCCACATTACCCCTCATGATTCCAAAAATCATTTAAATGACAATGACTCCCAAATCCATATTCTCTACCTAGAGATATCACCTAATCTCAGACCCAGGTTTCCAGCACTTTAACTCACGTAGTCTCAGTGACATCCCAAAGGCATCACAAACTCAGAACACTCAAATCCGGACTTGTAATTCCTCCCTCAAAGCCTGCCTGTTTCCACATCTTGTTTTCCTCATGAAATGACAACACCATTCTCCCAGCTCTCTGAGCCAGACACTTCCATCACCCTTCACTGGTCTATCTTTTTCACCTTTTATATCCAATCATCTGCAAAGTTCTTCCTACCGATTTATCACTTCAGTATCACTCTGTTCACTCTTCTCTTCATCTCTGAAGCTACTATTCTAGTTTATGCCATTATTATCTCATTACTATCCCAGCTTCAGAGATTCTCCTGCTTCCATTCTTACTCCTTCCAGTTTATTCTCTACATTGCAACCAAGATGAACTATTTGTTATACAAATTTGGCTACTGGCTTCTTTACCTAAAATCTTTTTCCTGGTATCCCATGGTCTCCAAAGATAAAGTCTAAAGTCTTAACATGTTTTAAGGTCTTTCACTGACCTTGCCTCTGCTTGCCTTTTAGCCTTAATCTTCACACACACTGTACCAGTCATATGCACTGCATCTGTTAGAGGTTACATCCAGCCACATGTAAGTAGTGACTTGAATAACTGAATGGTGTGTGTGTGTGTGTGTGTGTGTGTGTGTGTGTGTGTGTGTGTGTGACATTATTATCATTATTTAACATATTAAGAAATCCAGGGGTGGACAGTTCAGGGCTGGAACACAAGCTCCATAATATCATAAACCTCTCAAGCTCTTCATCTTGTCCTGTGCTACTACTTAGAGCCTGTGGCTTTCCTCACTAGGGATATACTTCATGGTTACAAGATGGCTGTTCCATCTCTAGCAATACAGCCACATTCCAGATAAGAGAGGAAATAGGAAACAACAGGAAAGAAGAGATAACACCCATATCAGGAAAGCTAAACCTACTCATAAATCACCTAAACATGTGCTTATGTCTCATCTGCCAAACGGCCCATACCTATAAGTCAGTTGGGGAAACATAGTTTTTGTTTGTTTGTTTCTGTGTTTCTTTTAACCTGAATGTTTTGCTCTTTTGAACAAAATCAAAGTCCTACTTGTAACATAGAAATAAAAATTACATATTGACTCAAAAAGTGGCATTTACCACAGGAACTGTCTCTGAATTCCTGAAATGTGAAACATTCACCAGCAAGTCCTTTTGCCATTGCTTCTGCTGCTTTCTTTGTCCAGAATATTTTCCAAACTCTTATTTGCCTGTCTAATTACTATTTATTTTTCAGGTCTAGCTTAAATGTCATATCTTTTAGAATGTCTTTTTTGAGCCACTCCTATCCCATCCTCCCTCAAATTCCAAACTGACCTTTCTGTATACTCTCAGCCAGACCGGCTTTTTAAAATGTGATATAATTCTCTCTTAAATTCTCAGACTCTCCCAATAGACTGCATCTGTTTTGCTTACTGCTGCATGTTCATAGCACATGTATATAAGCACTCAGTATAAGTTGTTGGATGAATATGAAATAAACATGAATATGATAAATTGAAAAAAATGTATGTTACATATGTTATAATACATATTATATATATTCAACACTGTACTGGAAAAGAAATATGGGATGAATCATATAGGGTGAATCAATTTTGCTTATAATTAATAATATATCTCTCTTTTCGCCCTCGTCATGTTATTGGCATTATACTTCCCTAAGAGACTGGCTTATTTTTCTCAGATGTAGCATCATTAAGATGTTAGCCCATCTCTAACAGATTGATGAGATTCAATAGAACTAGTTACTGTGAAGAAATGAATGACTACTATAAGGATTAGAATTAAAGCATAAATCAGGTAATGAATCAAAGGAGAGATTCTATCATTTCTCTCACCTCGGTAATGAAAGCTTTCTAATTAGAACAAAACAGTTTTATTTCCAACATAAACTCTCAAATATTATTATACATTCTCTTGCATTTTCCAGTGTCTTAGAACTTAGTAAAACTAAATAAATATTGGTTGAATGAAATACGGTCCAGGAAAGTAACTGATTGTGCCATTATTCTGCATATCAAGAGAGAAATGGTGGAGACTGATAAAACTTAGCTAAGAAATTCTTGCCTAGGGATTTTTATGTTGAATTCTGCAGAAAGCTAATACTCCTTGTAGGCCTAATTTTTTCTCAGCACAGAATTCCGTAGTTTTTGCTAATCATTTTTTTATGACATGTACTGATGATTTAACATAGAAATCCTCACTCTTAGCTAAACATGGCCTTAAAATCTAGATAAATTATTTATGAATTAATGCTTTCTGAAAATGTAAGAAAAATTGAAATATAAGAAAATGAAAGGTGGCAAGAAGAGTAACGCTAAGAGCAGGAATTGAGCTGGAAGCTGAGGACAGGGAGGGTGGGAAGAGAATAAGAAAACTTAGGAAAAATAAGCAGCTTCTGTGATGAGGAAAAGATTTGGAGGAAGGTTTGCTCTATGTTCTAAAATATTAATCCCCATTTGTTGCCTTCTCAAGAAAATGTCAGTAAACACTGGAACTACTTCAGATGCTCTCTGGAACTGGGTCTCTGTTTCTTTAGGATGCATGAGCTTGCTGAGATCAGTGGTGTGGTAGGGAGCATTTAAATTAGGTCATTTTTTTATAATCAGAAAATAAAGGTAATTTTTCTTCAAAAAAACAATGTTGTGTGTGTGTGTGTGTGTGTGTGTACACCAGGATATTCATAATATCTTGTATTCAGAGGCAGCTACAAATGTTCAAAAAAAGATTCATTTACTTCTGTCCTGAGAAACATCGTGATCCGCCCAGGCTTACACCATCAGGACCTACGGTTCCAGTCGGACAACAGATGTTTTCTCCTAGTCTTGAGAACCTCTCTCCCTGCATGATTTGCTTGAGAAACTCACCCAAGAAATATTACTCCCTCACCTAAAAATATAAAGTACATGTCAAACATGGCATCTGGGATCTCTAGCATTAATCCAGTTACAATCGACTGTAGCCTGGAGCAGCTGCAGACAATCCAGAAACCCCTCTTTCTTTTGCCCCAGAACCTACAGATTTTAGCATTGCATGTGTACCATATTGTACATATGGGGCACCTACCAAAACAACAGTATTGTGGAACCCTTTGGAACCCCAGCAGCCAATTTACCAGGGAGTAATAGATGGGGCCCCAACATGGAAATACCTCTGCTCTGAAAACTTTGCTTTTGTTCATTCCCATTTGATACTGAGTGAGTGGGGCTATTGTGAGCATCAAATACATGCAGCAGTCTGTGTATCTAGAAACTCCAAAACTGCATGTAGAAAACTCTGTGTGAAGTGAAGGACTGTATATTTTACATGGGGCAGTCTATGGAATTTATCACAGTGCCATTACGCTTCTAATTTTTAAAGGTGGTGTTTAAATACAGTCAAGTCTTCATTTATCTGCCCATTGTTTACCATCTGTAGAGAAGTAGATTCAATCCATAGACAAATGGGTGATCAAATGTGCTCTGAGAAAGCATATCAGCAGTGTCATTGCCTATGTTCAACCCATCGAATTATAAAATACAGCAGCTCCACTCGGAACATGTTACACTCTGTAGCAATTATAATTTTTATTTCTCAGACTCTCTCAGTTCTCCTGAGACAATCTATCTAAAAGAAATAGAAGGATAGATATAAATACCACCAGTGTCCTTCCCACAGGCAAAAGGTAGGGAGCAGCACTGAGCTAGAGAGATATCAGACAAATGAGTCTTGGCATCACCTTTCATCATGGTTACTTTCCAAGCACCTGACCCCTCTAAAATGATGGAGACAATCAACCTTACTTCAGTTGCCTCCCTTCTTTGTTTCGTCTTATCCCCTGAACTCTATCTGCCATGAGCTCCACTATGCACACCAAAAATTTAAAATGTTTTCCAGAAGGTATGGTGATACTGACAACTCCATACTCAGCTGCTCTTTCCAGCTCTTGGAAAGCGAATGAGTCAGGAGAAATTTCCACCTCCATAGCATCTTTGGTGGGTAGATGCTCCACCAAAAAGTCGTTCACATGCATCTCCTCCTCTGAACAGTCTGTGGAGTTAAGGGCCATCTCCTGTCATTCTCACTCCATTCTCACTCCTTTTCCTCTCATAAGTTCCCTGGGAAGAAAGATCTGAAAAAATATATTCCAGCTATAGATATAGCACAAGCTAATGCCAATATCAGATAATTAGAAAAACAAAAGTTAGCTTGTTCTTGTTTACTGTTTACCTAGGAGTTGGCATTAGCCAAAATGATTTGGATAACATCAATATTAATCTTAATTAATTATTAAAGCCTTAGACTGAGTCTGTAAATTTTCAGAAACAAGATTTTGATTCAGTGCTGTTTCCAAGCAGTGCAGAAATAATTGACAAGCATTTTACAATTAAGCATTTTAAATAAAGGTGTCACTTTTATTATAATAACATTAAAAATAATTCCTCTAAATAAGATGGACTTTGTAATGTTAATTAAATTAAAAGACCCATTTTTCAAAGGTAACAGAAAATATTATGACTGCTGAATTCTTACTCTTGCCTTAGGAGAAAAATATATTAGAAATCATTCTGAAGAGGAGACTTGATAAAATACATGCAAATATAGTCAATTACATACTGAAAATGACATCTTAATAGGGGACTGATGTTGTCAAATAACAGTAGGCTGCTTTTCACATCAGTATGAAAAAGGGAAACAGAAGTTGAAAAGCACAAAGGAAAATAATAATACCTCTCATTTGTCTTCCACTGATTGCATTATACAAGGAAATTGCTCATTAGTATCTTCATTTTTTTGCCAATGCAAAAAAGAAAATTATCATTTAAAATTTCAGTATATCCCTTGGTGCCCTTTTGTTTGCATTTCTGTTGGATGCATACCATGGAGTGGAATTTCTGGGTCATAGAGTATACACACATATCCTACACGTTCACTTTAATAGAAAGTGAAAGTTTTTCAAATCAATGTATCAGTTCATAGTTTCACCAAGAATAGATGAGAATTCCAGATTCACCACATCCCAGCAGTATTTTTATTTGGTGTTGCATGATTTTAGCCATTCCTTAATGAATATTCAGGTGGAACCATTTTTCACATGTTTATAGCTTTTCTTATGTCATTCTTTGTGAAGTACATTTATAAGACTTTTTTTTTCCTCTTACTCAGGTTTTTTGTCTTACCCAGGGACAACAGCAACCTGGAATAAATGGTCATTCTACATATGCTGGACATATACAGGCTTTTAGATTAAAACCCAGTTAAAATGCGTTAGGCTTAAAATAAATATCAGGTTTTTCCTTTTTAATTCAAACTACATCTCAACTCCCCCCGCCCCCACCCCCCAATAGAAGGGCCACCTTCTCTAAACAACAATGTGCATCTACAGTGTATAACTTTGGAAAATGACTGATATGAAAACTTCTGCATGACTGAATGACAAGCCAGGTGGACAGACATCTCATGTTTAAATCCATAGTGAGTTCCTAACCATTGCTGGAGACCAAACATTACTAAAAATACTATGTGAAGGCAATTCTCTTTACCAAGGCTGTTGGAAAAAATTATTTGATAAGTTGCTTGAGATAGGAGATGAGAATACCAAGAATTATGATTGAATAAACATAGATGCTCTCTAAATGGCTCTCCAAGGTAACTGCAGAACTTGATTGACTGAAGAGAGTATGTGCTTTTGAGATCAGACAGGAGAAATGAGACCGACCTCTGCTAATTGATCTGGATCCTCCATCTTTCCTGCCTCTGATTAAATATGAGATTAATACTCCAAAATATCAGTTTGAAGGGATGTTAACATATTAGTTGGCTTGGGAACACATACATCCCTTTGTCTTCCCTTATACAGATACTCCATCTAATGTCTTTGATTTTAGAATAGTGCATATTTAATAAATATATAATGTTTCAGGTATATATTTTTTTTCTTTACCAAAATAATACTTTGCTATGGATCAAAAAGTTTTGACCAATTTATACACTCATTTGTGGTACATTTGTGAAACTGTTTTTCTATGCTCTGAAGACTGGTAACATTTTGATATTTTAACATTTGCCAATTTGGTAGATAGATAGAGATATGATTCTTCTGATTTGTTTTGAATTTATTAAATTATGAGTATCACAGAACATCTTTTTAATATTTATTGGTTATTTTTATTCCTTTATGTGTACTGTCTTTTCAAATTCTTTGGCCATTTTTTTATTGGGTTTATTGACTGTGTTGACTTGTAAGAGTTTATTTTCAATAAAAGAAATTAGTATTTGTGTAGCTATAACATTGGCTGCATATATCACACGTTAATTTTTAAGTTTCTCATCTGTTTTTAGTGCTATGTATGTCTTAAATTTTCACAGTAAATTGTACCATGTTTTTCTTTTATGCCTTCAGAGTGCATATATTTTTACTGTGATACATTCAGAAATTATACAGCTGTGTTTTATTCTCTCTCCTTTTGTGGGGCAGGTTAAAAATCTCTGCCATAGAACTGAAAAACATTTTAGGCTCTCACAACATTTTATCTTATTATTCTGCCACCTATCCCATTTTTGAGATTGCCGTTTAATAAACATGGTTAGAAATTAAAGATGAAAAAAGCCAGTAGCTAAACTACAGAAACATAGTCGAATACAATTTGCATTGACTCTCAAGCCTTGATCTTTATTAATTTTGTAAAAAAGTACTCTTTAAACATTTCTTTCTCGCTAGCCTTAAACAAGTATAATAATAAGCTTACCTCATAAGATACTTATAAATATATATATTATTATTTTACACTCCATTATTATTTCCTAAAAAGAGTAAATGCCTTTCCATGTCATTCTTGTTGAATGCAGAAGTGCTGTCTTTATTGGGACACAGGTTAAGCTACTGTAGCAAGAGGATTCCTTTTCAAGTAAATATCTTACAAGGTAAATGTCAATATTGACATTGGAGCCACAATCAGCTCCAAGTAAGGCTGAGAAATTTCATTTCCACCTGAACAACTGCATATTTACTGAAATTTTGGGGGTTCTATGATTAGAAGGAATTAAAGAATACTCAGGGGCACTTAGCAGCTTCTACCACAACCCATTTTTATGGTAACATATCTATTGCTTTTTTTTTTTCTTTTTCATCCCTTATGAGGGATACACCTTTTTGGAGGATAAACAATTTAGCTCAAAATCTAGAATCTTTACATGATGCGAAGATCTTTCCTTGAGTCTTGACGTGGCTTCTTCTGACTGTATGGCCTATAAACTAGTAGATAATTTCATTGCCGCCCCCTCCTTAATCCCTGGGGACATATCTACTGTGAATGTTAGAAAGCATCCTTTCTTTTCCACTTTAGATGGGATGATGAATAAGGAGTTCTAGGTTTTGAGCTGAATACAGCACAAGTGTCAACTTTCTGCTGTTGCAGTTAGGATCTCAGGAAGCGCTTTGCGGTGAAACAATCACAAACATTTGTAGACTAGACTTGCAAGTCCTTTAGCAATATGATTTGCTCAAAAACATAGTTGACCCTCTTGTCTCTTGGTTCCTGGTAGTTGCATATGCAAGAAACCACAGCCAAAGGCTTTACCTGGATATCCAATGTTTCCAATGGTTCAGCCATTCCGATGGTTCAATGGTTCAGCGCCGACACATTTCCTGGCTGTGTCAACCTGTGGTGACAATGCTATCAGCCCTCTCTCCTTTGAATTAAGAACAGCTACATTCAGTGGGAAAACAACACCCTTAATCTGATTTTGGATTGACTCACATTCCTGATTGAGAACTTTTAAGGGAAGGCTCTTGAGCAATGTACTCAATGACAATTTTATCTACTGTTATTTTATTTACAGAAACAGTTGCTTTTCCAAGTTACTAATCCCCTAGTCACTTTAGATTAAAGGCCACCTGCTGAGAATAGAGCAGAGTTATATCCCCTTTCATCTCCACTTTAAACTGATTAATTTTTGCCTGACTTCATGTCTTATAGTACATTGCCAAAAGCTGCCAGGAATAACTAATACACATTAATATTCTGAATTTTCCTAAATCTTTTTCTAGAAGGTATAGGCTTGGTAGGCGTATGATCTGCCTTCTTACTTACCACTTCAAACAGTTTTATTTACTGTTTTACCATAAAAAAAAGGAATACTAGCTCCCCAACCAGAAATATCTATTTACTCACTCAGCAAATCTACCGTTAAATCAGGGTCACATATGTTAGAATGTTTTTATGAAAAGTTCCACTTCTGATACCAGTTTTTATATTAATTAGGGTACAGGCTGAACTACTCTAGAAAGAGACTCCAAATTAGAGTGGCTCAAATAAGATAGAAAATTCTTCCTTTTTATCTATCAGTCTTGAAATAAGCAGATTTAGTCATGGTAGAGAAGCTCTGCCCACAGTTACATGTGGCTTCTACCTCTGAGCCGAAGGTGGCTATTCAAGCTCTCACCATTTCCTAGCGAGCAAGTAGAAAAGAGAATTGAAAAGTGAAAGACAAAGAGCTTTCTTTTAAAAGAAGTGACTAGAAATCCGCCCTTCTAAATCAAAGATCTTTTGCTCACATGTCATTGGCCAAAATTCAGTCAGATAACCACACCTTGCTGTCAGAGACAGAGAATGTGACCTACTAGGTCCCACAGGCTGGTTTCTATTTCAGTGCTAAAAGGAAAAAAGAAAGAATGAATAATAGAGAACAATTAGCAGATACAGACATCACATTAATATAATTTGTTCTTTCTTTGCTTCCTTTTTTTTTTGACATCACTTTGGGGGAAATAACACGCATATTTAGAAACAATATTTTTAGCTCCCAAATACAAGATTATATCTTTTCAATCTAGATTTCATATCTTTGGAATATTCAGACTGTTTATCAGCACCAAGTCACTCACTATTCAACAAAAATATTTTTTAATAGTATTACATTCTGCATTTTTAATTGTCTTTTATCCTTCAAGTTACATTCAGCTGTTTTTCTTTTTTTTTCAGAGTTAGAGGGAACACTTCTACATTCTATTTTCTGAAATGTTCAATAAAATTGAAATTGCTTACTGATGTGTTTGATGGTGGGAGACTACATGTGGTAAATGAAAAAGGTGAGTGAATATATAAAATGGTTAATAATATTCTAATAAGAGATGTTTATTTTTCCTTCCAAAAAATTTCCTTCTAAAAAATTCCTTTGAAAAGAAAGAATTTCTCCTACTTTCTGTAGAGGCATTCTTTTCATTGTCTGTATATATAACAAATCTCAGTGAGCAGAAAGTACTTCAGACTAGTAGTTTCTAGCATTCAGTTTTCTTCATCATTACTCCACCCTCATTGTTCTATTTAGTCTACTCAATCCTTGAGCTTTCCTCAATATCCCTTCCTTTTCCCCCAAGGTTTCCATGAGCAGTTGAACTATTAGGTTTACAACTTCCTTCCTCAGTATATCCACTTTTTGACATATCTGTTTATTTCAGTTTTGTTCAGAAGGTCTTCCTGTCTTTACATTCTGTATGTTCTGAGACTGTACTACGCTCTCGGTAACATCCTCCTTCTCTCCTCATTTGGCTTAACCTGAGACAGCAGCTTCGTGACCTCCTCCTGACTCCCAGCAGCTATGCTAAGGTTTCTTCCCAGCGCTCACAATAAGTGAAGGCCATCTAATACATGGATCGTAAGGCTAGTGGGTAGGCAAATGCACGCTTAACGACCAGAGAAGTTGAAATTGAAAAGTAATTAAGTGATTTACCTAATATAGCCAGTGGAGTAATGATGGGGCCAGGATTCTTTCCAAGGTCTTTAAATTAAAGCACCTATCGAGACACCACGCAGTGTTCTTTAGCGTTACACTGTTATTGTAACCAACAAGACAAAACAAGGGCAGTCCAACCGCATCAGTAATCCAGATGTTCCTTATTTTTGGCTACTGGGTATCATCATGCGATGCCCAGGAAGGGATCTAGTTCTGCCAGGACCCACTAGGTTACTTTCTGGTGGTGGAACACCATGCCTAGAAAATTGAATAAAATTGCACCCTTTCCTTTTTGGGCTTACTTAATAATCATCTTTAAAGCCAAAAAGTACAAAGTACTTTTTTAAAAAACTCAAGAGCTGGAAATTTTAGGATCATAGAATATTTTAACAAACTACAGGGTTCCTGAAATCCTTATTAGGAAATAGAACATAATTTCTATGTTTTTTTTGCTATTGACTCTTTTTTCATTAAAATTGGGAAATCATATTCTGTGGCTATTATTGCCTACACATTCTTCTAAGCTTGTGCTAGTTTGAGTGCTGGAATATGAGATGATTTGCTCCTCTGTATCAGTAATGATATTCCTTGAGAAATACACCACATTGGGCACTGACCTCTTCTCTTAAGAAATATCATCATGGAACATTAGGAAGGAGTTATGTGGATTCCACAGGGATAGTTAGGCATTATAAAAATTATCTGCTTTCAGTCACTGATGACCTCTGGGGCCAGAAACATTATAACAATAAAATGCAGACTGAAATGAGAAGATTCAAGGTTTAGGAAAAAGGTGTTCTCTCTGGTGCCCTCAATAAAAGTTCACGTAAAATAATACTTGACCTTATAAAAAGATGACCTTTTAGAAGCACTTTTATATTCAGAAGTCAAAATCTTAAATAATGCTTCTTCTCATTCAAACCTGGGTTGAATATCATGCACCATTAGAAGCCTGTTGCCTACACTCACTGATGACTCACTGAGAACATTATTTTAGCAATGTCCTTACTGAAGCTTCAAATGCATAAATTCACAGATATCCTGTGACAGAATAGAAAAATGCCACTCTCAAAAACTAAAGCTCAAAATTATCTTATTGATCTTTAGCTCAAAATATTTTGTTTTTACTTAAAGTCAAATGCAATAGCTTACCTGCTCCCTAGTCTCCATGACAGTTCCATCTATACTTTAGTCTTTTAAGTAGAGTTGCTATAATCATATAGACAGCAGCTGCCTTATGCGAGCCCAGTATGAGAGATTTCTTTTTGCCTGTTTATAAGATTGTCAGGTTGGAACAAGAACAGCAACTTTGCAAGGTTTAGGAAAGATGAAATGCGGACTAGATTTTTCCCCAGTTACGATTTTATTTATTTTCTATTTTAGAAATGAGGGTCTAGGTTGAAGTTGGAATTGATAGAAGAGAGTGGGAAAATCTACTAGCTTCTCAGGTTACCAGCTTTTACCCAACATAACAACCCACTAGAATACTGGTTTCATTGTATACCTTTTTACCCAGTGTGGTAAGTAGAATAGCCCCTGACCACATCCTATCTGGAGCCTGTGAATATATTATCTTATATGGCATAGAGACTTTACAACTGTGGTTAAATTAAATATCTTGAGATAGGGAGATTTAGGATTATCCAGGAGGGCCCAATGTAATTACAAGACAAGGATCCTGATAAGCGAACAAGGGAGGCAGGAAAGTCAGTCAGAGAAGATGTTACTGATGGTCATATAGCAGAGATCACATAGGGAGGCAGAGAGAGATTTTTGAAGATGCTACACTGCTAGCTTTAAAGATGGAAGAAGCGGCCCCAAGCCAAAGAGTGCAGGAGACACTACAAGCTGGGAAGGTGAGCTGGGAAGGAATTCTGCCCCTAGAACTCCCAGAGGCAACATAACCCCGTTGACCCATTTTAGAATTCTGAGCTCCAGAACTGAAAGGCAATATGTTTATCTTGCTTTTAGCCACTAAATGTGGGATAATTTGTTACAGCAGCAACAAATTATAAGAAATGAATATACATAGTATGATTCAACAACATTTTAAACAGAATATCAAAATTGTAGTGTTTAAAAATTTTTAAATTATTACCTTATACACATATTTATAACTATATATTTTGTATCTGTTAAATAATTAGGTCTTGGGTATAGGGTTTCTATTTCATGATGATGAGAATATGGCAAATTTAGTTTCTTAATTCAGAGATATTTGCTCCTGTGTGTGAAACATGTAAAAAAAAAATGAAAAAGCTGTCCTATCATGTGGTATTATTTCATGTTAGTTTCTTTCCTTAAAATTTCTCTGTAGTAACACTGCTTTATTTCCATCTTGAAATGTGGTTACTCTCCATTAGAAATTCTCAGCCTTGGCACTACTGACACTCTGTATTAGAGAATCCTGTATTGCGAGGAGCCATCCTGAGCACTGTAGGAGGCTTAGCGGAATTCCTGGGTTCTACCCACCAGATACCAGTAGCACTAGATATCCTCAATTGTGACAACCGAAAATGTCACCAGACACTGTTCCCAAATGTCCCCTGGGGAGCAAAATCTGCTCTGGTTGAAAATCACTACTTTAGGAATGCACAATTTGGTGCTAAATACCCCATAAGCAACCATTAGAACATTCACAAGAATATTTGGTTATATTAGGAAATTATCAGAAAGGCATAGGTTGTTGTTTCCTTAAAATTCACGTTTATAACTGAAGAAGATCAACAACCTCAGCAAAGCATTCTTTCATGGATGCCCTAAATTTTCTTCTTGCCTCACTGGGATCTTTTTCTCATCTTCTTTGCTGCTGCCCCTTGCCTCTTGCACCTCTACATGAGAGAACGTCCCAGGACTACTGTCCTCTCAGATGCCTTCTTTATCTATACATCACGTCCACTCCTATGTCCTTAAATAAATACAGCGACTCATAGCAACTCCCAGGCCATGAATCTCTATTGACCTTGAACAGCCTACTCAACAACTTCAATTAACTGTCCAACAGGATAAGCATATCAAAAGTGAACACGATCGATTCCCGTTTCCCTTGTCAAAACTTCTCCCACAGTGTTTCCTGGCTCAGGAAATGGCAACTCCTCTGATATTGGATTTCTCTCATATATTCACACCCTGTATCAAATCTAATATCCTCCTATTGGCTTCATATTCAGAACTTATCAAAATCCAGTCCTTCTTTGTCACCACCACCACCAACTCTGCCCGAATTATACTAAAAGCCTCCTAACTGGCCCCTCCTTCCAGGCTTGCACTCCTGCAGTCTCTTAACTAGGCAGCCAGAGTGATCCTTTCAAAACGTGAGACAAATCATGTCATTCGACCGTATCTCACCCAGAGGGAAAATAAAAATTCCACAAGTTCTATATGATCTAAGGCTCAACTACCTTTCTGACCTCATCTCTCATGCTTTTCCATCTCTCTCAATCCAGTCTAGCCACACTGGCTCCTCATAGTTCCTTGAACAAGCTAAACAGCTTCTAAGTCCTCTGTGTGAAAGGCTCTGCTGGTCCGCACCCAGAGGTATGCCCAGGGCTCTGTATTAGCCATGGTTCTTCAGAGGAACAAAACTAATAGGATATGTGTATAAAATGAGATTTCTTACAAAAAATTGGCCATATGATTATGACAGCTAAGAAGTTCCATGATATGCCATCTTCAAACTGGAGACCCAGGAAAGCTGGTGGTGTAAGTCACAGTCCAAGGACAGGAGATGACGGATATTTAAGCTCAAGCAGCGAGGCAGAGAGCGCTAATTCAACCCTCCTCTGTTTGTTCTAGTCAGGCCCTCAGCAGGTTGGATGATGCTCACACATATTAGAGAAGACCATCTACTTCACTCAGTCCACCAATTTGAATGCTAATTTCTTTGAGAAATGTCTCCACAGGCACACCCAGAAATAATGTTTAACCAGCTATCTGGGCATCTTATGGTCTAGTCAAGGTTACACATACAACTAACTATCACAGACACATTTCCTTACTTCCTTCAGGTCTCTGTCTAAAATAAATGTCACCATGGAGAGGCTTTCCCTATTCACTCTATCTAAAATAGAATCTTTTGTCTCACAATTCCTCTTTTACCTTATTTTTCTTTATAACACTTATTGCTATATGGTAGGATATGTTTTTGAGTATTTGCTTCTTTTCTTTCTCTACCCACCAGACTATAGCTCCGTGAAGGCAGGGCACTTTTTAATTATTTGCTCTCTGCTATATCACCAGCATTAGGATATACACCAGGACACACACACACACACACACACACACACACACACACACACACACACACCAGGATATACATGATGTCGAGATAGCCTGGCATGTAGTGAATATGTTATAAAATCAATATGATTGCACTCTATTGAACCTCAAAATTGGGAAACAGTATAAAATACTTCTAGACTAGGAACACAGCCACAGTTGACCTCTTTAGAAACATCACTCTTTTTCAACTGGAAATAAAATTAAATATGACTGTTTTTCTCAGTGTTTTTCAGGAATTGGCAGTTTTTCTTCATTAATGTGAACAAAGGGTGCCCTCTAGTGTGTTGTTTGGATATATGCATTTCTGAAGGTATTTTTAAAATTTCTTAATTTTTGTTTTAATCAGACAGAACACTGTTATAAAGAACTTGAAGAGATATACAAATAGATAACTTCCATTCTTAATGCTTTAAAATAAAAATCTATTGCTAGAGTAAAAAGAATGTAAATCTTATACTGTTGACATGTAGATTTTTTAAAAGAATATTCACTGCCTCAAATTTTATTTGAGGCAAGGGTAAGACATGGACAAGGCTTTTAAGTCAAAAGGATGTTTTGCCAGTTATCAAATACTGTGAAAAATAAATATAGTTTTTGCTATACCTGCATATGAAAATATAGTTGACGCTTAAACATGGATTTGAACTGCATGGGTCCATTATACGTGTTTTTTTCAATAAATACCATTGGCTTTTCTTTATGGGTTTCACGTCCACGGATTCAACCAACCATGGATGGAAAACAATGTTTTCACATTCTTGACCACAGTTTCCCAACCATGTATGGAAAATACATATGGGAGAGGGCTGTGGGTGCAGTAAGGGTGAGTTCAACGCCCCTAATTCCCACATTGTTCAAGAGTCAACTCTAAAACAAACATGCCTGGGAGATATTGCAAGTTCCAGTTCAGACCACTGAAATGATTGAGGATTCCAATAAAGCCAGTTGCGATCATTTTCTGGTGGAGGGTCTTGCCTTCAGTTTGTAAGTAATGCAACCCCTGTGAAGCGCAATAAAGCAAAGCTCAATAGAACGAGGATGCCTGTGTAAGAATGCTGCCTGGCTGGTGAAGCAGAATCGAGCGCTGGAGAGAGCTGCATTTGATTTGCAAAAGTTCTAGGAGGCCTCTAGCCTTGCTGCACATTATAATCACCTGGGAGCATTTAAAAACTATTAATGACCAAATCACTTTTACTAAGAGTACTTCTTCCTTTCCAGTCTTTGGGCCTTTTCGTTCTTTCTCATACCTTATTAAAGTGGTTCTCCACTGGAGGCGGTTTTGCTTCCCTCTCTCCCTAAGGGCATTTGGAAAAGTCTAGAGATCTTTCTGATTGTTTCAACTGGATGTGGGGATGGGGAGAGAAAAGTGCTACTGACATCTGGTGAGCAGAGGCCAGAAATGCAATGAATCCTGTAATGCACAGGACAGCTCCCAAAACAGAGAATTGTCAAAATGTCAGTAGAGCCAAGGTTGAGAAACCCTGCCTCAATAGACTGGCTAGGACCTCCAGCAAAATATGGAATAGAACAAACATTTTGTTCCAGATCTTAGTGGAAAAAATTTGGTCTACCGCTCCTCTGAGATATATTGTAAACTATATGTTTTGTAGATACCCCTTTTAAGATTGAGGAATGTCCATTTTAGTCTTAGGTTGCTCAATTTCTTTCAGAAGGCCTTTAACTATGAATTAAATTTATTTAATCTATGTGTATGTTTCTACATACGTTTGTTTCTCTCTGAGAGAGCTTTAACAGTTTCTGTCTCTCAAGGAATTTGCCCCCTCCATCAATGTCAAATTTATAAGCATAAAACTGTTTATTTTCTTTTTAGTGCCCACAGGTTCTGTAGTGATACTTCTATTTTTTTCCTGATATTAGCAATTTATGTTTTCTTCCTTTTTTCTGTATTAGTCTCTCTTAGTCATGTCCCTGTCTCTGCTTTCTTTGGGTTTAAATTTTTCTTTTGGTTTAGGATAGAAGCTTAGATCATTGATTTGAGGCTTATTTATCCATGTTAGAATTTAATGCTATAAATTTCTGTTTAAGCACTGAGATAGCTGTATCCCACACATTTTGGTAAGTTGTGTTGTTAATTTTCATTGAAATAAAAATATTTTCTAATTTCCCTTGTAATTTCTATTTATCCAAATATTTTGAGGATTAGCCACATATCTTTTATTGATTACTAGTTTAATTCATTGTGGTTAGAGAACATAATGGTATGATTTCAATACTTCGAATTTGTTGAAATTGGTTTTATGACTCAGAATATTTTCTCTTAGTGTATATTTTAAGTTCCCTTAAAAGACAAACATGTTTCTTTATTTTGACTAGAATTTTATCCTTCTGAGTACCAAAATATGTTATTTTGAAGCCAGTTCTCTAATAGTATTGCAAAACAAAACATGCAAATAATAGTTAAGACAATAAAACAACATTTTACATTGGTTCCTTGTTTTCTGGTCTTTTGTTCAAGGTTAATACTGTCATCTGATTGCTTATTTGAAATTCCTGAGATGTGCTACTTCTGACCAGAATACTTATTTCTGATAAGCTTTTAGTTTTCCTGGATTCACTACTTTCTTCTACATGTTTTCTAGTCATAAATTTCACTCAAAAGTGAGTGTTATATATTTGAAGCAAGAAAAGGTCTGTAAAGCTCTAGTAGTGAAGACTCAATATATTTGTTTTGTTTTTTTTCACTTTAAAAATCTTCGAAGAAAATCGAAGAGATGAAAGAAATTTAATATATTAAAAATTAATAAGCATTAGCTTCATCCCCAAAATAGAAAATTATGAAACTTATTTTTGCTAATTGGCTGTATGAAACCACATTTCAAAAGACTAATTTCTATGTTGACATATAATTTAAGACTACAGAATGCCATAGAACAATGGCCCTTCTATAATCTACCGAATGTGCATCTTTTAGGAATGTGCATCTTTTAGGAAGCGGACCAATTTCTCTCCCCACCATGCTGATTTTACATGCATTGCAAATGTTGCCATATCAGCTTTGGGTGTGAAATTATACAGCAACTCCCTAGCTCCCCCTTTACAGGAAACTTTTTCAAATCTTATTTATCTCTTCTCTCCACCAGCTTCCCTTCAGTTTATTAGACATAGGGCTCCTAAGTCTTCTTGATATAGCAAGTAATTTTGGTGACCACCTCCCGTTTGGGTGGGGCAATGCTGCTCAATAGATATGCCCTCCCCATATTGCTTGTGCTGATGATGTGGCTGTCTCTCAGATGTCACCATCACTACCTCTAAGTAATTGGGTTTGGGATTTGGGAAAGCAACCTTTTCACAGCTCAGGCTTAAAATAGCAGTTATGCTTAAGATTTTTTTTTTTTTTTTTTAGTCCAGTGCTGACAGTAGGAGAAAACCCTAAAGAATTTCCCTGTTTCTTTAGACTTCAGCCCCATTATGTCACGCATGCTCCCACCTCCAGGCCATCGTACTTGGTATTCCTTCTGCCTGGGTGTGATCACAAGGGTCACTCCCTCCCCTTGTCAATTCTCCAAATACTACCTACTGAACAAGGTCTTTCCTAACCACCCCATTAAAATTGCACTTCGCTTCACTCTGTGCCTACCATTTTCTGTCCTCCTTCCCTATATTTTTCCCTCTATACAACTTAACTTCTAACATTTTATAATATATGTATTTATTGATATTGTTTTTGTTAGCCTCTTTTCTGGAAGATAAACATTACGACGACTGAGATTTTGTCTGTTTTATTCACGTTAAATCCAAAGTGCCTAGAATAGCACCTGATGTCAAATAGATGCCAATTCACTATTTACCGAATGAACAGCCCTGGAAAGAGAAACTTCTCACTGTTGCCTTACCACCCACACAAGCCCCAGGTCCCCACACCACCGTCCACCTCAGGCCGTAATGGAACAGGGCCCACCTACCCATGCCAGGACCTAACCTGAGACACACATGCCTTTCATTTCCCCAGAGAGAGAGTAAGAATCCCTCAGATTGCTCCTCCATGATTCCCCTTTCCTCGGAAGTGTTACTTCCCCTCCCCAACCAGCCACCCCCCAACCTACTGCCAGACCTCATTTCTACTTTACTGATGCTCCATATTCTGCCCCAACTCCTGTTTTGTGGGGGCTATAAAATTAATTAAATGAGGAGGCCATTGACTGAGGTGGCTCTAATGCCATAGGGGCCTACATAAGCAGACTAAAATCTAAGCCCATAAACGTTTCAAGGTGACAAAATTGAAACCTAAGGACAACCAGTCACAAATAGTCAACTAGGCTTTAAGGTAGAGCCAATCAATAATTTCTTTGATTGGTTTTCCGCTTTATCTATAAGTCTCTCATAAAATTCTTGCTGGTGGAATGCTCCTAGCAACTTCCGGTTTGTCATTGCCTGATTCCAGTTGATTTTTGGTTAAATAAAATTCTAGAACTTTTAACATACCTCTGTTTATCTTTTAACAGGGCTCAGGTTTCATATGCACTATATGATATTTAAAATCTTTAGTATTTAAGTAACCATGAAAAAGTTGTCTAATTTTGACTACTACTTAATGAGGATGAATTAAGAACTGTTAAATTCATATTTACTTATATATGAAAGGATTTAACCTTAAAATTAATCGAGTGATTAACTCACATATCACATTTGAATAAAATGTCATAACAAAAAAAGTATTTCAAAGAGAGATGTATTTTAATGATAAAAGGCAGCATTAGTGGAAAAGCTGTTTTTTTTTCCAGAGGCTTTTAAAAACACAAAAAAAGTAAAGTTTCTCTTAGAAATAACACTTAGGAGTTAATGGTATCAAAGTTACATTGGCAAAAGAAGGAAAACAACAAACTTTGAAAGCCTTCTTAACATTACCGCAAATATACACCTCTTCTGAACGCAACACACAGAAAGGAAAATAATCTCAAAGGCATCACAGCTTTTTTCTCTGGCATATATATAGAACAAATTTGGCTACTGGCTCCTGAATTATAAAATATTCTAAGTCCCCTACCTTGTGAATAGCTTTTCACCTTAAAAAAAAAAGTCATATAAAAGGATTTAAATCAGTTTCCAGCAGAGCTAATAATGGTCCACAACAAGAGTATAGGTTATTTTAAAGCATTAACATAAGAAAATTCCTGTTTAAAAGATTTCAAATCAAAACTAGGCATTGAAAAATAGTCATATGGCTGAGGTTAATTTTCTAAAGTCAAACATATACAAATAAAACTCCTTTTCTTGCCCCCATAACAGCTCCATAATGTTTGTTGGTTTGTTATTTCCTACAAAAATCCGTTTACCACTTGCTGGAATCCCACCCCAGGAACCATCCTGTGAATGTGGGTGGCTCATAGCCCTGTTTTATGATAATAATTGGCGTCCTCTTGTCTCTTCCAGAAGGGTCTGTCTCAAGGTACATTTTGGCTAAAAAGAGGTATAAAGACATATAAATTCAGTTAGTTTTCATTTAACTATAGAATGAAAACTTTCCCAATAAAAGTAATAAATTAAATTTTCCTTGCCCCAAGTAGGTAAATGCTGCTTCTTATGACTAATTCCTTACAGATTTCTCTCATCTACTGTGGAATGTGCCATGAGAGTTTCATTATTGCCTGAAAAAATTCCAAACTGTATGAAATTATCCTTATGGCATAATTAATGTTTTTTCAATAACAAAAAATTGTGCCAGAAAGAACAGCCGTACTTAAAAGGAATTTAAAAAATATCTAGGTTATCACAATTATGGAGGTTTTACTATTTCTATGTGAAATGCAAGTGAATTTAAATTTTTTAGAATAATTGATATCTAACTTACCAGACTTCAGAGATTCTGACTTCTCAACTTCATTGGCATCTTTGCCAATCCAAATAAAAATCTGAAAAATGAAATGATAATAGTATGTACTGTTTGGGGAGTGTTGACTCAATGCAAAGTGTTCTACACACATTGCTAATTTAGTCTTCATGACAACCTCAGAAGTTAGAAATGTAGAGACTGAAGAGAGATGTTCAACCACTTTTCCAATGTTTACACTTATTAGGAAATACCTAAACTTACATACAGACAAATATGACTCCAGATTTTATGTTCTGATAGTTTATGAATATACACTGTTTTCTAGTTTACAAAGTGAACTTTCTCAAAAAACAATTTATCCACTTTTTTTTTTTTCCACCCACCCCCATGGAGTGTGTAAGGCAATCACTATTTCCATATTATTATACTGGAGAGGGCACATTCAGCTTGTTCATGGGCACCCCAGACTTCCTTTATGAACCCCTGACTAAAGCCTAGTATTCTCTTACAGTATTGTGTCTTATAACACTGGTAAAAGTACTACAATGTTTAGCATTTTAATATGGAGGTTTTCTTTTAAACTGATATAATTATACATTCTGTATATATCCTTCTCCTTGTTAAATGTGTAGGTTGGTACTTCAATGCTGAAAAATTCTTCCTGACTTGCTTTATATTTAAATCACTTTAAAAATCACTTGACGACAGAGAAATTTGGTCAAATTAGTTTTGATTGTGTTCTAATTCAAACTGAAGGTGCTGGGATACTTGCTTGGAGGGCATAGAACAAACCATGACAGCATGGTAATGTAAATAAAAAGTACAAGGTATAATCGACATATAACAGTATGTTAGTTTCAGGGGTACAATATAATGATTAGATATTTGTATATATTGAAAATGATTACCACCACTGTAAGTCTAGTTAACAAGAAGTGGAGGTGTAATATAACTTAGCAATTAAGAGCAGACCTGAAAGTAACAATTTCTTTGTTTGACTCTAAGAGAAGGCCAAATTCACAATTGTTCTATATCATTTAGTTTCTAATATATTCATTTTTCCTTTTCACTATTGTTAGTTTACATAGAGGTTAAAAACAAAACAAAATAAACTGACAGATGTGCCACATCAAATGACCATTAATTTTCTCAAAAAGAAAGATATATATAACAGTGACATACTTTTCTTTCTAGATTGAAAACTATTCTGTGTCTGCTTCTTTCCCAGGGGAGGGGTATCCTATGACTTCTTGTCAAATTTTAAGAGAAATTCTGAATACTTCAGTCTCCCACACAGCATTTCCCCCTGTTACACCCCCCATTTACAGTATCCACTAATGTATTTATTAGTTAAATGAATGGATAAGTTAGGCGTGCGTGAATTCTACAAAGAAATGAAAAATAGAAGTTTTTTGTTTTTGTTTTCATTTTGTTTTTTGCCTAGAGCTATACAACCAAAGATGATAGCCGTGGAATTATTTCAGTTTTGTTGTTTGCTAAAATCTGTTGTGTCTCCTTTAAAGCCATCGGCCCATTTATTATTAGACTTGCCACTTCTCAAAGCAGGTTTTGTCAGCTCCCAACTATAAGTACACTTTTTTGTTATGAACAAAATACTGTTTTACCTGTTCCCAAGCATCTAGTAACATAACATCATCTTCTGCTAAATCATCCTGGGTGAATTCTCCTGGAACCTCTTCGATCTGAAATGCATAAAAAAACTTTAT
This sequence comes from Pteropus alecto, assembly GCF_000325575.1. Classification (NCBI taxonomy): domain Eukaryota; kingdom Metazoa; phylum Chordata; class Mammalia; order Chiroptera; family Pteropodidae; genus Pteropus; species Pteropus alecto. The sequence continues at coordinate 8,612,939 of NW_006436282.1, read as the reverse complement.
GACCAAATGATAAAGTAGTAATTTATTTTTAATATGTAGGATAAAAATGCCTTAGATGTATTATTTTGGAGCATAGCAAAAATAAAATTTGGTAGTCATTTTTTTTGTTCCTTTTAGATAATGGAGATTTAAATAATGGTTTATATGTTTAGTCAGGTACCACAAATGAATGGTACCTTATTTGGAATGATCAATATAAACACTGCATTTGAGTACCTTGTATAGTCCATATACTGTCAATTTGACCACAATTCTCTCCACTTGGAGTTCCTTATGATAAGTTGCTTCACAGATTTATGTTGCCTTACTAGTCTCTAAAGCCATTTGTTTATGGTCTGGGTATTAAATTGTCTTTCATTTTGTAGGTCAAGATTACGTTAATAAAATCAATAGGTCTGGCCAATTTTATAAATCAACAATTTTCAGTAAGATGAAATTATAATATTCCATATGCAAAGTTATTATTTTTATTTTAAATGAGTTAAATTATGTTCTCTATAGTAAATATTAAAGGGTTAGTTTAATGCAGCCAGTACCAGTATATTAATCTAAAATTCAGTATTTGCAGAGAATTCTGGATAAAATCCCTCGATTATTAGGAAAGTATGGCAGATTGGATTTTGGTTCCCAACTCTTCACTTCTTCCCGCTGCTATGTGATTTTGCAGTACAGTTGAGTAGGTGAAGTTGGCTTTGACTTTGGCCATGTCATATTAGCAAATGTGACTAGGCAGGGACCCTCTTCTGATCCTGAATTGTCATGGGAAAACAGGCATGAACCCAACCTGCAGCTTGAAGGAGAACCTCTCAGCTACGCTCACATAGATGAACTTGGTCTCAGGCACCCTGCAGCCCCCAGAGCACGACAATACATATTTGCTGTAAACTAATGAGTACTGAGATTATTATACAATAAACAAACAAACAAAAAACCCTAACCATTTACTTAGGGCAACAAATTTGTTTATATTACCTCTTTACAAAACATTTTCAATCATATAAAGATTAAAAATGCAAAAACTTTAAATGTCATTTACTTTGTGCCACCCACTGTTCTAATCCTTTATATGCAACAACTAATTTAATAATTACAACAATCTTATGAAAGTAAGATTAGGCCCATTTAACAGATGAAAAAACTATAGCACAGAGAGGGCAAATAAACAGCCTAAGGATCAGACAGCCAGTAAATATGACCAAGTAAGTAATATCGCACAACAGGCAGATTAGTTCTAAAAGCTGTGCATTTAACCAATAGGCTCTGCTGCCTTGTATGAATCTACTTGTCTAAAGCCTGCATTCTGATGGTGATAAGATGGAACACTTGTTGGTAACACTCCTTTTTCTTAAATTGTGAAGACAATAGGAGTTCCCTTTATCAAGAAAATGAGTTAGATGCAGAGGAAAAGCATATTTCTCTTAAATACATGCATGACAAAAACAAAAAACAAAAAAACAAAGACTAATAGATTTTTTAAACCTGACAGAACCCTAGGCATTATTTTTATAAAATACATCTTCATTTAAATCAAACATGTTATTTATAGCAATATTAGAAATACAACTAATAAGAAATTATACAAGCATGTGCTGAAAAAGAAGTTGCTCGAATGCAGTATCAAATTAACAGTCAAAAGAGTAAAACTACAGATTTTTTCTGATGACAAGTTTATAAAATACAGGGATTTTCTGAAAAGTAGGTGAGCAATTGCAGTGACCAACAATGAAATATTTATCACAACCTACTATTTCGAATTTTAATTTTTAGGTTAAATCACTTATACTTCAAGCATAGTTTGTACATTAGCAATTTTTTCTTCAAAGCATTTTTATTTCTAGCAAGCATGTACTGGGAAAATATTCAGGAAATTTTCAAGTGTAGATATTGAAAAATAAAGCTTGTATTCACCAGGACGTGGTAACGAAATCCTTAGATCAAATTTTATATGGGAAAGAAATTTGTTCTTTAAACGAAAAATTTATGCAAGAGCCTACCCTGTCAGAGAAAGCAGAACTTTTATGGTTAAACTGAGATGAGGGGCTGCAGTCCAGAATATTTCAGAGGCCTGTATAAAAATCACTCTTGTACATAGATACTTTTACTTCAGATTTCCTGGAATTCAAAGCCTGTGAATTACTCTGAAATAAAACA
>NW_006436282.1:8542658-8610625 GCF_000325575.1 Pteropus alecto | reverse complement strand
TGCAGGCGTGTATATAGTTTCCTGTGATTTTGCCCAATATATATTTTATTTGGTCAAGATTGTGAAACGTTTTATTACCCTGGGAAATTGAAGTGTAAAACTTACATAGTTTGATCAGAAGCCATCGCTGTCGCCACAAAAAGCGTCAAATTATGGAATTAGCAAATCCAACCATGTGCATGTTCATACAGCAACTCCTACATGCTGATACAGGTACAAAGTAGCTGATATTTTCAAGAGCAGCTTGATTTATATAGTACACTACAGTATTTCTATGCTTTCATATCCATTACATCATTGACTTAAAACTACCCTGTGTAGAGTGTATCATCTGTGGTTTACAGGTAAGCTAAAGCTGAGAATTAGAGCGGTAACATAGCTGGGAAGCATCAGAGCCAACAGCAGAATGTCTCTCCCAATACACTTACAGTGAATCTTCCAGTCTTGTTAGAGCAGGCATAAAGCCGAGGTGGGTGATCTTCAGCCTTGGTTTCTAACAGTGGAGAAGTCTGGTAGTCTTTCTTCCCTCCAAGGGAATTCCAAAACTCCTCTGTGGAAAACACACTGAGTTATCTGATGCGTTTCAGAGGCACATGGTTGGTATTGCTCTACAATAACAAATATTATCTTATCCTGATTTTAATATTAGGAAATTACTTAAATACAGCAGGTACCATCACTCGCTTTTGTAACTAATGGAAGGATTCTTAACTCTCTATAATCTTTACAAGGTGATTATTTATAAAAAAATAAATTACATGATTAGCAATCATAGCAAATATAAGTCCTAGTTAGTGACTTTGGCCCCACAGTACACACCTGGTTCCTCTCCTTCCTGAATTCTTGCAGTTTTGCACTTGAGCACATTTGCCACGTATGTAGCTCCTTTCTCCTCCTCCTGGCTAGCACCTTTTCCTATCCAGATGTAGCCATTGTTTTGTTGAAGTTTCAGGACAAAAACATCGTTAGAATTTAACGAATTCGCATCAACATCTACCTAGAGTATGAAGAAAAATAACACAATGATTTAAATTCATTGCTGCCCCCAACAAACGTATCTAAGAAGTCTGTGACAGTGAAAACCCATCCATAGCCTTCTGTCCTGATCCGAGGAAATTAATTTCGGGTGGCACTGGGACACCACTGCGACGTTAAAAACATTAGAGGAGGAGCACTTTGCTCTGTGTCGCTTTAATGCTGAACTGCCCGCAGACAGTAGCACAAGGCTCTAAGAATAAAGTTAGCCAGATTTAAATGGTAAGTAACAATGATCATAGTCAAAGAGACCATACAAACAAGGATAGGTTATAATTAAAAAATAAATAAAAAGGGAATAATATTCACAAATGTCATAAAGCAAAGGTATTCATTTTTCTCTCCCTGGCTTAAGAGACCATTTATCAAATAATTGAAGGCACACCTAAAAATCACAAAACAGGGGACTGGAGTCCAATGCAGGAAAAGAGATAATAATGAGGTTCACTAAAAGGTTCTCCAGGTTTAGATAAATTATAGCTCAAATTATGAAAGATTGTTTATTTGGGATAAAAACATAGCACTGACAAGTCCCCTTTTTTTTCAACCAGACGCTGTGGACACTGTCTAAGATTGGCCAGGAGAACAGTTTGGCTCCATGAGGACACAGAGGACTGAAAGGGACCCAGGTGGGTCCATGCTCTGGCTGGAGAGTGAGGCTAAAGGTGGAAGCTCTGGGCAGAGACCAGCACGTGCAGAGTCTCAGGCTTGGCAGTGAGCCTGAGCATGTGAGATGGGCTCGTGTCTGACTGAATCTATGACCTTGCGATTTTGTGACTGTGTCAGTCTCTGTGAGAATGTCAGTCTGACTCTGTGACTGTGAAAGTATATGCATGACTTTCTTCATGACTGTGGGACTCAATGTGATGTGTGCCATGAGAGAGGAAGAAAACAAGAGTGTGGCGTTGAGGCCAAGAAAGTATTTCAAGAAGCAGCTGGTGATCAGCTGTGCCAAGTGATGCTGTTTGGCCAACTGCGTTGAGCTGCTAAATGAAGACATCAACTTTGAGAGAGCTGAATCTCACCAGGCTTGACAGGACTCTGTCCCCAGAGGGAGCACTACAGGAAGAAGAAATGGCTGTTGGAAGTTTTAAAGACATTCCAGGGGGTGGTAATATTCAGCATGTGGCTATTGTCCTCATTCAGTAGGAACGAGGCCCCCTGGACCAAGTTCAAATAAATTAGATGGGATGGAAAGTTACAGAAATCATGACTTCAAATTTCTAATCCAAATGTCTTCTTATTGATAGAGAAAAGAGCTTGGCTGATAGAGAGATGGGTGACGAGAGGCCCATGACCAGATTGGTATGGGATCAGGGAGGTAGTTCTAAAACAGAGAATTATAAATCTTTAGCATGCCGGGGGATGAAAACAGAAAGCCCTAAAAACAATGATTTTGATTAGTGCATTTCAGAGAGGCTAGGAATGTGAAGGCCAGTTTGAGAAACACAAGGAAATAAAGGAGCTGCATTACAAGCAGTCTACCACGTCTCATAAAAAAGTGTGCACTGGGAAGAGAATAGGAATGTAATGATTCTCATTGGCTCTTTCCTTTGAAATCAACTGAGATGCCCATAGATAAGAGTTAAACTGTCTTTTAATTTGATAGATTAAAAAAAATTAGTCATAATTGAACACATGAGAATCCATGCATAGAATATTCTGGATGGCATTTAAACTACAGGACTGAACGAGATCACTGTGAACAATGCCAAGACTGATCCTTGGAGCACTCAAATGCTTAGAGGATAAGGAGAGGAGGAGAATCCAGAAAAACTGCCTCTAGAAGGGTGGCCCTGAGGTTTGGAAGAAATCCTGGTAAATGCGGCATTTCAGAAGCCTGGTTTTTCAAAAAGACAGGAGAGGATGTCTGAGGAAATGTAAGTGTGATATTATGTAAAGTGAGACCAGAGAAATGCGGAAGGCAGGAAATTGGAAAACTAAATAAAAACCATTTTGGTGGAATGGTGGGAATAGATAGATGCCTGAGTGAAATGGGTTTTGAGAGAATAGGCTTAAAAAAGAGATGGTGAATAAGTGAAGACAACTGTTTGAGGATTTGTGGATTTAAGGAGGGCAGGTAAAGGATGTCGCTGGGAGGGTCAGGGTCAAAAGAGAGTTTTTAAAGAAAGGATGGCGGTTCCTTTAAGGCATGTTTGTATTCTGAAGGAAATGATACAAGACAGAAGAAGAAACTGATGTTACAGTAGAGAAAGAAGATCATTGCCCACAACAATGATGAACCGGAAATGGGATGAGAAATCAGGACAGAGCGAAATCCAGGAAATTCTTTAGAAAGCCCAGAGGGCAGGGGATTCCAGACAGAAATTGGCAGTGGGTAGAGGTTGGAGGAATCTAGCCTTAAATAGGAGTCGCATTTTATTTATGTAATAAATATGTATTATTTACCGACATATACTTTATACAAACATCATGATTTATTTTTAATTTATGTGTGAGAATAGGTTGATACTGATTTCTAAAGTAGTTTAGCATTTGTATGTAAATAACTATTGTAAAACATTTATTAATTGTTAAATATAAATAAATTAACAATTTAAATTTATTTAAAACAGTCAGGAAGGAGAATATTTATGTACAGATGCAGACAAGTTGGTGAATTGGAGGGGAGGAGATCAGAGAAGGTAATTCTCATGTGATCACATGTATGTTCTCTGTGAACTCTGATTCAGTCATCAGTAGAGAGCAGGGATGTTGGAGATTTGGAGAGAGAGGAGAACCTGAAGGGTGTGATAGATGGAGAGGGTTCATGGATTCAAGTATGAGACTGGAGAATTGCTGAAAAAAGCATCCTGGAGTAAAGGAGCTAGGACAGGAGATGGCTGTCAGAGATTAGATGTCTGAAACAGATGTCTGAGGTGCTACATTTATTGCCAATGGTAAGGTTTATTATAGACCCATGTGAGTGTGAGATGAAATGGGGTCAAGGACAAGATGGTTGGATAAGAGAAGCTAGAGTGATGAAGATAGTAAAGCAAAGGCTGAAGCCACCAAAGACTAAGAGAGGAAGGACTGGCAGCTAAGTAGATGCAGGGGGCTGGGGGAGGGACAGTCTGATTAGGAGAGACGTCAAAGAGGCAAGGGTGATCAGGGAGGGTACCCCGGCCACTCCATCACTGGCCACTGGGTACTGGGGAAAAACAATTTCTACTTGAGATAGCTTTATGGGAATCAGTGTCCTCAGAAAACAGTAGAGCATGAAGGAGGAGGTGGCTTAGAAAACAGGTTGTAGATGGAGAGATGTATGACCAACCTGGTTTTCAGGGCTCAGCTGAATAGCTTGTGTGGAAAGGAAAGATTGGCAAATGGGTCCATGTTTGAGGATATACAGAGTGTACAGGGTAGTTTAGGTTGATTTAGGAGACTTAGATTTCAGTAGTGACTAAGGTGACTGGGATATGAGGTGTGACAGATCATTTCATTCTAGAGGTAAAAGCACTCAGCCATTTAAACACCTGCACCTACTGGCCTTGCCCATACCTGGAGGTCTTCTTGTCTTATGACACTGTGATATGGGGTTTGATTTCTTTCAGAGCTACTGTCAGACAGCTTATTTGACCAGTTGAGTTATGGTTCTGGCCCAATGCAGTGAAGCGTCCTTCTCATATTCATTACACTTGTATAGACAAGGGCCTTCCCTCTCAAATTTCCCCAGCGTAGTCAACTGATCGTCACCACCATCCATCTTCCCCTAGGCCTTCCAAGATAGAGCGTAAGCCGCCTCATGGCTTTGACAGCTTGATTTGTTACATTATTCTTAAAATTCATTTGTTTTGGTATAATAAGGTTGAAAAATGTGAGAGACCTGGTATCTGGAACTAACTTTTTACTTAATTCTCCTGCTTTTATTATTTTTTTATTCTTTTATTTTTATTTTTTTATTGTGAACACTGGATTAATTATAGAACTGAAGGCAGCTTGTTTGCCAATTTTTTAAAGACTAATACTTGATGGCTCAGGTTATTTTATTGAATGCATGACATACCTCCACGATTCTAGTGATAGATGCCAGGTTTCTTCGGACTTGAAAGAGGCGTGTAGGGGGAGCAGGTACCTGACCTCCTTTCTTTGATGTTCCATTCTTGTAAATAATGAGCGGTTTGTCTTTGAACAAACTCAGCAGATGTGCAGGTTCTTTTCCCTGGGAGACTCGGATCTAAGGGGCAGGGTAATAAAAGAAAGAAAATAAAGGGTGCCATGAATGAAGGCTGTATTTGCAAATGTGTTTTCATTTTTCTTTTTGAAAACCAAACAAAAAATAAACCACGAGTCAAGAGCAGGAAGAAAAACATTGAACAGAAAATGTAGGTTAATGATAATCAAGCACAGTTTTCTCATTGACATAAGAATCGCTTGTTACTCCAGACCCAGAGTTACCAATCGCTTTCTCTCAGGCAAAACAGTGTCATTCTGCACCACTTTCTGCTTCCAGAAAGCATAGAGATGGAGTCTGTACATCTACATCTCCAAAAGGGAGCAAGCAAGGTGCTGATGTAGGCCATCTTTTATGAAGAATCTTTTTTTTTTTTCAATACCACCAACACTTTACAGATATTTAGGGCTATACTTATTTCTCACGTGTTTGTATCTTGTTTCAAAAATTAAGAGACGCTCCTTCAGGTGCCTCCACAAAAAAAGACAATGCAAAAGCATACTTATTACTTCCACATCCCTACGACTGAGATGAAAAATTGTAAATTCATCTAGGGATGGATAGATTTCTATCTAAACATCGAAAACTGGCAAAAATAAAATAAACTTTATACTTTTTAACTTAATTTTAGAAATGTTAATAATAGATTTGCTTAACATAAGCACTTTAAAAAATACATTACAAAGGCTTTTCAGAATAAGGAAATTGAAGAAAATAAATGGTAAATTATTTAATTTCGCCTATTAGCTTAATACCAGATATTGGATTAGAAATGAATTTCTTATTTCTTGCATAAGTTATTGATGCATTTTTTTTTACATAAGGTGTTCAAATATTGTTCCAGTTCTCTATTGTTTTCAATTATTCTGTCCTATGCTAAAATTGAACGGTCTCATCTACTCTGGTGTGTCTTGTTAAGGAAGCCAAATGAATGGGAATGTTGATGCATATATCATTGTGGGGAGGACTAAGGGAGCATTGAAAATAATTTTGCAGATCTTTCAATTAGTAAACATTCAAATAAGCAAGTAGCAAATTATAAAAATGTCTTTTGAGTGACAGTCCCAAAGCCGGGGCTGAGGTTAGCTAGGAGTACATAAAAGTTTTGTTGGCTTGGCATTTCCCATAAAATTGAGAAAACTTCAATTGCTAACTGAAAAGGGGCCACTGATTAAGACCCACTCTACCTGTGAAATGAGAATGAGAGAGAATTGAAGAATTTTCAGTACTGTTAATATACTCACAAAAGGATGTTTAAAACAGCAATCAAGGACTTGTTATTTATGCATTATTATAAACTACTGCCATCTAGTGATAAAACTAAACATGACCATTTCATTGTCAATTTAGGATTCAACTGTTTAACAATGGAAATTCATCCACTGGGTATCTCAATATTTTACTATGAAACATGGAATTTATAAGGCATAATAAATATCTTAAAAGTTTTTATATAATTTGGTAAGGAAAGTTAAAGATCAATTAAATGGCATAGATGATGTCAGTTCTTAGCTAGAATTGTTTAATTCAGGAAATGAATATAATACTTCATTGTGAAATAGAGTTCAGTACATTTTAAAAATTCAATTTTAATAATTTGTTAATTAACAATTGATATAATTTTTTTAAAGATAATATTTACCTTTAAATCTAAATCTAAATTGCTTTATAGTATATCTATTAACAAGTAACAAGATGGAAAAGAAACCAGCTGGGAGACCAAATCCAGCCTCCACATTTTAGGTTTTATGTACTAAAGTACTTGATCACCTATTTATTTAATTATCACCTTTGAAGAAGCAATTACACATTTATAGATTTACAAACAAAACAAAAAACTATACACCACGTAGAATCTTGGTTTACTTGGCATCAGGAATGAGGAAGTTAAGATAAATTCCTGTGAAGGGAACACTTAATGCTGCTGTGTCAGAAGTGTCACCACACTGGCCGAAAGAGCACCTGCTTTCAGTCTGAACCCCCATCTGGAGGATGCTTTCCCCAACAGATGGGAACAGACTGCCTTCCCCCAACCAGCTAGAGAAAACAAAGAGGCAAGTAAAAAATGCCCAGGCAGTAAGAGCTGCTCCAGCTAGGAAATGAAGGAGAAAGAGAGGGAGAGAAACACTAGGGAGATCTTTCTGTAAAGCCCGGGGACAAGCCAGTGCCATTCCTGGGGTTAAAAGAGGAGGAGACAGACACACTGGAGTACACTGAAGGGAAACAAAGTCTCCTTGAAGTCTGCATTTAACATTACATGTTAAGAAATTACAACGAGCAAAGACCAAGAATTTCCTGTGGTTACTAATAAAGGTCCTGAAATGGATATTCCACCAAAATATAAGAAGAGGAGTAGCTGAGCTTGAGAAAAGAGGAAGGAAGGTCAAATCAGGCTGAAAATGGTTCCTTTGACACAATGAGGAGAGCCAGAACTAGACACTGATATTGGAGTCCCATTGTATGACATTCCAACTATATAATAAATCAAACATTATTTCTCTCTCACTTCCTTTCTCTATCTCTATTTGTCTCTATATATCTATGTTAATATCTGTATATCTATATTTATACTACACACACACGCCAAAAGGTTAACTCATCTATATATCTATATGTATATATGTACTCTCTCTCTCTACATATACACACACACACACACACACACCCAAAAGGTTAACTCATTTATATAAAACCATCATCTAGAATTTGTCTTCAGTAATTCTCAACACATTTTTATTTTCAGAAATACCTAAAGAATCCATCTCTCTCCTCCCTTCACACCATTCTCTCCTTTCTCTTCTCTTCTCTCATTTCCTCCTACATTTCCCTCCCTCTTTTCCCTCCCCTGCCCTCCCATCCCTTTTCTTTCCTTTCTCCCCCTTCTCTCCCCTCCCCTCCTCTTTCTCTTCCTCTTTTTCCCTCTCCTCCATCATCCCCCCTCAGCCAAGATTCTACAACCTCTTATCAAGGTTTATTTCAGTTTGCCTGTGCAAAATATAACTTACATATGTTTATGATTTGGGAGTGTGTAAAACATCTTTTTTTTTTACTATTAATTAGAATTATTAATTTGTGCTTGTTCTATACTGATGCATTTAATTCCTATTGCTGCTGTAACAAATTACCACAGTTTTACTGTAAACAAGCACAGATTTGTCTTATAGTTCTGGAGTTTGGAAGTACTCAACGAGTATCACTGAACTAAAATCACGGTGTCGCAGAGCTACATTCTTTTTTGGAGGCTCTAGGGGCAAATACATTTGTCTTTTTCAGCTTCTAGAGGCTGCCCATAGTACTTGGCTGGGGTGGGAGCTTCTTTAAAGCTGGTTGAATCTCTCTCATGCTGCCTCCCTGTTTCACTTACAAGGATCCTTGTGATTATACTTGATCTTCCTAGTAATCCTGGATACTCTTTCTATTTTAAGAAATGCTGGTGACCAACCTTACTTCTACCACCATTCTTAATTCCTCTATGTCTAGTAATATATTTTCACAGGTCCTGAGGATTAGGATGCTGACATCTTTGCAGGAATGAAGATGGGGGAATAATTCTGCCTTTATCACATCCGTTTAACAATAGCTGGAAGTGGTAACTCAGAACGATTTTAATGTCAAGTGACTGTCATTGACATATGTGATTTTAAAGGAAAATTCTGCTGGGCTCTTAAATCTATTAACAGTTTATTTTGTGTTTTGTTGTTTTTATTTTGTTTGTTTCCTCTTTCCTGAAGCCTGAGAGAACTAGTATGGCATGAGAATAGGATTACTTGAATTCCAAAACGAAAAAATAGGTGCATCTAGAAAATGCCAAATTCCCATTCCAATTTGGGAGGAGGGCTTTCACTAGACATTGGGCTAGTAAAACTTTAATGTCTATGAGTTGTGGGAGTAAAAATATTCCCACCTGCACAGCCTGTCCTCCAAGGGACCTGTCCAACTGAACGGTCAGGAATGCAGATGTCGTCAGCTCATCTCTCGTGGCATTCGCTCCTTGCCTGGAGGAACAAACATAAAATAATTAGCCTGTATTTAAGTTTTAAGACCTTCTAATGTAGATATTTCAAGCAGAAACTTAAGTTACTATAAAAGATCAAGAAGGAACCACCTGTTTTAACATGATATGGCTGTAGAAGCTATCGTTTTTTGCAAGTACTAATGTTAAGCCATGAATTGTCCTGTATATTGTCTAGAACTATATGTGGTGGGTATCTTTATCTCTATTTTATAGGTAAAGAAATTGAGGCTTAGCTCCTTACTTAACTTAAATAAGGAATCAGTTCTGTCTGACTTTAGGTTGGAGCTGCCAATTTTGGGAAACCATACCCATAATGAAAATAATCCATTTGATTAGGAGAATCTGAGCCAAATCTTCTAGGCTGGATATCAGAGGCACTTGATCGTTCAATGAATATTTGGTGAGCATACTACCAAATGCCTGAGCCCAGAAAAATCAACAAAATAATCATCAGAAGTAGGCAATGGAGAGGCCCCATTTTGTCATTCTACCATTTCTTGAAAGGAATTATTAATAAAACTATAAGAGTGGCTAAACTACCAGCGACCCAGACAAGGGTCAATCAATCAATTTGTCCGGTTCATTTGCAACTTCTCCTTCTAGGGTAGCATGTAGCTATAACTCCAATCATTAGCTTAACCTGTAAAGCAATTTTGGGGAGATCTGCCTGTTTGATGAATTTGTGTGTGGGGGTAGAATAGAGAGGTGATGGTTGGGGTAACCAGCAAAGCATTAAGAATTGTTTGTCTCCAGCCAACTTTCCTCTCCCACCTCTGACAAGCAGTTAGCAAGAGAAATACTAATCCCAGAAATGGATTGTGAAAGTTGACCATATATTTTCTTGTGAAACCTTGGAAGTGACCTGTTCCATACCCAGAACAAATGAACGATAATCTCCTACCCTGGGCACCACACACACATCAAAACATTGAGTACTGGGAACATGTCTTATTATCTCAGAATATTTCATTGTACCAATAGTCAAATGATTGATATAAAAATGTTCCGCAGAGGAGCGAAAAGAGAAAAAAAAAAGCTCATGCTCATGTCAGTCACATTAAAATAAAATAAAAAATGCTTTCCCTAATAAAGACACCCATGAATACTAATAATCAAAATTTTTCATGAGCCTATAATGTTAACACACACTTCTGTGAACCCATAGGAGCACAGGATGGGAAGTAACAGGATAACAACAGGACCTGTTACCACTTGTCATTCCTTCATCATATCTGCAGCTTCTTGGCTATTTCTCCATTTTGCTTTTTTTTCTACAGGAAGTAAAATCAACCAATAGACAATATCACCAAATTTTTGTCTCCATTTTATTCCTCCCCCAAATATTTCAACCAGCAAATGTGAAAAACTTGACCAAACTTTTGCCTTCTGACACTCTTAAGAAATACTTCACTACTTATCTCGAGCCCATCTTCTTCCTGTCAACATGACCATGCTCCCATCCAGACAGATTCAAACCAATTTGATTTATGGATGTATGACCCAGGGGGTCAAGTACTCCACTACAATCAAGACATAATAAAGCTGCTCTTTGCCTCTAATTTTGAAATCGTATGCTTAGGGGGTATAAAAAGCAATCTTCAACATGATTTCTTTACAAACCTGTAGTACTCATTGCTTATTAAACATAAATACTACATGAAAATGAATTTACTGCTTCAAGAGGTTCTTCATTTCTATTGTTCAATTTCCATTACCTGACATTTCGGGGAAAAAGGATCACTACTGAAATTATTTCCCTCCTATCATTCTAGAATACAAGTAGTTTTAGGAATAAGAAGACAAGTTTGGGTATTCAGAAGCTGATTTAATTCTAATCTTTCACCTTTAACTCTGCCTCCTGGACTTAACTCATTTATATCCTTGCATCGAAACTATCACAAAAACCAGAAACTTGTTTAATTTGAAAGCCATTTTTTAAGAGATCTGCTTATTTTCTAAATGCGTCTTCGCTACCTTTATGGAAGCTTTGGAAGGTCCACAAACCATACATTAACAAAGGCAAGTATTCAACATTTGTGATATTGTAACCACACACAGATTTCACTTCTTTAAGATAGCTTTTTCTCTGATTCAAGCAGGCTCTGTGGCACTGTGACTCACTTGCTTTTTTCCACTCTTATTCTTCCGCCTTTGTATGTCTATTCTCTTAATCATTAAACCTTAGGACAGAGGTTCCAGCCAGTGACAAACCTTTTAAGAATAAAGCCTCGGGTCTATCGATCATGACAACAAGGATAAACTAAGGATAACATCTTGGCTTCAGATATGTTTCGGCCCCAGACCCATTGCAGCAAAACAGCCCCACTGACCACTTTCCCACCGGACCAGATGTGATGACACCATGGCTGATTCCAGAACTAGACATGATGATGAATTACTCCAGTACCATCCAATCAGTACTGCCCACAAACCCACTCCCTTTGTTTCCATGACTAATGATTTTGCCCTATATAATATATACTCTCGAGACACCTGGGGCAGGTCTTTGAGCAGTAGCTCACCTGTATCTCCAGAACTTGCAACTCTCTGAAGTAAACCTTTAGTTTTTGTTTGTTTGTTTTTGTTTGCTTGTTTTTGCTGTAAAATCTGTACATGTCTCTTTTGATAAATTAGATGCGTGCAGGCAAATGGAACTCTTTGCTCCGGTAACAATATTAAGTGGCAAAGACTCATAAAAGGACTCTTGGTATCTAAACTATATTCTTGACATCACAAAAATTCATAATTCTCATCATAGAAACATTGAACACACCAAATTGAAAAAAAAAAAAAGAAAAACTAAATGACCTCCTCCCCCATCCTCAGTCTTATCCTCAAAATAGTAACTATTAACAAATGCAGTATAATCTTATTATCTTCTTTTCCTCTTTCAATTTTTCTGAGAGTTGGGGAATGAGCGGGGGGGCAAACTTATCCTCCTCCCAAGTTTCTTATTTCAGTGAATGAAACACTGTCCACTTGTGCACAGACTAGAAATCTGGGGAATCATTCTTTGCTTGGTCATTTTATTCTCTTCCCTGTAACCAGTCTTTCAGATGCCAACTCCATAATACCTTGCAAACTTGCCTCGTCCTTTCTCTCCCTATCACTGTTACACTGAATTCTAGCCTGATATTACAACAAATTTCTAGTGACCTCCCTGCCACCAATCTTCTCCCACCAGTCTGTTCTTTAGATGTCAATCAGAATAATTATGCTAAGATAAAAAACGATCATGATCATGTGCAAATTCTTTGGCTCCCAGTGTCCTGAAAATAAAGTTCATCCTCGCAGCATGATTACAAGGCCATTCACAATTTGGCTCCCTCCAATTTCTCTGGTCTAATCTTTTGCTCCCTAACTTTGTTTCAGTCACACATCATTACTAGTAGATTAGCGCCGGGGTCCCCTCCAGGCTGCGGACCAGTACCAGTCCATGGCCTGTTAGGAAATGGGATGTACAGCCAGAGGTAAGTGGCAGGCAAGTAAGCAAAGCTTTATCTGTATTTGCAGCCGCTCTCCAGCGCTAGCATCACCACCTCAGCTCCACCTGAGATCATCAGGCATTAGATTCCCATAGGAGCACCGGTCCCTGGTGCCAAAAAGGTTGGGAATCACTGCTCTAAGAGACATATATAATTAAATATTTTATTTCATACAACAGAGACTTTAAATTGATGCATTCTAATTCTCTGTTCCCATGAAATTCATTGCAAAAATGGAAAAAAAATGCCAGTGTATCCACATCTTATGTGGTTTTACATAATGAATTTGAATTAAAGGTTAAGATTACTTAGAGTCAGTGTCAAGGCACTCACTGTTCAATGGGGACTGTCCAACCAAGTGCCTTAAGTCCACATACCATGCTGGACTATTCCAAAGGAATGGGGGTTTTATAACATATCATGTAATAGGGGATTCTCTAACTTTTTATTAAGTGAAATCAGGTAAAACAGAATATTGCTGAGAAGACTGGGGAAAAGAAGACTTCTCAAAAAAGATCTTAAAACTGAGAGGTGCAGGCGGAAGGTATAAAGGCAAAGTAAAATCTTCCTTTGCCTATGTGATGTTGCAGCCTTCAGTGGGAATGGGGTCAGATCTCTGCTTATATGGTGACATTTGTCTTTGGTGAGTGTCCCAACAGATGACAGAGTCATATCTGTCCCCACAGTGTGACCTTACTATTTATTACTTACACTGATCAGTGCCTTGAGCCCAACCATGTTCAGAAGATGGGATGATTATCTCTGTCCCTTAGTCTCTTGCTACCCAAAGTGTGGTCTGGTAACCAGAGACATCAGCGTGATCTAGGAACTACTTAGAAATGTAGAATCTCAGTCCCCACCTCTGACCCACTAAAGCAGAACCTGCATTTTAACAAGATCCCCAGCTGTTTCATATGCACTTTAATGATTGACAGGTACTGCCTTAGGCAATGTTTCTAAACACTAGCTGCACGTAATAACCTGGGCAATTTTCACTAATTCAAATGCCTGGTCCCCGTACCAAAGAGATCTGACTCAGCGTGGTGGGACTGCTGAGATTCTAATGTACACCACGGCATTAATGAGAATCACCATACATTTCTGCCCCACAGCCATACACAGCCATATTATCTCCTGTCATTTTCTCTGATTCAAGCAGGCTCTGTGGCACTGTGACTCACTTGCTTTTTTCCACTCTTATTCTTCCGCCTTTGTATGTCTATTCTCTTAATCATTAAACCTTAGGACAGAGGTTCCAGCCAGTGACAAACCTTTTAAGAATAAAGCCTCGGGTCTATCGATCATGACAACAAGGATAAACTAAGGATAACATCTTGGCTTCAGATATGTTTCGGCCCCAGACCCATTGCAGCAAAACAGCCCCACTGACCACTTTCCCACCGGACCAGATGTGATGACACCATGGCTGATTCCAGAACTAGACATGATGATGAATTACTCCAGTACCATCCAATCAGTACTGCCCACAAACCCACTCCCTTTGTTTCCATGACTAATGATTTTGCCCTATATAATATATACTCTCGAGACACCTGGGGCAGGTCTTTGAGCAGTAGCTCACCTGTATCTCCAGAACTTGCAACTCTCTGAAGTAAACCTTTAGTTTTTGTTTGTTTGTTTTTGTTTGCTTGTTTTTGCTGTAAAATCTGTACATGTCTCTTTTGATAAATTAGATGCGTGCAGGCAAATGGAACTCTTTGCTCCGGTAACAATATTAAGTGGCAAAGACTCATAAAAGGACTCTTGGTATCTAAACTATATTCTTGACATCACAAAAATTCATAATTCTCATCATAGAAACATTGAACACACCAAATTGAAAAAAAAAAAAAGAAAAACTAAATGACCTCCTCCCCCATCCTCAGTCTTATCCTCAAAATAGTAACTATTAACAAATGCAGTATAATCTTATTATCTTCTTTTCCTCTTTCAATTTTTCTGAGAGTTGGGGAATGAGCGGGGGGGCAAACTTATCCTCCTCCCAAGTTTCTTATTTCAGTGAATGAAACACTGTCCACTTGTGCACAGACTAGAAATCTGGGGAATCATTCTTTGCTTGGTCATTTTATTCTCTTCCCTGTAACCAGTCTTTCAGATGCCAACTCCATAATACCTTGCAAACTTGCCTCGTCCTTTCTCTCCCTATCACTGTTACACTGAATTCTAGCCTGATATTACAACAAATTTCTAGTGACCTCCCTGCCACCAATCTTCTCCCACCAGTCTGTTCTTTAGATGTCAATCAGAATAATTATGCTAAGATAAAAAACGATCATGATCATGTGCAAATTCTTTGGCTCCCAGTGTCCTGAAAATAAAGTTCATCCTCGCAGCATGATTACAAGGCCATTCACAATTTGGCTCCCTCCAATTTCTCTGGTCTAATCTTTTGCTCCCTAACTTTGTTTCAGTCACACATCATTACTAGTAGATTAGCGCCGGGGTCCCCTCCAGGCTGCGGACCAGTACCAGTCCATGGCCTGTTAGGAAATGGGATGTACAGCCAGAGGTAAGTGGCAGGCAAGTAAGCAAAGCTTTATCTGTATTTGCAGCCGCTCTCCAGCGCTAGCATCACCACCTCAGCTCCACCTGAGATCATCAGGCATTAGATTCCCATAGGAGCACCGGTCCCTGGTGCCAAAAAGGTTGGGAATCACTGCTCTAAGAGACATATATAATTAAATATTTTATTTCATACAACAGAGACTTTAAATTGATGCATTCTAATTCTCTGTTCCCATGAAATTCATTGCAAAAATGGAAAAAAAATGCCAGTGTATCCACATCTTATGTGGTTTTACATAATGAATTTGAATTAAAGGTTAAGATTACTTAGAGTCAGTGTCAAGGCACTCACTGTTCAATGGGGACTGTCCAACCAAGTGCCTTAAGTCCACATACCATGCTGGACTATTCCAAAGGAATGGGGGTTTTATAACATATCATGTAATAGGGGATTCTCTAACTTTTTATTAAGTGAAATCAGGTAAAACAGAATATTGCTGAGAAGACTGGGGAAAAGAAGACTTCTCAAAAAAGATCTTAAAACTGAGAGGTGCAGGCGGAAGGTATAAAGGCAAAGTAAAATCTTCCTTTGCCTATGTGATGTTGCAGCCTTCAGTGGGAATGGGGTCAGATCTCTGCTTATATGGTGACATTTGTCTTTGGTGAGTGTCCCAACAGATGACAGAGTCATATCTGTCCCCACAGTGTGACCTTACTATTTATTACTTACACTGATCAGTGCCTTGAGCCCAACCATGTTCAGAAGATGGGATGATTATCTCTGTCCCTTAGTCTCTTGCTACCCAAAGTGTGGTCTGGTAACCAGAGACATCAGCGTGATCTAGGAACTACTTAGAAATGTAGAATCTCAGTCCCCACCTCTGACCCACTAAAGCAGAACCTGCATTTTAACAAGATCCCCAGCTGTTTCATATGCACTTTAATGATTGACAGGTACTGCCTTAGGCAATGTTTCTAAACACTAGCTGCACGTAATAACCTGGGCAATTTTCACTAATTCAAATGCCTGGTCCCCGTACCAAAGAGATCTGACTCAGCGTGGTGGGACTGCTGAGATTCTAATGTACACCACGGCATTAATGAGAATCACCATACATTTCTGCCCCACAGCCATACACAGCCATATTATCTCCTGTCAAAGATGAATGTATTTAGTTATTTAGCTCTGTGTTTAAGATGCCACCTCCATAGGAACCTTTTTTTTTTTTTTTTTTTGAGCAGTATATTTGTGCCAACAAAGTGCTGGGTTTGAGAGAGAGAAAGAGAGACAGAGACAGAGAGAGACAGAGAGAGAGACAGAGAGAGAGAGAGAAAGAGATGGGAGATTGTATTAGAGGAGTTTGAGATCAAGACAGTTGATTAGAGAGAGAGAGAGAGAGAGAGAGAGAGAGAGATGGGAGGAATCATACAGATTAAGGAACTGAATCCAAAGGCATAACTGTTATAACTGGTGAAGCAATGTTTCACTCCCTGATCTGCAGGTCTCTAACTCTGAGGCCCCAGTACGGCTTTACCCTACAAGTATGTCCTTATTTTGCAATTTCCTTTTCTAAAATTTTAATTCAGAAAAGTGTATGTACAAAGTATGGCATTTATAGGGACAAATTAATCGTTCCTAGTCAGCTTTTCCTTCGCCTTCTGTGTCTTAATCTTCCTCTTAATTCTTTTTTGTGTATAAAAAATATAACTGATTGTGGCATTTACATATAATGAGAAAGATTAAACAAGCAATTGAAGAGAATGTTTTAAGGAATTAGCAATTGACACTCACATAAATAATTATGTGGATATAACTAAAACAGACTAAATCAGGTTATAAATTTTAAATGTAGAAGGTATTTCTTAAATCATTTGAAAGTATTTATTGAGCACTTTCTATGTGCCAAGCACTATACTAGATACTAATGATATAGTAATGAAGAACAAACAAAAAACAAAAAACACTTGTGATCTTAAAACCTTACACTTTAAAGAGGGGCAGATGATTAACAGGCATTTCGATGAAGTACAAGTAATCTTAAGATAAGACAAAGCTGAGTGATCTTTGGAGAATTATAGATGGATGCCCAAGCTCACTCCCAAGGCCAATAGTGAAGGGTGCCTAGAAGAAGGGACATCTGTGTGGGAACAGAGGTGGGAGCTAGGCAGGCAAGCAAATAAGGATATTGTTCTAAGCAATGCTGGGAAGTGTGCTCTAAGAGGGTTTGCCTCATTGCAGCTTTGCAGCTCTAATCAGGATGGCCATCTTAATTTTCACAATAATAAGACATGATACCTAATGCTAGCCAGTGGAGTGCAGCTTATATAGGTGATGGGACAGACATTCAACCACATATCCATTAGGAGAACCTTACCCTTTTAAATCAAAACCTTCTTCCTAAAGTAGAAAGTTTAGGAAGCTGATGCTGGGGAGCCAGATAATTTTTATCTAACCTCTCCTGCTTATGGACAGTAGCTATAAAATATAGTCAAAATTATATAGAAAGAAACTATTACATTCATGCTGCACAAATCTCACTAGGGCAACTGCAGGAAAATTCTATCCCATATTGCACGGAATTTTAATGGAATTTAACTTTGGAGCAAAATCTGGCTCCTATGGAACTTGAAATCTTATGAAAGAGGAAACTTACCATGTATAGATAATTTGTCCTTTGGGATAAGTGTAGAGTATAATGTAGCAGTCGCCACCATAGAATTCACCATAGGAGTTTTGGTTGATTTCAACCCTACCATTATTTTCTACACGCCAAATCTGAAAGGAATGGAATAAGTGTACCAAAATTAAAATTTTCTTGATCTAATAATAATTCTCAGAAGTTTAAACATATTGGTTTAGATCTATCATTAACTTTTGAATTATTTTTCTAACTAGTTTACAAATCAAGCAATGGGAAGAAATTTGATCCGCTTGGCAATTTGTTTACTTTTTAAGTGCCTACATTTCCTTTGTATCTTCCATAGCACAGCTCAGTTTTGAGCTTGTTGATTAGGAAATATGTAATGTTTGATTGATTAGTGAAAATAACATGACACTTTAGTGGTATAACAAACTAAAACATTTAGCTTAGAAATAGATCTTTTAACTTTTATAAAATTTTTTATTAGTTGGGAGATAATTTTTTTTAATTTCTTTTCTCCTGTGCTTTCAGACTATTGTTTTCCCAGGCAAGAGTGGCAGATTGTGACCAAAAAGTAAAGATGCCAACTGTATAACTTCTACTTTTAAAAAGCGCCATGTAGGCATAAGATTGAAAAGATAAAAGCAGGCAGAACCATTTTTTTCTTACTTCCTCTTCCTTATCGTAGATTAAAGATACTTCCAAGTTGGAGAGATGACACGAGTTGTAGATGAAACAGGAAAGTAACATATGAGTGAAAGACTGCCAGGCAGTGTGTGTGCACACACAGGCACCCCCGGCCTGTGTCCTGGAGAGGGGCAGGATAGAGCCTTTGCTTTGAAATTTGGAGATGAGCAAGTGGAGTAGAGAGGTGTAGTGCTTTCAGAGAGAAGCCTTCCCACACCATCCTGGTGAGCAGAGGAGAGATGGCAGCAAGACCTGGCTAAACCCAAGAGCCTCGAGAGAGCCCCTGGATGTCAACGTCGCTGGGGTGGCACCAGAGAACATCTCAGAGATGCTGTGGCCTGACGTGGAGATTACAGGTGCGACCTAGCTGATGCTGAGGAGCCAAGTCTTCCATAGGGCGCCCTAGCTGTGCTGAGCTCTAGGAAATGACCCTGATCCGGAAGCTGACACCTCTCTGACAACAGCCATGAGGAGCATTTCTCCCTTTGCAGTTCCCACAACCCCTGTACAGCTTAGATTCACACTTCATGTCTTTGCAAAGAGGAAAAACTACTTCCTAAATTTCTTTACTATATACTTGTGGTAAGATCTGGGAATATAGAGATAAAATATTCAATTTATGCCCTCAAGGAATAGACAAGAGGTCTAAGAGGGGAAATTTTAAGTAAATGAACAATTCTGTGGTTCTTGATATAAGTTGTATGAAAAATATTACTATGGTTTGAGCACGAAGGCAGTCCTTTTCAGTGTGGGAGAAAGGCTTCTCAGAAGAGATGCAACCTGTGACTTAAGGAGCGGGAAGCTTAGCCAGATGGCAGAGGAGAAGAGCCTTCCGGCCAGTGGAAGGGGCAGGTGGAGAAGACAGCAAGGATTAAATCATGGGAGGCCTTGCAGGCCCTGTGGATGATGGATTTTCTTGAGAAGATTGTGGAGAGCCATTAAAATATTTAAAATGGGAAGTGACATCACCCAATTCTCATGAAGTAAAATGACTCGAGTGGATTAAGGGGAAGAGATTTGAGTTAGGGAGAATAACTAGGGGGTTTTAAGCAATTTTTGTCAAAAAAAAAAAAAAGGAATAATCAATAAACTCAATTTGAATGCTCTAAAATTATCTGTGATTTAAGCATAGAACACATGCACAATATGCTTTTGTGAATGCCCTTAAGGTAAAAGGGAAGGACAAACTGATGGTCATTGGTACATTCAGAGCAATGCACCCTCACTGGACAATTCCAGTTCTGAAAGCAGGAGCAGTTCTGCACCAGGAAACACGATGATGGGTTCCGGTTCAGGTCTCTAAGATGGTAATCTTAGATCTTGCGCAAACACCTAACTTCTTGGAATCTCAACATACGTTTGTAAAATAGAACTGAATGTCAGACATCTCGTCCCGTTTTAAGTTACCTGATTTAACATACAGTTCTAAGACATCTTTATTAATAAGTAAATACCACATTTTACAACATTTGTAGTTTCCTGAAGTTATATTTCTACATATACTGGCATAAATGGCCTTAATAAAGACAAACAAAGAAAAAAGAGAAATACCTCCATTTTGCCAGAACCATCATCTACCATATTGTGCTGGGCTGCCATTTGCGGAGAACTATGTAATTTTGAGGCATCGAATGGAATTTGTTTTATTCGAGCCACTTTCTCTGTGACATATACTTTCCCGAAGCCATCGCTCTGATCTTTATCTCTCCAGTCCTTAAAGAACTGTTTAAAGATTGGTGTTTCGCCTCCTTCTGGAAGAACTTGAATCTAAAATTTTAAAAAAACAATAATAATAAACAGGAAAATAAGAGACTGAGGAAAAACATTAATCTAGTAGTGAAGGAAAAAACTGAAATAATAAAAAGACTGTCCTGGTTTCTGTGATGACAGATATAAACTTAGAAGTTGAGATCCTTAAGTGACTGCAAAAGTAAAGGTTATCAAATATAAAGCTAAAATAATCCAACTCTACTCTTTTTCACAACTAAAGTAAGTGCCACTGAATTTGGATGTTTGACGTAAGAATGGAATTCTGTTATATGTTACGATTGTAGTTAAATAAGTTTGACTGTTTTTCTACGTTAGGTTCACAAGAGGACTGTGACCCAGAAGAAATAATCTCATGGGGTTACTTGTGCTAAAACATAAAAATGAAAACAAAAGATGAGGCTGAGAGATTCAGAAAGGATGAGTAACCAGCCAGGGTCTAAACTGATCTCCATGAAGCCAAATATTATCTGGGTATTAGTCCACATCTGCACAACTTGCTCTAGGGAATAAATGATAAGTGCTCTCAGTAATCCAACTGTGGTTGATTTTCTTGACTTGAAGGTTGTGGAGGAAGTGGACAGACTCTTATCCTCATCATACAGCCCCACAAAAGGTCTTTCCTCCAGTTTCTGCAAAATGCCATCCTCTAGGGACATGTTACACAATACACACACTCAAGTAAAGAGTGACTTCACATGCATACATTACTTTGAACCAAATTTTCATGAGTTTTGTGGAGATGTCATAAACTCCCACAGTTTTAATTATTATTTTTTTATAGCCAGTTCATTTCCACACATACTTGGGTATTGGTAGAATAATTCATTTGCTCTAGGAATTGTTCAGCTGTCTTCATTGCAGCCTTTCTCTCCTGGGGATTAGCATCTTTACCTACAATCCAAAATAAATTAAAGAAAGATAAAATTTTAGTGAGGGAAGATATGATTAAGAAATGCTTGTTTACAAAAGTAAACATAATTATAATTTAAATATAACTGAGAAAATGGCAAACATTTCTTAGTATATTAAATATATTTAATAATATAGTAATGAACACTACATATAAAAAATATTCCTTTTATACTGTCCAAATGCTTTCTTACCTCATCATTCCTAACAGATGATGCTAGTAGGAAAAAGTAGTTCTGATGTCTGCATGTTTTTATATTTATAGATCAAGTCTCAAAAAAGTTAGGCTTTTTAAAAAAAATCAGAAAAAGATGTTTTCTTTACTCTGTGAAGAAATATCTATAAATCTGAAATACAGCAACACTGTCAATGGCATCTTTTACCTTTCCATACAAAAATTTGTTTTGCAGCACCATGGTCCAAAATAAAGCATTCATCAGAAAGCAGCATTGCCATGGAGAAGGGGTTTTCCTCTGCCACCACAGTCACTCTCATGGATCCGCTGGCATCTGAAACCTAATAAAAAAATATGAACTTCTTTGGAGATGATAAAAATGTTCTAAAATTAGATTATGGTGATGGTTACGAACTCTGTAAATATAACAAAAACCACATAATTGTACATTTTAAATGGTGAACTTTCTGCTATGTAAATTATATTCCAACAGCACTGTTTCAAAGAAAACAAGCAAAATCCATGAGCCTAATTATCCCTAAAAGGCTTTTTTAAAGGCTTTTTTTGGGGACAAAATAACCATTAATAAAAAGTTAAGTTTTGATGCTGTGCTTAAACATCAGAAAATAATAGTGATGATAATGGCTAAGGTTTGTTGTGATTCATATATATAATAGATATCATGTTATGAATTTTACATGTTATTTCTTAATTTTTACAGCAATGTTTTCAAATAGATAATAACCTTACAGTCACTGTACACACACAAAAAGCTGAAGCTAAAACATTCATTCAATCAACATTTACTGAGTTCTGGTCATATGCCAAGCACTGTGCTGAGGAAGCCATTACTACATTATAGTTCATGATTATAGATTTTTTTTCAATACAGGTTTTATAATTTAAGTATAATTTGTATAAATTATTGAAGTAAATTTCCTGTGTCACAAATGAATTGTTATTTACATAGACTCCTGAACTTTGGAAATCACTATAAAACATTTTCTTAAAATGTTTGGAGGCAGACTTACAAAATTGAAAGAGATATTAATGCCCAGATTAGAATCGACTGGTTTTCAAAGGCTAGTTTACAGCCACAACATGGGCACTTGTTAAATGCGCAGGTCCCAGGGCCCTCCCTAGATCAGTGGTGGAGTTTTGCAGCACCATGGCAGGGCTTAAATTCTGTATTTTTAGAAATTGCCCTTTGGTGACTTGGCTTCCCAGCTTTGTTCAGCAATCCCAAATTAAAGTATTTCCAAACACTTTATACTTCAGATGTAAGTAATACATGATAGATCCACTAGAGGGATTGATGTTTCAGGAATAACATGTTCACATTGTAAAATATTTCTGTAGTCCGTCAAGCTGTCCAAGAGAGAGAATAGCTTTATTTGATGATATGACATAAAAGATGTTTACAAGCTGTTTGAAATGAGTTTTAGAAACAGTAATGAAAAAAGTAAGCAGCTACAAAGTCTTTAGATAACAATTTCTGTATGGCTTATATTAAAATGATCGGTGTATTTAGTGGGAGAGGTAACTACATTGTCTTATGCCATCTAAGAAAGAATCTACTTCTCCTTTACAAAAAGGAAGTTATGCTACACAAATTAGCAACTGGATCTCCATTTAATACCAGAGGTTCTGAGCTAAAAGGCTACTTAAATAACAGCAAATAAAGTCCTTCCTGTAACACATGAGAAAAGTACTCAATTCTGTAGGGAGATTACAGTCTGCTCCAAATTGCATGCTTAGAGACTTACAAGGGAGGGAACACTTGAAGAATCTCATCTGAACAGTGTTCTCAACTGGTCTATGCTGTGACTTTTGCTATTCTCACCAGCAATAAAATCATAAAATTATAAAGTTGGAAAGAACCCGAGTAATCTTTTAATGTGACCTACCTACTTCTCTCTCCCTCTCCCTCTCTTTCTTTCTTTCCCTCTTTTTTCCTACTGCCCCCCTCCAGATAAAAAAACATGCACACCCAAAATGAGCATGTCTTCCCCAAGATCACTCAGCCAGTCATCCACCACAAAGCTGTCACGGACGGACGCAGGTCCGCCAATGCCCAGGATGGGGCTGTTTTTACCCTATTTCCTTCCAGCTGTTTGATTTGATATCTTTGCCCTCCTGTAACAAAGAAAGCCTTCATTATGGCTAAACAGGATATTTAAAATAAGGGGGCGGGGGGAGGAAAAGGTAAGTAGGGGTAAAGGGGGTCTAATATTTAGTGATGGAAGATTTAACTATGGGTGGCAAACACACAATGCAATATACATATGTTGTTTTATTGAACTGTACACATGAAACTGATTTGATTTTATTAACCAAGGTCACCTTAATAATTTTAATAAAATAATAATAAAATGAGGTGAAGATTTTATACCTTATCAAAATTTTATAAGAAAAAATATACAAGATATTTTTTAATCCATGAAGGAAACCTTTTATTGAATGTAATATATCAAAACATATTGTTGCAAACTAGTATGGCAACAATATATAATTTTATTTTTCACAACAATAAATTCGCTTGTTTTTAATAAAAATAACAAAAAGTAATAAAAAGAGGAATTTTAATAAATATACCAGAGCAAAGGATGGATTCTACCTACAAATTACTCTTAGAGGGCAACGAAGAAAACATCATCAACTGAGAATTCCGCCCCTCACCCCTCACCAGTACAGGCCTCCCTGGGCTGCATCCAGTCCAGTAAAAACAACGCAACTCTCTAACATGCAAACTCACCATGTAGAGTTTGGCCATTTTCCTGTTAGTTATGTCTGCTGTAGTGTCCTCATCATCATCTCCATCCCTAAGCTCTGGCTTTTTCCCTAAAACCTGAAAAAAAAGTGAACAGATAAAAGATAAAGACCTCTTGTTAAAGAATGCAGAATTGCAAAAAGAAAAACATCTTACATTTCTAAGGACATAGATCACAAAACATTTACAATTAAAATGAACAGTCTCTAACATTTCTCAGCAATCATACAAACTACATAGTCTTTTCCCAAGGGTCAAATCAATCCATGGCATTAAGTATAAAAACATGAGTTTGCTGGTGATAGGAACTTCCAAGAAAGTAAAATCCCAAACTTGAAAACTTAGGTGTCCATATTATTGAAAACTAGCAGGAATTAATACGATTTATAAGTTTGGTTTTGCAACAGAATTTCTTCTGTGACCTCCGCTTCTAGAAGAAACAATCTATAGGTTTAAATGATTTATTATTACAAAGATTTGGATGAAAATTACTATTTGAGGGGTAAGGTACTATTATCATTATTGACATAGGATAGATAAAGTGCAATTTCTTGATGACCATATCATGTTCTGTTTCCTACTGCATCCTCAGTACATAGAACAGTATCTGGGATGTAGTAGATGCTCAAAATAGTTGTTAATGAACAAATAAATGTATTTATTCTTGCATATATGACTCAATCCAAAAGTTCAAGTTAATCATTGAGTAGAAGTTCAAGTTAATCATAGAATTTGTTAAGAACAGGAACAAAATATAAATTTATTCCAAACATTGTGATTTTTATAACATAGATATAAATTCAAGTTTAAAACATGAAAAAGTGTTTAGATTCAACAAATGTTTAATATACAATAAAATTCCTTGCATAATGTGTTTTATACTCAATATTTCTCACAATATGTCATATGAATATCAGACAATAATAAAATGTATATAAATTCTAATCCTCGCATGACTGTAGGCACAGCCTCCAGTTTAGAAATACATTAAAAAATTTATTTCCCCTAGGACCATGCCTATCATTTTGTTTTTACAATGATCAACAAAATGCTTTCATTATTATACATGCTAAATGATTATAATTTAGCTTTCTTTTTTGCTAAATGTAGGACCAAGACAAAAATGAAAACACTTGCAACCAAAAGCTTGCTCGCTCTTTCTTTCTTTTTCTTCCTTCCCTCCTTCCCTCCCTCCCTCCTTCCCTCTGTCCTTCCTCTGTCTGTCTGTCTGTCTGTCTCTCTCTCTCTGTAACCCAAAATCACATTCAAAAACCATAGCTCCTTCCTTCCTTCCTTCCTTCCTTCCTTCCTTCCTTCCTTCCTTCCTTCCTTCCTTCCTTCCTTTTCTTTCTCTTTCTTTCTTAACAGTTTTATTTTGGTTGAAATATGTATATCTTGCAAGAACAGTGAAAGGGCTCCTTATATACCCTTTTGTAATTCTACTCCAACCAAGACAGAAGAGTTTTGACTCAGTTTGTGCTACGGACATATCTAATACTACTAGGAAGTGTCCCAGAGGTCTAAGTGGGTCTGAAGTTTGGGGCACACTCTAATTTTTAATTTTCAAGCAACAATTCCCCATATTAGCCAAGGATCTTAATTAGCCTCTCAAAGGACTGTAGCATAGTTGGAAATTGCACCCAGGGGATTTGCTAGAAGTAGAGGTAAGGGGGTGCTGTATATTGCTGTATATTGTCAGGTATGTCTAAGGATCCAGTTCAGCAACTAAGCATTTACCAAATACCTCACTGAGGTATACAAATGAGTTTTCAACCACTTCAATTGCAAAACGTGCTCAACTACGCCATACATTTTGATCTTTGAAATAAACTGTAATTACAGCTTCTCTTTTATCTCTATGGGTGGGATAACACCTAAATTTAAAACATTCATTTTAGGTTTCTCAAGTAGAATTTAGGTCATGTACTCCCCTGTGTGTGAAATATATATACATATATATATAGATATTTCAAATAGATAATACACACACACACACACACACACACACATATATATATATATACAGTTAATTTATAGAGGAAGGGAAATAAAAAAGCCTGATCTAAGGATGTTCCATAAAAAATTCCATCTGTAGTTCTAGCCAAGACCTGTCATTCAAGTTTGGGGCCTCCCTTTCAGTTAATGATTTTCTGCAAGTTTCCACTTAAAAGTATCACCATCCTCTAACGTACTCCAAACTGAACTTATCTTTACACAAAACTGACCATTCTCAATTCACCGTTTGTGTCAGTGAATCAACAGTTTCCTGACCTTAAGTTCACCTGACCTTAAAATCACGCAGTCAGTTTTGAATATTTCTTGTTCTTCACTTTGAATCTCCTACCCACTTGGTCATTAAATTCTACTTCTTTATGATAATGTTTAGAGTCGCCGATTCCTGTCTGTTCTTTATGCTCAACGCCAGTGAGCTCCCTCATCACCCACGGGTTATACCTGCTCTAGTCAGCTCCCTCCTGCCTTCAGTCTCACCTCATCTTTTCATCCAGAAAGTGATTCTGTACACTGGCTAGAAAGCCTCTTATTTCGCTTTACTCCTATATTCTAAGAAAATGACTCTAGATAAAGATTTATATCTTATATCTGTAGCAATTGTTCTTAAAATTCAATGTGTTCAAGCAACATCTGGGTGACCTGATACAATACAGATGGAATCTATATTGTCAATAAATTTAATGCAGGCCCAGGAATATGTATTCCAGATGATTCTGAATTGGATGCTTACCGACAGAGCCAAAACTCCTCTGTCTGGGTTCTGAAGTGCCTCTAGAGGCTGGCTGTCACCTACCCTGCATGATTTCTCAGCATTTTCTCTACAAAGCACCCTTCTGGAATCAGGCTGACATTTTTAGTACCTCCTGTGGGATGCTGTATATAACTTCTCTTTAGGTTGACTGGGAGTAGCAGAAGAAAAACTGAGCAACTATTCTTTGGTTGGTTCAGCAATCAGCACAGTGATAGTTACCACTTATTGAATATCTACTATGGGTTACGCATTGAATGAGGAGATTTAGACACACCATTTAATCCTTATAAAAGCCCCCATGAACTAGATACTGTTACCATCATTTAACTGAAAAGGTCGCTAATGCTCAAAAAGGTGAACTGATTATTTCAAAGAGCTGCTAAGTGTTGATTCTGGCACAGGTCTCTTTAATGCTCCTTTAATAACTTTTAAAATAATTGTTTGCATATATACAACAGAATATTACTCAGCCATAAAAAAAAGAATGAAATCTTACCATTTGCAACAACTAGAGGGTATTATGCTAAGTAAAATAAGTCAGAGAAAGTAAATACCATAGGATTTCACTTATATGTACACTCTAAAGAGTAAACTAAATGAATAAACAACAGAAACAGACTCATAGATACAGAGAACAGTTTAATAGTTGCCAGATGGGAGGAAAGTTGGGGGAATGGGTGTAAAGGATGAAGGAGTTAAGAAGTGCAAATTGGTTATGAAACAGTTATGAGGATGTACAGTTCAGCATAGGGAATAGAGTCAATAATATTGTAATAACTGCATATGGTGCCAGATGGGTACCGGACTTATCAGGGGTATCATTTCGTCATATGTCTAATTACTATACTGTACACCTAAAACCAATATCATATTGAATGTCAACTGTAATTGAAAAAGGAAAAAAAAACCTTGCTATATCCTCATAATCCTTAACTTTTACTTTTGCATCTGTCTTTATTTTGAACATTTAAGCCAGCTCTACTTATTTTGATATGAAATTTTAACATTTACAATCTTGCACGTTCAAGATGTGTTTTCCCTCCTTTTAACATTCTACAAAAATCGAGGTTAGGAAACTTCACAGTAAGTATTTGAAGTGTACGAAAGGAAAAGCGGCTAATCCGTGGCTTGGAGGAAAACAGTACCTAACTCAAAAAACTCCAGGTCACTTTGGATAAGTATGTTCTAAATTGGCGTCAACTCCTAAAAGCATTTAACATGGAAGTTCTTAATGAGCTTATCGACTCTCATTTCAGCTTGATAGACTAGGAAAATGAGTCTGAGAGAAGTTATTGGGACTTCTGCCCACATCCCATAAATACTAAAGCCATGATGTAAAGGCCTTCCAACTCCTACAGCAATACTCTCTATAGAAATTCTTCTTACCTTAATAAAGAAATTTGCATTCTTCTTACCTTAATCAGTTTAGTGTGACTGGCTCTGTTTCTATTTTCACTAAAAACAAAGTAAGCTGTCAGGTTCTAAGAGCTAACATTTTAATTACTCAGTAATTCTTGTGTCTTACACTTCCTTTCCCTGACTGGAAAAAAAAAAAAAAGTCAGTAGACTGTAAGCATATGGTGAATAGAAATAAAATGAAAAAGTGAAGAATTGCCTTGTTGTTATGGTGTATTTATTTGTCTCGAGGCGTTTTATACCTTAGGTAAGAAAAATATTTACTAATAGGGAAGATACACAGAGAAATAAAAGCATAGGCAATTCTGAGGAAAGCCATGACCTTGTTTAGCCAGCTCCACCTAATTTGGATTTGAGATTTCAATATTTGCTCTCCTGCTCTCTCTCAGTGGTGTGCTTCCCTGCCTCTAAAACACCTTTATCCCTTTATTGCTATATCAAGTAAAGGGTAATTTAATATATCAAATAGTGGATAAAAGTAGATTAGACTGAGGGAAAGCACGTAAAATACATGTTTGGATAAAAGGGTAAAGTGAATTAGGTGTCTGCAAGAGAGGTTTGGCTATTGAATTATCTGAGCCAGGGGTTTCCAATAGAATTTTCAGTAATTGAGGTAATTCCATATTTCTGCTGTCTAATATGGCAGTCACTAGCTACCTGTAACTATTTGAGCAACTGAAATGTGGCTAGTGTAACCAGAAAACTGAATTTGAAATTTTATTTAAATTTAATTAATTTAAATCAGAACTTAGTAGCCATGTGAGTCTCGTGGATGCTGTAGTTGACAGTATAGCTCTAGAGGACTCAGGGAATATAGTGGCCTTGGGAAACTCACCTTGATGCAGGTCTGATCCTCAGTGTTCCCATAGTAGCAACACATTAGAGATTTAGAGGGTCCAACTCACAAGAAAGTTAACTCCTAAGTTATAATATGGAAAGCTAATTCACAAATTAATGTATATGGAAAGCTAACTTACAAATTATATAACACGGATAGCTAACTCATAAGCTATTAAAATATATATGTCAGAATGGCATCTCATTAAACTAGAACTGTTGTTTTTCATTGGCTTCATGTCAGAACCATCTGGGGAGTTATAATAAAGAATACAAAAGTCTGGATCTGAGTCTGAGATTCTCATGAGAGCCCTGGCATTGTGTTTTTAAATAACCCTCTGAGCCTGGTTCGGTGATAAATTCATGTTCAGTAGTATCGGCTCTGTAAACTTGGTTTATCTACCTCGACTATGTGGATGGGCCTGCCAAGCATTTCTGATGTTCACATTGCTTCTCAGGGGACTTCTCCTCTGGACAAATTATCATGATCCAGTGATCTGGAAGCTGCCCTGGAGTATATTTCAGGTAAAGGTTTTAGGCCATCTGCCCTGTATGGGGATTGTTAAAACTTTTTCGGCAAGACATTAAAACCATTTGGATATTTCTACTTGATTAGTGCTGGAATGGACACTTTCATCATTTGCCTAACTTCTATGCTTCACAAGGAACACCCCCTCCCTGTCTTTCTGACAACCCCTTCATTTGATAGGCTCAGGCCATCTGAACTAGATGGACCCACTACTGATTCAGTGACCTTATTCTCACATTTTAAATGGTATAATTAATGTCATTCACAATTATTGTGATGATTAAGTAAAATAATGTATGTGAAGTGATTGTTCCTGGCATACAGTGAAAACTCAACAAAAGTTTGATCTTGCATCCAGGGTTAAATCCTGCTTTGGTCAAAAGGTCATTCTCTCTCCTGGAGATGCCCCTGCTTATCACTGTTCTGTTTCTTTATATGATGATTTTGCCATTCAAGTTCTTATCACATACCACCCCATCAACTTACACTTATTACTTGTTTATGTCTTGATCTAATAATGATGTCATTAACTAATCTATATGTCTTGATAGTGTATCACCGTCAAAGCCTTATATTCTGGATTTAAAACTACAAATTGAAGACAGACCTATATATCCTTCTTTAAGCAAAGCCTAGATAATAATCTCCTGTGCAAGGAGCAAGGGAGTAGCTGATGATGCTGAGAAGCAAGAAAAAGATATAGGAATCTCTTCCCTTCTTTAAAGTTTCTCCACAATTGTGTATATGATGCCATTAGTCCTTGATTATAAAACTAATTTTCTGATCTTTCCGTGTGTTTTAATCATATCTCCCCACTTAGTGTTGTACATATGACCAAATTTTGGTGAAGCAGGATATATCAGTTATGTAAGATTTATTATAGAGCAGTGGTCCCTAACTTTTTTAGCATCAGGGTCCAGTGCTTTTTTGAGAATCTAATGCCTGATGATCTGCAAATACAGATGAAGCTTCACTTGCTGGCCCGCCACTCACCTCCTGCTGTGTGGCCCAGTTCCTAACAGGCCATGGACTGGTATTGGTCCATGGCCCAGGGGTGGGGACCCCTGTTAGAGTGTCTATAATTTATCAGCATTAGAATGGGCTGGGGATATAATGGTTAACAGGTTAACAAGTTAGCTGTAGCCCCTGCCCTCAGCAAACAGACTCTCAGTGCAGAAACATTAAGTTTCTCCTGCCCTTGCTAAATCCCACGTGGGCAGTGGCTGCTGGAGCAGTCTGCAGAGAAAAGATTCTGAACTTCCTTCTAAATTTAGTGAAAAGTTTAATATGACCTACAAATTATTGCATTCATGGACAGGTAGGAGAAGTGGTAAGACATATTTCATTTATTTTTAATCTCAAATATATGAAAATAGCCTGTAAGGATTCTCAGATCCTTTGAGATATTTAGAGAGTATCAGGTCCACAGAGGACCACACCTTTCCTCTCAAAGCTGGCTCTCCACCATCACACCTCTGGGCTTCTTTCCTCAGTAACTCATTGCTTATTTTTACCAACTTTTAAGATTACCAGAGGAAAAACTACTTTAGGTTGGATTGGGGGAAGAATGGAGAGGATGAAACTGCTTTTCTTTTCCAGTTTCTTCTATTCTAGTCTCTTAGTTTTAGGCCAACAAGACAAAGAGCTACAGAGAGTATGCCTATGATGAGAACATGAGCTAAACCCCTGGGAATATTTTTTCATTGCTCCTCATCATTATATACACATATGCATACACTTATACACACTTATTTCATCTAATCTCCTATTATCCTTGTAAGGAGAGGAAAATAAATGACTTACATATAACTTTTAAACAGATTAGGACAAGTTTTATGGCAGGAGAGTTGCAAAAACTTCCACTTTATCTACATGATTCAGAACACTGCCAAGTACCAAAATTTAATTGAGCAGACTCAAAATGGCTTTTGTATACTCTGAGGTGCTCGAAAAACATTTGCATACCTTTTATACTCACAGACATAATGCTGCTAAAGCTATTACTTATGACATGAACACATAAAATGGGTATAATTGTCAAAAATGTGTGGCAAAATTTTGGAAGTTATAAAATAACTTCACAGCAGAAAGGATTCCCAGCTGTATGTTTAAGATTGTATGCTCTAGAATGAAGGCTGCCTGGGTGTGAATCACAGATCATCCATTTCCATTCCTACCTGGGGAAGTTGCATAGCCTCTTCACGGCTTGTTTTCTTCATTTATAAAGTGAGGGTGTAGAATGCTACTGGTCCTCTGCTCATCTCAGTCTACCACAGAGGTCATCTGCAGATAATTTCTTAAAGGTCAAAGCCATTTGCTCTCTGATGGCATTATCTGGCCACCGAGCTGTACTGTAGCCACGCACAAGCAGGCTGGAGGCTCCAAACCCAAGGAGCAACCCTTAACCAATGAGGGATGGGAGTTACCAGCTAAATCCTGCAGCCACTTCAGCCTTCGGTGGGTCATTTCTGAAGTGTGTTTCATACAGTTTCTCAGAGCGTCCCTCTGGGGCTAAGTCTCAGTTGCCTACAGCAGTAAATAACTTAATAACAAACTATTGCTCCATTTTACTCCTACTTGGTGCTTCCAGGATTATCCTCCAAATAACAGCCTGCCCCAAGTCTTTGTCACAGAGTTCGGCTTTTGGAGGAACATAAGCCAAGACAGGGAATGATAAATGAATCCACTTCATGGGGCTGTTGTAAGAATTAAATTAGCCCATCCTTGTAAGATCCATAAAAGAATGCCAGTCAATGGTAAGCAGTGGATGGTCATCATGCTGGTGCTTACTCTTACCACCCGTTCCCTGCAGCAAATAAAATCCATAATGAATTGTTTCTTAGATTACGAGATTTCTGTGTTAATGATAAGAATCACTAGTATCATCCTTTAAAATTGCAACTAGAAAGAATAAGAAGTGAACAGAAAATTCAGTCTACCAGTGAGCTACTTGCCCTTGCCCTTGAAGAGTACAACAGTTATGCCATCACCAACAAAGGAGCTCCATGACAGTGAAGATCACAGCAATTCATATTCAATTGTGTTTCATTTGCCACTTGCTTCAAAACAGATTTTAATCAACATATTTGTCTTATCCACATGCACTTACTAGACTTCATTAAAATTTATTTTCAGTTTTTTTTTTTTCAGTTGCCAGCATTTACTGAAATAGAGCATTGACATTTAATTTCTCAGTTATGCATGTACGACTATATTTCCCAGTATATTTGTATGGCATTTTTTTTTTTTGGCATACAGATACTAATATAGTTTCTTATTAATGGTATGTTAGTATCTTTTGCCTGATTAGTAGAATGCTAGGGACTATCCTAAACTGATGATTTCCTACTGGTTTTCATGAAAATATACTGTATTTACATGAACAAACTGTGCTTTCCTGACAGTCACTTTAAAATCCCTTTTGTAAATATATGTGTGTATGTATATAAATAGATAGATAGATAGATAGATAGATAGATAGATAGATAGATAGATATAACACACAGATTACAAACACACACACACATCTGAAACAATGTAACTGTAAATTTGGGATGTATTGGTACCCTTGTAAACATAATACCAATTCTAATTTGCCCAAGTATAGTCAATATAACTCAATTCCTTCACAGTGTGATCCTTGGTTCTGAAAAAACAGGACTAAGGAGCACAATCCAAATGGCTTTGATTTTAGAGAGTTCTTTCCAACATGTGAACACATTTCTTCATGGTATTAAACAAATATTAATTATAAAATAAACACTAAGGAATTGTGCATTGCTGACTCTTGAAGAGTCAACCTGTTAATATCTGAGTTTGGCTAATTCTTAGCACAAGAGATAAGAAGAGACTGACCTAAAATTGTAGAAAGAAAATATAGTCTTAATGTTAGATTTTTTTTAGTTATAGATTATCACTAACATTACAATAAATGTGAAGAGCAATATAAGTAGAGAGAATAGAAACCTGTGGGTCCAGTTTAATATTTATGTTAGTTTATTAATTCAGATATAGATTTTGTGGAGGCAAAAATCCATTCTTCTATAAAGTCCATCTGTCTTAGAATTACATTATCCTATTTACAGATCCATCACTATTCCCTCACTTCAGCTGCAAAACTAAAGGAAAAATTACCTCATTCAGAAATGAATACCAAACGGCATTAGTTTGGACCAATTATGTAAAAGTGGCCCCTTATCAGTAAGGTCACATGTTGAACTTTGGTGTGACAAAGTGGAAGATTATTTGGAATACTGTATATTTATTGCAGCATGTGGTTAACTATTCTGTTACTATATTCTTTAGCTTTGTTCAGAATATTTCAACCTCCTCCACTGGATGAATTGGTGAGGAATAAAATGGGTATTTGAATACTAGAAATCCAAACAAAAGATTTATTAAATAAATGACAACAAATGAATTGTGCCTTGAATAGTTCCTGGTATATCGTAAGCTATCAATAAATGGTAGCTATAAATAGTTATAGCAATTGTAGTGCTCTTAAAAACATCAGAACCTCGCATCATGTACTACATATCACTATAATTTCTTAGATTTGGGGTTTACACTAAGTATTATTGCCTTAAAGCAAAATTAAGAAAATAATTACAATGCAATAGAAGAAAAGATTTATATTTGCTAGAAGTACCTCTCATACTTCCTCTTCACTCTATATGTAATGTAGCCTCAGAACTAATATAGAGAAAGTGGCAAATATTCTGGATCCCTTCAACTTAAAATCTTTGAATGGTAAACCCATAAAATGGGCCTCCTCTTTCCATATGGGTCTCATGTTATTTCAGTCAGAAAACAAATACTGATGAACATCTCCAATGTGCCAGACACCATGCTACATGAATGAGAAGTTTCAAAATATTTAAGACATTATTCCATTTTCTAAGAACTTACAAAAGGACCCTGGAAAATAAAGAAGAGATAACAAGGAAGCTAAACCACTTGAACAGTACATAAAGAGACGCATGCCTCTCAAATCGTTTTTTATTGTCTTTTAGTATTTAAGTGTTTACTGGGTCTATTGTCTAAATTAATATCTCAGGGAACTCAAACTTCCACTTGTACAAAGTACAGAGTTGCAACTAATGATGAAGTAAATAAGAGAACAAAAAACAGTTTAGTGAGTGGGGGGTGTGTGTGTGTTATAAACCCACAAAATAACTTTAGATCTTACATTTAAGGAGATCAAAACAGCTATGTTTGTTCCCTGAAGCTAAAAATGATCATATTTGATTTAGCTACATAATGATATTTTAGTTAAAATATTAAAATACGATCCCATGTAAATCTAGTAAACCTAAGATTATGTTATGAAGCAAGCATTTCCACGGAGAAACTGCAAGGAGTGGTGTTGACAGAATTCTAAATTTCCAAATTCGAATTTAATTTTTCTTAACTTTTTAATATATATGCTAAAGTTTATGACCATTCCAATGCTTAGATTATGACATGTTCAAAAATCACTCCTGATTTTACTTCCCGTAAATTTAAGTTGTATAAAACCTTGGGAAGCATTAGCAATGTGAACAAATTTTTGATATTAAGTTTTGGGGAAGAGTAAGATAAATATATTGCGTGATCTAAAAAATAAAGCTCTGCATCTGTGTAGTTCCTTGGAGTTTATGGAGCATAATTACCCTTAATCTAGTGTTGAGAAGAGGTAGCACCAGCACTGGGGGCAACAGCCTAGCAAAGTGGCCGAGCCCAGCAGACAGCAGTGTTATACATTAGAGAGTAAGAAGAGTGGGTTTTGTGGTTGCTGGACACTAAGTAGGGAGGTGACCTGACATGGGAAGGACAAGTCTACAGATGGAGATGTCCAACTACAGCTCCTGAGAACATGCCTTTTTATTCACGGAATGAAAACTATTAGATACCAGCTATTTCCTCCTTACTGTGCTACGTACTTTCACCCAGAGTATATTCAATCTACCAAATATGTGAGAAAGTATTGCTGTAAATATGAATAAGCTTAAGACTCAGTTGCTACTTTCCAAGATGTCAGTTGTAACTACCCTTCTGTAGAAAGAAGACTGGCAGAATATATGAATTATCCTTATCTGAACATTAACTGCTCCTATATAAGTATATTTGGTTTTAAAACTAAATCTATAGTATAAATTTGTCCATATCTTCGCCAATGCTACCATCTAAAATGCAGGAGAGTCTTAAAAGCAGAACTATCTTCTAAAAAACAGAAAAAACAAAGGGAATAGTTTTTTGGTACCATGTAGCTTACAGTTAACTGTATTAATTATCCAAGTATTAATAATCAATGAGTTAGAGCTAGGAGGGTTATACAGTTATAAAGGCAGTGCCTGTCCTCAAGGAACTTAGAACAGACTTAATAAGATATAAATTTTAATTGGCAAAATAAATGTGAGAAGAAAACATGACTAAAATTTTACTCTTTGACTAAAGAGATATCTCTAAAGGATAATTTAAGAACTATTCATAGTAGTCAACTCTAGATTTTACTTACAAGGTACCCAGATGAGTACATCATAAACATCTGATCAACTGTCAAGAGAATGATTGAAAAAATTATTTTATTTCCATGTTGTCAATTGTGATTTATAATAACAACATGAACATAATCCCTGTATTGGGAGAGTTTTTGGAGGTTAACCTAACCTATATGCTATTACCTTTTGTCTAAAATATATATAAATTTTACCATGAGATGCCTTCCAAATAATAGTGCTATTATTCTGACCATGCTTTCTAGAGTTTGCAGACCCTCACAATCTGTTCCCATCTCTCCGTTTTAGATCTAGCACATGTTAATTTCCTCAATCAAACAATAAAATAAGCAGAGTCTTTGAACTTTATTGAGAACCAACCCAGTATGCAATAAACTCTTATTGAGACATAATATGTTATTCTAATTTTTCTTCCAATTTTATTTTCTTTTTTTTTTTTGTCCAGAATCTGAGACAATGATTGCACATATGATTTTCCAGGGAGGCTTCATGTTTTTATAAAAGCAAGAAATCTAACAGCTCAGCAACACAGCATCTGCTTACAATCTCTCTGTAGTATTTTTACTGCCAATATTCCACCACTAGTATTTATGATTTTACACTTAACGAGTTCATTAAATTACACTGAAAGTCTTTCTGGGTTAGAAAAATTAGTTGTTTCCTGTTGTTATTTTAAACAACTTGCCCCTTCTTATTCTCTTTTTGATATCTACCAGATGCTGTTTTTATAAAAATGAATGAGTATAAAACAGATTGATAAATGGTTGAACTTAGGAATTTTCCTCAGGGGATTTTTTTAGCTTCCCTCCTAATGTTTAGAGAATGTGTAGGGCCAATGAAGAAAGTGTGGGACCTTAGGGCTAGTAAAATATTTAATTTTCTTTCATTTCATTGATTATTCATTCTAAATATAAAAATAAGAAAGGCCAAGAAAAAGCTTTACATAATTTACATGCAGCTTTTTATAGTAAAAATGTTTACAGTGAAGAGAAAACAAACAGTAAAATGTGACTTTAGTTACAGGTTTTAGTTAGTTCCATTTACAGGATTATTTTCATATTTAGGCATATGAGCTTTTAAAAGTACTAAAGATACAGATAAGAGGCTGACCACACATCCTGTTTCCCCAGACAGCCTCGTTAATATATGTTGTCTCTGTGTCCCGTATGGTTGGTGCCCCATCACTATTCAAAGTGTTTTGATTTGAAAGAAAAATTTATCATCATTCTAGAGATGAACCACATTAACATCATGTGAAAATAATAATGTGATCAATAAATAGCTAAAACATATCAAAATAAAGATCGATTTTTCAAAAACTCTTGGAAAAATTATTTTTCAATACTTTTAATGTTGAGCACTCTAATGTGTTAGAAAGACATGTTCCAAAAATTCAGCATCGAATATGCAGTAATGATAATAGGATTATTTTACTGCTTAAAAGTCCTTGATTTCAAGCCATACTGTCATATTTAGAATTAAAAATTTTTAAGGATAATTTTTTAAAAATTCTCGTTAAAAATGAGTCACTTAAAAGGTCAATTTTAAAAGATATTGAAGGATTTTTAGAATTTTAGAATCCTTCTCTAGCAATGCCAGTAGAAAAAGAAATAGTATTCCATTATCTTAAACAAGGTAATCTTTTTGTCCGTGTACTACAGACCAGTTTGGACCACTTTTGAAGCCTATGACCTTTTTTAAGAAAAACATAATTTAAACATGTAAAATAAAATACCAAGTATTACAATAGAAACCAATTACACTGAAATACAGTTATCAAAATATCAAAATATATTTAACAATGAAATGTGATAAAGTAATATATGAGCTTCTTCGTTAACTCCTTAAATAATATTATTGAGCAGCAGGTCTAATAACTGTCATAAAAATTACCAAGTAGTGATAACAGCAAATATTTTGACATTATCTGCAATGATGATAATGTGGTCTGAAAAGTCACAGGTACGGCTCATTTTACTCTAGTTCATTGACTACATTTATAATTGGAGAAAGTTTTCATTAAGAGGTTAGTGAAAATGAAGTTGTGCTTTTTTTTTTTCCCAGACAAGTTCATGACCTCTTTGAATTCTATAGTTATAGGAACAACATTAAGAAAGCCTGAACAAACTAATTTATCATAGGTACGTAATTAAATCATCAAACAACTACTAAACATTGTGATCAGGCTACAGAACATTTATAAAAACGAAAAGTCCACTGAATGCTTAAACAAAAAAAAGAAGGTTCTCACTGAAAATTCAGTTCAGTTCATTGTGTGAGAGAGTTGTCAAATATAATACAGTATATGTTGAATGTATTGAATGTAAACAAAGTAGGTGTTTTCTAGGTCTTTTTAAAAACCAAAAAATGAAAAGTCCCTAAAATACAGACATAGTATTTTATAGTAATCGGTATGTCCTTCATCCCTCTCACTAATATTTTATAACCAAAGTTATATTTTTACACATATTTTTCTTAAAAGTTGCATTTTCATAACAGTATGATATATTAATTGACTGTTTAAACTTTTCTGTCTTAGAACTTTGAATGAAATCCAGTAAGTAAGGACACCAAATGCATATCTGCACAGTTAAGGCCCTCAGCCTAATTGGCTTCAATTCCTGGAACAGACTGTGAATGATTGGGATTAAACACAGATATTGCCTAAGAGACAAGATAGGATCACAGATCACTGGAACTTAAAGTGACCAAAAAAGCCACTTTGTCTAACGCCTCACTTTACAAAAGAGGAACCAAACACATCGAGAGGTTAGGAGACTTGCTCTGGACCCAAGATGACCATGGAAAAGCTTAGCCCCAGAGTTAATGCAACACTCCCTCCACCACTCACTCTACAAGGATGAATCCTGTTCTGGACCCACTTCTATCAAAATATAGTTATTGAAACAAGAGGTTATAATCCATTAGAAACACATCTTATTTATAAATTTTTGCTTCCAAATATGAGTTAAAAGACTTAAATGATGATCATATCTCTAGAACAGAGGCCTTGAAAAAATATTAAAAGATTGGAAATCTGTTTTCAATAGTTTCCAAGGTCTAATTTATTAGTAATGTTTTTCTGACTATTGAAAATCCAGTTAAGCCATCCCAAATTACATTTTATTTTTTTAGATGGCCTTTTTTATCCTGATTATAAAAGGAAAACATATCCATTATAATGAATTTTGAAAATACAAGACAAATGAAGAAGGAAATAACAAATAACCACATCCCAAGAGTCAAAGATAATATTGGTAATATTTCAGCATATTTCTTTCAGATATATAAGTACATATGAATATAGTTACATACACATAAGCTTATATATTAAGAAAATATTATATATAAAATATTATAGCCTATCTTTTGTTTTAGCATTATACCATGAACATCTTCTCACTCAATTAAAATTGTTTTTAAAACATCATTAATGTGAAAGTCTGTGTTTGGTGGATATTAAAGTAATGAAGTTATAAACAATAACATTAACTTATTACATATTTTTTGATCACTGGATCAGGTAACTGTAATGCATTACATTGCTCAAAATCAAGATAGTCTGAGAAAACTTAAATGCAAATGGCTAAAAGCATTGGGGAAAACTGCAAAAATATTCTAGAAAATTAGAGCAATAAAAATTCAGAGATAACACCTGCTACTATTAAATGCAGGAAGATTCAAAAGATTTACAACAGTACATTCTGATGGGGCTCTGCAAAGTCATGAGGGAACGTAATGCTTGTGTAAGAAAGTAGCATTTGGTGCAAACATTTAGTGCCTGGCACACCACAGGAGTTTAATAAATATTTGTTGAATAAATAAATGAGAATCAGCTTATCAACAGGTATCTAGACACCTGAAATATAATTATGCCCTTTGACAGATAATCTTACTTAAGGGAGTATACACAACATATGCATTCAGGTATTCACTGTGGTTTCATTAAAGGGGCAAAACTGTTCACAACTATGTCTAAGACTGTTATAATGGTTAAGTAAATGATATAGGCATAAAGAGCCATGGAGACAATTTTCAAATTAATTTAACAACTATACTAAATTTATAAGTGTCTTGCCTATAATTCTTGGTTTAAAATTATTGAAATGTTTAAAATATTAGTGCATTAAATCTCTTGGTATAAGATTTTATTTCATTATTTTAATGAAATAATTATTAATTTTAAAATTGAACATTGCTGCTTAAAAAAAATGCCTAGAAACCCAAAATAATAAACCATTTTTTTCTTTCAAAATATATTCTTAAATCAGTCTCAAAAGTGTCACCCATCTATCTGTCCTTGAATACCACAGAAGATAGAGTCAAGGCTTTCTTTGATAGTCATTCCAATGATGAGAGAAAACAGTCTTGATGTTCTACTTTCCTAGTACCATGACTGAGAGAACTCCGATACTTTCTCTTTCTATCTTAGCCTAAGTAGTAGAGAATTTGTTAAAACTAATACACACACACTTGATTTAAAGAGCTGTAACCTTTTAAAAAACAACCTAAGTCACAATACCTCTATAAGCTCTGACGGTTCACCTCCTTCTTCCACCACAATTAATTGAGATCTTCCTTTCCTTTCATTGTCCCGAATGCCAATGGCAACCTGGTTTGCCTTCAGACGCTCATATTTGTTGCATGAGGAACCACACCATTGGTAAATTTCCTGAAAGAAAGAGACAGATCTTTGGACCCCAGGAATATGTAGAAGACATTCAGGCCTGTTGTGATATACATTGTGATCAATTATTGGGGGCGGGGAGGAGTATAAAAAATAAAATTAAAAAAATACCAAATGATGGCAGGAAACCAGACTTTAGGTGGTAAGGACACAATAGAGTATACAGTTGCTGTATTATAAAGCTGTACATCTGAAATTTAGATAGTGTTTTTAGCCAATGTTATCCCTCAATAAATTTAATAATAAAAAAGTTTTAAAAATATCTATTGTTGAGGTATATGATTTTATATATTTAATTTATACCTCATTTTGTATCTTGTTGCTCTCAGCATTATAAAGTATTTTTTAAACACAGAAAATATAAATACATATCTCATCATTCTTTGAATATATATCCCACTAAGTACAATTTATGTAAGTAAACTTATGTAATTTCTTAAATTTAAAATAAATTATATTTCAGAAGGGTAGCCAAGAATCTGTTATAGTAATATGCTCTTGATAATCATAAAAATTGATACAACTTTTGTAAAGCAATTTAACAACTCTTATTAAGAGCAATAAAAAGAGTTAAAATCTTTGATCCAGTAATATCACTGTCCAAAATTTGTGTTAATAAATTATTCATAAAAAGAAAAAACACATGTATAAGAGTTTTCATTGCTATATGATTATATTAGTGAGGTATTGGAAAAACATTAAATATTCAATAATAATAGTTACATAAATTATGATAATAGAAAAAAGATAAATATCAAAGTTATATTTTAACAGAAATTTAGAAAATAAATGGAACAATAGTTCAATATATTATAAGTTAAATAGGTTATATTAGCTACCATTCAGATTAAAATATCATATATTTTAGTTTTGGATATAGTGTTCAGAAGGTATACAGATGCAAATGTAATATAACAATAAAATATAATTTTCTCCATTAAATGTGGTTTGAAAGAGAAGTTTACTGGTACCTAGGCCAGATGGGGTGTGGGAATGGGCTCTATTACACATTATGTGGGGAGTATAAACTGACATAGGCTTTTTTTGAGGGCAGTTTGGTATCATACTGAAAAATTATGTGTGTTGTAGAATCAGGTATTCCATTTCTAGGAATCTATTCTATAAAAGTACTCAAAACTGGAATACAAAAACAAAGAAACAAGCAAAACAAAAACTTCCATCAATAGAAAGATGGCTACATAAATGTCATTACATAGATACTACATACTACTCTTCAGTGGTTAAAAACCGAAGAAAATATTTCAATATTGATGTAGAAAATTATCCAAGGTATATCATCAAGAATAGAATAAAGCCATAGAATAATGCAATTCCACTCAAGTAGAAACAAAAAACAAGCTG
Source organism: Pteropus alecto (assembly GCF_000325575.1). NCBI lineage: Eukaryota > Metazoa > Chordata > Mammalia > Chiroptera > Pteropodidae > Pteropus > Pteropus alecto. The sequence goes on along the minus strand of NW_006436282.1, from coordinate 8,568,345 downwards.
TTTTTGCATTTGCTGAAAAACATTTTTAAAGACACACAGTGAGGGACATGTATACACAGAAAGAAAGCCTTCAATTTTAACAGTATCTAAGTCAGTAATTTTTACTTTTTTTAAAAAAAGTGTCACTCATATCTGTCAAGTGCCTAATATGAGCTCTGTTGGGGATAGAGATGAATGAGAGAAAACTCGCAGGAGAGATTGACATGTAGACAACTAATGCTAATAATATATTTGCACTACATTTATAGGTTTTCAAAACATTTTCACACATACTTCAACTAGTCAGTCTTGGAGAGGCAGTCAGCATAGTGGTTAAGTGTGAAGGAGACAGAGCTTGGTGGCCACTTTATGGCTATGTGATCTTGCATTTGCAATTTTTAAAAGTGCAAATAAATTAACAACAGCAAAATAAAAGAGCACCCAAGCATTCAAAGACATTGGCTCTTTTCTCTGATTACAAAACATTTCCAGTCCAGAGTCATTTCTTCATTCAAAAACAGTTTGCTGGTTGCCTAAAATGGGGCAGGATCTCTTCCAAGCCCTGGGGGTACAACCTTGAACCATACAGGCCTATGGACAGTCTCTCTAATCTCTTATCCGACCCTGTTCCTGATTGACCTATTCCGTATTCCTTTTTATGACTAAAGTATACGTTTTACAAATTCAAGGCTTTATAGGTAAAAATCCCTTTCATTCAAGAATCTGATACATTCAACATGGCCAAGGAGCATTTCTATTGTTTCTATGAGAATCGTGCATTTCTATTGTTTCCTCTCTAACCTCTTTTCTATATTTGGGCATCTGAATATGAAGCTCACATTTGGATGGCAATATGAATACCATGCCCAGGTTGGCAGTCATAAAGAGTGAAAACAAATGATTCTCAATGATCAATCAATGCCTAATTGCTGAGCATTAAATTAGGAGTTGGAATAGTAAGGTGATTTTTTAAATACAGCTATCTGAGCTCTATCCTTAAAGACTCTCAGGTGTATTCTGGGCAGCTGTGTTTATCAAATACTCCCCAGGTGATTCTAGCATTCTTCCAGGGCTGAGAACCACTGCTGGTCACCCTCAGCACATGGTACCCTGCAGGCACTACAGGGAACCTGTAACATCTAATTACCCAGTACAGCCAAGCAGGCTCCTCTCCTGGGTACATGTAGGCGCTTAGCTCAGATTCTTTTCCTACCATATTCCATATGATTTTGCAAATGATTCTTTTCTCAGTAGGCCTGAGAAAGCAAACTTCTAATATTTACACTACAGTGAAATTTAGTAGATAGATCAGAAGTTAGCTCTCTAGATTTCTCAAACTTATTAGCAACTTTTATTACTGACTTGCTCTGTATTTATATAATCTAACAGATGTTTATGTTCTCCCTTATATAATGACTTCTCATCTACTTCAAAGAGATTATATAAAATCACACAAAATTTTATTAGCATCTGTAAAGCATTATGCAAACTTGGTAAAATGTGTTTAAAAATGAATTGTAGATGATAATTATTATATGAACATAATTATTATTTAATGTAGAATTTTACAACATTCTATGGGTCCCCAAATATTTTCAATATTCCTTTGGATTGGGAGTTTTTATGTGCAGTATCAATTCACAGATAAACGTTGTAGAAAATAGTCACCATTGCTTAGAGACCACATTTTCTACCTTTAAAATAGCAAAAACATATCTAGGAAATATTCATAAATTAATAAAACTTTTAGAATGAAGTTTTCCTTTTAACTGAAAAGATGACTAAATTACTAAAGAAAGTGTTACAGAACATTTCTTATTGAGCATGAAAATGAATGCTTCAGGTTATGCTTACTCATTATTTTCACCTTATTTTGTGCTACTATTCCTATAAAAGTGACATCTTATCCACTAGACTTAATTTTCAATGATTAATTCAGATAAGAATGCAATAAAATATGGATTCTAATTATAAACTGCTAAAAGCTAGAATTGTTGAAACAGTCGAATAATTAAAACACACTTTTCATTCAATGCTAATTATTTTTTTATGCAAATATAGTTTATTCAATTATGGCAGTAGCACATTTAAAACCTTAAAACAGAATTTTGGCATTTCATTTAATCTGAGCAATTTATATTCCACCATGTGTGGGTGATGTGTTTAGGGCATCTCATTTAAACAGAGCTCTACTGTGCTAAAATACATGTGTGTTTGTAGTACTATTAATAAACTATGCTGCTCAACACTTACTCTATTTAGAGGATATTGGTTAAGACTACTTCACTGCTCTGTGCACAAGGAAACTTTGTACTCAGCTGGCACCCGGCTTGAAAAATTCTCTCCTATAATTCAACAATTCAACTTACCCTGGTTTTTGGGGGGGTTTTGTTCATTTGTTTTTTGAGGGAGTGGGCTACAGAAAAAATTCTGCATAAAGCTTAAAAATGTCTGGATTGATGAGATAGGTTGATCTGTATTATTATAACAAAAAGTTTTCATTATAACTTAAATTGTTTTATTTACAATACTTTAATGGGATTTAAAAGAAAAATCTTTCACAAACCCAGTTTAAATATACTAGACATGGAAAATCATAAAGCAAACATGGTTTCAGAGGCAACTATTTTACACTCTAAGATCCTAAAGAATTTAACAAGTCAGCACTAAATGTTATATTTCTTTAGGGAAGGGATATAAAAACTCTCTGTAAATGTGGGAGTATCTATTCAGTTCAGAATGAAGAGCATTTAAATTCTGGTTGAAATTTATGGCTGTGCATATATATAGCCCATGAACATTCTCTAGTAGAAGTTTGTGGTACCACAGTTAATTTTTAATACGCAAGCTCTCAAAGGAAAACAAAATTACTCCGGATAATTGGAAAAGGAAGAAATAGGAGAGCAAAGACAACCTGTTGCTAGAAGTTAGTTTGGTCTGCTAATAACAAGAAATAAAAGCAAATGAGTGATATTTAATAGAAACAAAGACATTGGGGGCAAACTAGAGGTTTCTACAATTTCCTTTAAACTGCGTAGTCAGAGTTAACCAGTAAAACATCAAAGTGCAGCCAAACTTCATTTTTGGACGGGAAATAAGAGCAGAAATAAAATGAGACTCGATGATGCCCTAGAAGGGAAGCCAGATTTCAAAAGCCGAGTTTAAAGGAACACCCCAAACAGACCATGTGATGTTGACTCATAACATGTGCAAATAACTCAGCATAGACTTGCTACCTTTCTGTCCTTTTCTAAGTTACGTATTCTAGACACATCTAAAATGTTATAAAGGAGAAGGGGGAACAGACCTCTTTTTTATCCTTGTTTCTACTGGCTTTATTTTTACCGTTTAGTTTTCTCTTAGATCTAGTTAATCGAATACGGAAGTTCCATTCAGCTATACCTCTAGGCTGGAGGTTCTCTAAGCATAGCTTAAAAATGATGATGATTTGTGCAATAACTCCAGGAATCTACCTTTTTTTTTTAATTTCAAAATTTGAAAACATGACATTTTTGTTTTTGGATAAACAAATAGTAATTTATGTTCTATTCTGTTGTTCAAGGCCAAGCCAACTCGATATCCATCAATGACATATATATGTTTTTAAAAAATTACCTCTGACTGAAGAAGATGAATTGAATGGGTATGCAGGGACACTGACAGCTTGATGACCGGAAGGGAAGCAATTGCATGTTAACTAGGGCAGAGTAATGGTAATTGAAAGAAAGAGAAGAATTGAGGGACATTTGGAAGGCTAAAGTCTACAGGATTGGTCAACGATGTCCTTCAGATGTGTCCTGGAGGACAGAGAAAGGGGCAAATGACTTTGGACCATTCCAGCTTGGCTGCTGGTAGTGATGCCACTTACTGGGACCAGGAGACAACTTTGGAGGGTTCTTTTTGTAGTGATGGTGAGAGTAGGTGAAATTATGTTCTCTCTACAAGCAAAGTATTTGGCACACTAAAGAAGTTTTATCATCACATTTTATCAAAAACCAGTTCTGCCAGCCACAAAACTTGGCGCAACTATTTTTAACTGACTTATTGGTTCTTTGGGCATATGATTCCTAAATGTTCCAGCACCTTTAGACATTTCCCGTATGAAAATGGGTCTCAACTTTCACTGTACATTATAATAACCTGGGAGTAGAACTTAAAAAGTACTTACATGAAAGTCTCATACCAAAACTTTAAAATTGGAATCTTTAGGGGTCAAATTACGGGCATTAGTATTTTTTAAATCTCTTCTAAATAATTCTAATGTAAAATACTCTGGTTCGTGCATGTGTCTGTGCCTCTCACCACTGGACAATGCCTAGAAGTGAAAGGCTATCTGGTTTTCACCCTTATACTCCAGGTAAAGCAGATACTAAGCACACGATAAATGTCATTCACTCCTACTTTTACTGCAGGATAAATTTTAGAGATTTAAGATTAGGTTTATCTTGCTCATTATCTTTTCTTATTGTCTCAAGTCTCTCTCTTTATAAGTCTAGTGGTAGCATTACTTTGGGATAAAGACAAATTAATCAAGAACAAAGAAGATTTTGCTTAGTTTTTAGTTTTAAAATGAGCATTTTTTTTTCCCTTTCTAATTTCTCCCCGCCACACTTCCACCACTGATTTATGGATGTTGCCGTTTCCCCTTAAGAACTGGATCTCTGAAGGCAGGGCATCTCCTTCCACAAGCTCCTGGCATGCACCTGGGGCCAGGCACAACCGGGGCCAGGCTCCCCTGGGGCCTGGCGCACCGCCCCCCCACCCCCGGCGCACTCAGGGGGCCTGGTGCACCTGGGGTATTGTCCACCTGGGGCACAAACCCAGGACCTTCTGTGTGTAAAGCAGATGTGCTAATAACCACTAAACAATGGAGCCACCCCTAAAATAAGCATTTTTAAGTCATAGGAGAGAAAAAAGTCTGAAAGCCAACATCATTTTAAAGAACCTGGACTATGCTGGAGTACAAGTTTTGCGGGGAAGAGTGAGGATGTAGTCTAGAAAGTTGGTTTTACATATCAAGAACAGAGCCTTGGCTTTAGAGGCTAGAGTGTATTGCAGGGACTATGGAGTAGGTGACAGTGTGAAATGATGTAAGACTAGTTTGTGAGGCCCAAGAAGAGGAAAGTAAGAGATTATAGAACTACAAAATTTGATCAGGTGCAATGCATCCTTGAGAAGAGCTCGGTACACTTCCTCTACAACATATTTATCATATATTTACACATGACCCTGAGCATCAGAGCAGAAACAACAAGGTAGTGTTTAGGCAGTTGGACCCAGGGGTACTGGCGCAATGTGAATACAATGTCCCCACAACTCGCAGTGTGGCACAGGAAAAGCAAGGCAGAATTCCTGAGTGGGGAGGTGCAGTAGTGGCCGACAGAACTGAAGAGTGTCTTGCAGTGGATAGGTGGGCATATTGGAAGACCAAAGTGAGGCCATGACTATTTTCCAGCAAACATATTGAGACAGAAACCAATTCCCAAAGCTCAAGGATGAATGAAATGGCTATGCATTGATGAAATTAGAGAGGAAAGAGGTCTGAGGACTGTAAACCAGACTCACACATGCATTCCAACCTGAGGGATTGAAAAAGGGGAAGGGTAGGATAAGTTTGAATTGCTTTAATGGTAAACAAACTGCACCTTAATAAGTAAGATTATTTTATTTTTAACTTTCCTGTGGACTTAGAAGCTTGTCAATAAAGTCAGGTTAAGCTATAGATGAATAAAGAAAATTACATCTTTATACACATGACTACATGAGATTGTATGCTTAGTCATTTGTTGAATGACTAAGTTCTGAGCCTTATACTAGGAAGAAAGTGAATGAGTGAAGCTAATAAGTGAATGCACAGGTAATGAGGAAAGTGCGGAGAGGCAAGTCTCTGGATGGTGATAGGAAAGTTAAGATAAGGGTGTGCCTTATCTTATCTACCGGGGTGCAACGTAGTGAAAGGAGAAGAGGTAGAGGTCAGGAAACACATTATAAAAAAGGAAAGTTGAGTATTTAAGGATGAGTTGATATCAGATGCTTACTGGAGAAAGGTGACACAGAAGAGAGTATTCTAGGCAAGGGAAACAATGTGTACAGGAGCAAAAGCATGGAGACCTGAGGGACATTGTCATACACAGGGCACTGAGAGAGTATCATGGTGATGAAGACGACAGGAAAGATTCAAGAAACCTTAGGGAGTAGAGTAGGCTAGGCATATGACTGAGTGAATGTGCAGCGATTTAGAGAATTTCTCAGGATGACTCCTGGTTTTAGAGTTTGAGGGCCTGATTGAATGGTGGTGCCATTTACAAGATAAGGACAATAAGAAAAAATGTTGGATGAGAGGGTGAAGTTGATGAGTTCCATTTTTAGACTTGTCGAGTTTCAAGTTCTCATGATGCACACAAGCTGAAACATCTGGGAGGCAGTCTAAAACACTGACATAGAACTCAGGCAAGAGGTCTGAATCACGCTATAAAATTGAGATATACCAGTGGGTGAGAACTTGAGAATTTGGGTGAAGATAAGTTTGCACAGGAAGAATGTAAAAAGAAGAGATAATGATCAAAAGTAGAATCCTTAAAACAAACAAACAAAAAAGCAAAAACAAAATATTGAGGAGGTGGGCAGAATGTGTGAGGAAGAATGAGAAAGAGTAGCTTGAAAGGAAGGATAAGCAGCGAGCCATCGGAGGAGTGAGGCTGAAGTAGAAGAGAATGATCAAGTGTCTCCTGCAGCACAGGAATCAAATGGATAATGATAAAGTGTCCACTGGATTTAGCGGAAGGCATTATGCCCATCGGAATAAAAGTTTCAAAGAAATAGTGGGAGTAAAATGTGGCTTGAAGACTGACTGGTAAATGAGGAAGTGTAGACTGTTTTTTTAAAGCAGCATGACTGAACAATGAGAGAGGGGGTGATAAGTTATAAATAGCAAGGGAGTAGGACAAAGCTGTAAAACTAACCAAACAAGTTAACAAGGAAACAACATGCAGAACTCGCCACAGAAATTCCCACTCTGGTAATTCTCCACCAGTAGCTGATTCAAGCATACATTTCTAAAAGAGTTAATTCTAGATGCCAAACTTTAAGAATACAGACTTTTTCATTATCATTCATATTCTGTAGTTATGGCTTTGTTGTAATATATTTAGATGTGATGTATTATTTAACTTCTATAATACATCATATCTTTAAAAATGGTGGGAAAACAATGATGTATAAATTCACCAACATTAAAATATATGGTTCAAAAGCATTTTCCAATGACATAGTAAATTCCAAATTACTGAGATCTAGCCATGTTCCATATTATTTTCTGAAAACACACTAAATATAAGACAACTTATCCAAATCATCCTCTAAAATGATTTTCTTAACCTTTGGAGTGATTAAATGGATAATTTTATAATCCTGTGCTTAAATTGAGGAGGTTACATTGTCACACCTAGGAAATATTTACTGTAGTCTAAAATCCTATTACAATAAATGTTTTTAAAGTACGTGGCATATACTAATAATAATGATGGTTTATCAAAAAGCTAACTTCCCTCAAACAATCAAGATATAGGATTTAGTTTATATCCATTACTTTAGTGTTGGCCAGCTGGCTTTCAATGAGAGAAAGATTTAGACATCTAAACTATCTTTTTCATATTTGGGTAATGAAACAAACTTGAAGAAATTGCACTTTTTTTTTGTGCTCTATAGTGCAGAAGGTGGTGACTAAATAATTAACTCAATATTAAAATGTTACGGTAGAGAAAATTTTGGTTCCATACCTTTTTTTGTTTACTGTGACACACCCCAAAAGAAAGTCCCCAAGGTAACTGCCAAATCTTATCATCATTTAGTAACTTTTGGCGACATACCAACTGGTTAAAGGTTGGTAACATAAACAGAGCTCATGTGGGTATGTGTTCCACTGTACTCAGGAATCCAGGGCTTGATTCCTAACGGGGTATCCTTTTGGAGTACAGGAAACTTCCACAGAAGAAGAGATAATCAAACTCAGGCATCTCTGCAACAAAATCATTCCGATGTCTCTAACCAGGCAGGAGAGCAAGTGACAACTTGAAAGTTATTAAGGATAATTAACTATAGAAAATAAAGATATTTTACTATTAAACAGATGAATGTCCTTGAATCTTATAATAGAGACCATCTATTATTTATGAGTCTGGATTTGTGGGTCATATTCTCACAGGTAAACATTACGTATGGGAAGATAGTAAGTGTTACTAGAACAATAATCTGTCTACCATAGCACCCACCTATTAGCCCATTGTGGAAACTCAATACTTGTTCAACAAAATAATAAATGATTTCATTAATACTATTATTTTCAGTAAATGCTAAGCTAGAGTAAACATAATCCATTCTGAATTCCAAAATTTTTGAAACTGTTGCAAGATATTTCATTATAGAGCCATACCATCTTATACATTATGAAGTTCAATTAGTGTAGTAAAAAGGACGTGACCTAGGAGTAAAAAAAAAAACAATTTCTATCCCAGATCACCACTCCACTTGTATTAATGCAAATGACTTGTTCTCACCTTCTAAGGCTTTTTCTCCTCTTGTGAAACTGGGATGATAATTGCTGTTTCCAGTTGTGACTATGTATCAGATGAGACTGAATCATAGCCAGCTAAGGTCAGAAATGTCATTAGAAACCAGAGTCAAGATGAAAAAAATAAATAAATCAGGAAGTTAAGGCCTGGAGAGGTTAACGACTTGCTCAAGATCAAAGAGTGGGTATTTGGAGAGCCGAACTGAACACTATTCAGGATAAAGAAGCTATTACATTTGTAGAGCAATTATATTACTCATAAAAAGTTTTTTTGTTGTTGTTTTTTTTTTTTAGAAAAATATTTTCAAGTAATGGCAGATGGCAGTGATTAATTATATTAATTATGTTATCACTGGGAAGTATCTCTCATTTAGGGGCCCTAGAGATCATCTAATCAAACACCTGATTTTAACGGATAAGAATCTGAGATTATAGTAAACTTGGATGCAAACTGAGGTCCCCTTTCTCTATGAAAAATACCATCTTATAAGTAAAAGTACTTTACAAAGGGATAAAGGGCTTTAAAGTGTAAGTGGTTAAGATGAAATTTGAGATAGGCAATTAATTATTGTGTATAGGCTTTGCGAGACTCTGAATGTTGTAAGTGTTTTTGGAACTATGGGGCTTGATGACACATGTGGTTATTTACTTACAGTGATGGCTGCAGGGGAACGAAGGGGTGGAAAAGCATTTGTTTTCTGCCTTGATCTGAGGGTCAGAACTTAAATTTGGTTAGGGGAACAGGTTAACATTTAAAGTTGAAAAGGACTTTTTCATGAAATTTATTGTGAGATTCAGGGCAAGAGTACTGTCATTTTGGTTGCAGATGTCTAAGTGTGACACTGTCAATTGTACTTTGGGCATTATGATCTGCACATAAGCTAGTGTGATCCAAGAAAGCAGCTGGATTATATATTAATGGTAATAAAATAGTATGTGTACCCTTATTTAGGGAAATCAATAAAGTTTACAGCTTGGGGTCATTTTCCAAACCATTAATAACACATTTAATCTTTGTGCTGTTGCTAAATTAATATTGCTTAAACAGAACTTTGAAGCTTCATTTTCAAAATCTTTAGTGTCCCTTTTCTATGCATATGGAATGAACTCTTCTCACTTCTGTCTGATGCTTTCCCCAAAAATACTTCTCAAAAGAGAGGCAATAAAACAAATGCTCTGGTGGGAATCAGACATACTGTACCGAGTGTCTAATCCTGGCTTCACCATTGGTGACCGTGCAACCCTGAGTAAGTCCCACAGCCACTTCAAGCCTCATGCTAACTGAAGCAATACAGGTCAAATCAAGTGTCCGTATAACACTAGACCCAGAAATGTTAGGGATGGCGAGTAGAATGCTGATGTATGGGATGTAATGAGAATGATGATCGTGAGAAAAAAGGAGAAGGCCATCATAAACGTGCTCTCCACTTTCTTGCCTTCTCTGCAATTGCACATGGGTTTTCAGTGGTAGAAAATGCCTTTTATTTCTACTTTTAAAACCTTACAAAGTTGTAAAGACACAACTTAAATTCAACCTACTAGAGTTTTGCAATAATACTTCCTTGTCACAATAATAATTTAGTTTACTTGACATTAGAGAGGCCTCTTTCTTTTCCTGTAATAAAACATAAGTCAGATATAATACATTGTTGTTTATCCTGTTAAGATAATACTTGATATTTCTACCTGTGCTTGTTCTTCTAATAACCCTAAGATAATTAAAAAGAGCGAAATAGTATGTTGTGTGTGTGTATTGCTCAAAACTCTTCAGGCAGGCTGAACATGGACTTATACTGTGTTCATTTGAAATTCTAGAACCTTTGCTTTCTCGAGAAATCAATTTTCCCCTCAAACAATGTTTTCCCACACACCATTAAAAACAAAAATAATTAGAGGAAGCTCTGTTCACAGAGAAGGGGAAATATATTAAAAATTATTCAAGTTCTGTGCTATAGTAGAAAGAACTAAATCGCTATTCCATTCTAAATATATCGAAAGAAAATAAAAATTTTGAAGGCCCTCTTTATATGTCATTTAAATACTAGCCAATTACTCACATGATATGATTGCATCTCACATAAACATGACCTCTTACCAGTGTGTAGAAAAAGTGATTATCTTTCATGACATATACATCATATTTGATCTAAAGACAATCTACTTTCCTTTACATAGCTACATGTGTCTATAAAACTTACAGTGCCAAGGTCAATGATGAAGCAGTCACCCTTGTTGAAACTGTCCCAGCTGAGGGGAACTTCCGTGGCCCTGACCACTCTCCGGCCTTTGACATGCAGGAGTCTCTGGGCGGTCAAGTCATTTGTGAGAACATGATTTAGTCCAGATGCCACACCTCCAGCCTGATCGGTGGGAGAAAAACAGAAAACAAAACAAATGAGACTTCAAACTAGACACAGCCATGTATAAAACCAGATATTAGTGCCAAAACTGCCTGTCAAGCCAAGATAAAATAGCCACCTCAAAGCATGTGAAAAATTTAAAATGAGAATTTTTTGGCTAATCAACAATTTTTTAAAAAAATGTTTAGGCTCTTTGTCCTTCCAATTTCAACCATTCAGTTTAATATTGCAAATATTTACTGAGAAACTTCAGTTGTATAAAACGTGATATATAAACAAAAAGAAGCTGTAACTCTTGTCTTTTGGGAACTAATTATTCTCAAGTCATGGAGTGAGAAGGCAGACAAAGATTTTAAGAAAGAAGACAACGGGAGGCTGAAGGAGAGTCCGAGGTAACAAGTCAGAGGTAACAGATGAGGAGTGCCCAGAGAATGAGGCACCCAAAGTGCCCACTGTCACAGTGTCAGACAGAGAAGGGAAGTTAACAGTGAGCCACGTATGGGCTGCTACTATTTATGGTCCTTGCTTTCACAATAAAAAAAAAAATCACCTCTCTTATTTACTTTTTGGTAAAAAGTTTACTAAATATGCCAGGTCTGGGTGTTCATAATTTAAATTAAGAGAGATACAGTATCTTGGTTGCACATCTCCAACCAAAAACAAAACAAAACACCCAAAACAAAAATACAACCTCTTTAAGAAATGATGAAGGAAAATTATTAACTGTATCAAGTACAGTACTTCTTCTTGAATTATTTAAAGTCAACTTTTATCTTTTTTTCCTAATTAAATCTAGGAACAATAATCTTTACTTATTTCCACAATTACTTATGAGGTAATGTGCATAATAAAGATGCAGTATAAACAAATCTTAGTTATTTATTGATCAAAGGTCTCCTATAATATGGTAAGAAAAATCATCAGTATAAAAAACCTATAAAATAATTCAACTTTCAAATTTATTACATAAGCATATACGGTGAATCTAAAAAAGGAGGTTAAGATGCATATGTAATCATTAGCACATTCTTTATATTTCCATTAACTTAAAATTTTCCCCATTCTCCAGGAAAAGGCCCTCATGAATAGTTTTTGACTAGGTTTGAATAGGTTTTGTTAGTATGAGCTAAATGTTGACCTCTGGATAATTATAACCACAAAATTTCAGAAATATATAATTCCCCAGTCCACAATTTTACAAAGATTGCCATATTTCTCCACTGAACGAAGTATTATATAATAAAAATAAATACAAGTCTTCATCTGTATACTACTGTTGTTCTTGGTCATTTCAGTTTTTTTTCAATAAGTATATTGTAATCTAATGAAAAAAAAGTATAGGAACACTGTAATCTGAAAAAGTTCTAAAATACAGAATAGACTTAGACTGAGAATACATATACAACATTTAGGCTAATTCATATGGTGAAACATCAGGGTGGTATATAGTCTATACACATTTAACAATATTTTAAAAACTAATTTTGTCTTTAATATTTGATGCCAAAAATGCACGCATGCATGCACACGAACACACACACAAACATTAAGTTTCATACACGTCTGTATCAAACAGTAAGTAATTCTGTGAATATCATTTGAATCAACTCTAGAAACTCTCTGCCTCTACCTAGTCTACAGAATGAAAACAGGGTGGATGTTTTCATTCAACAACAAGGTCCTCTAAATTAGTGGCACCATAAGTACAGTTTTGCGGGCCAAAAGATGTCTGATTGTTGCTATTTACAATCATGGCTTAAGGCTGGGTCTTCTTGACCTTGGGAAAGGTGTGATTAACCAGAGATTTAATATAAGGGAGCAGTGTAAGTAACAGTCCTCTATAACCTTTTCCTAAAATACCTCACAGAGAAAAATCTGAAGTCAATGGAATGACGTGAGAAGATGATCTTAATGTCTCCTAGCTGAATCTTTACATTACATATGACAACTAAATATGCTTGTTGCTGACTTGGTAACAGTAGGCTTTTGCCCATTCCAAGTAGACATAAAAAATTTGTCCTGACTATTGAACCATTTATCTATGTTGAGAGCATTGTAGTATAATAATTACCAGCTTAGGCACTGGAGTCAGATGGTCACGCAGACACATACCAGCTATTAGGCCTTGTCAAGTTACAGTCTCTCTAAGCTTCTGTTTACTTATTTTAATAGCATGATGATAGAAACTGCACCACAGGGTTGTTGTTTGGATTAGAAGAAATACTATACATGAACTGCTTAGCACATCCTTATAAAGATGAAATTAAGTATAACATAATAGTCTTTGCTATTCTGGGTGGTTATTTCTGCTTCTACATTTCCTATCAAGTATTGTTGTAACTGTATACACTGTTTGCTCAATGTCACTAATAATAAGATAGAGAACTGATTTTTTTGCCGATAAATTTAACCTCCATTTGCAAACATCCTCTTTCTAAAAGATGCTGATTTGTGTTAGTTTTAATGTTGATAATTAGAAAATAATTATCTACTAATTATAAAATTACTTTATCATATCCATTTTTAAATATGTATCCCAAAGTTTGATTTCAGAAGTCCTGTGAACCAGGATTAATAGTAATGTAAATTCCTACTGATTTTGTATGTACTATGTAGGTATTTTATTATCTCATTTATTCCTCAATCCTTATACCCACTGTGTATTCGAGAAAAAGGCACAAAATTTATATACTTGCCCTGAGGGAAACAAGTCATATGTGACAAAAATGGGTTTATAATGATCATTTTAGTAACTAGCTTATTAGAAACGTTGAGTTCATTGACATAAAGGAGGTTTCAGGATCATTTTACATAAATTGTAGGAATGCATGTGAATTAAATAAAATGAGAGCTAATAATTTCATATTTAGGGCAGTTGATAGTCTAGAGTGAAAAAACGATTTCAAGAGAGAGAGGAGAACATATAAATGTTTTGTCCTGACCTCAATGGCATCACAAAATATTCAACTAATTCTCTGATCAGGTAAGAGTAGAAATAAACCCTGGCATTGTAGTAGGCACATTTCATATATACTCAGAACTCTAGTTCAGCTCTGGGGTCTTAGGTCTTCACTAGACTAATATTCTTGAGGGGTGAAGTAGTGAGGTCTGCAGAACATCTACTGGAGCAAGTTTGATTTTGAAAAGTATTGTTTCTAGAATGTTTGTCCAGGAAGGGTATTCCTCACACTTCATCTGAACCCTCATGGGGCAGGCGGGATTGTGAAGGATATAAAGGGTCACTAGGAGATTTTCAGAATAAAGTCATCTTTTACTGAAAATGCATTACAGGACTAGAACTATTTAACTATTTGTTTTTGTTTTCTGACATAAGCCATTTGATGATTAGTTTCAAACCAATACATATAAACAGTGTGTATATGTGTGTGTGTGCGCCAATGTATTAGCATTTAAATTTGTGAGATTCGACCATACATGTCTTCAATTCATTTGTATTGTTTCCAAGATTAAATCGTACTATATGGGGAATATGTGTATAGTTCTTTGTATTAACTGTAGTTATAATTGTTATAAATGCTATATTAAGATATTCCAGAATAATTGAGATTCTCAAGTCATGGTTACTTGTAGCAAATTCAGAGATTCTCTAGAATAGCAAAACAAAAACTACTGATTCTCAATTTACCAATATTGAAGTAACTTAATTTTAATAATTCTTTGGGAAAATACAACTGAAAGCTCTTAACTTTATTAAAAATTAACTATTAAATGAAATCAAGAATAGTTCACATATTGCCCTATACATTCCATAAACATTTGTTGAGTACCTATACTCAAAACAGGTACTGTAAACAAAACAGATTAAAACAAAAACAAAAACAAAAACTCTGCCCTTAAAGTACTTTTGTTCTATGAAGACATGAGGTATGGATGGATAGGAAGAGAAAGAAGATCATAACAGAAATCGTTTGCGAGAACCACTTACCTTGTATTTTAGACCTCCTTTGAAATAGCCAACAAAATCAGTAGACTCACAGCCTTGAAGTTCTCTATTCTGCACTGGCTTGCCACCCAAATAGTCGTCCATCTGAACAGTAAAGATGGCAGCTGCTGTGCTTTCATCCTGAGTACACTCCTTTCCTGAAACAGAAAATGACAGAGCCTCATTTATCAAGCAAGGAAAAGGATTAAGGTCGAGTTTCTGATATAAAAAATTTCAGAAATTTTCTTTGAATTATATATCAACACAACAAATCATCAACAGAATAATCTTTTAGCAGAAATGGTGAAATATAAAATATTATTTTTACACTAACAGAATTATTTTGTTCATGCTTTCCAATTCTTAAAAAGAAATACCATTGTCATAATATTCTCAGGAAGATACAATGATATATTCTAGTAAGATTCAGATTCATTTGGTAGTCAATAAGATCAGGCTATAAAAACATTTTACAATTGTTTTAGTCTTTATTAGCATTAATCTGTAAGCATCAAATATGATACTATTTGTGAGAAATATGTACATCATAAGCAATAGCTAAACAACTTCTGAAAAGCAAATGGTTTTTAGAATGAGAAATGTATGGAACTTGACCTTACCCTAATTTTGAGTTCCAGTGACCCACTTCACTACTTCACTAGGGATAATGTTCTCCGAAGGAAATAAGAAAGTAATGCAACCAGCATGCTAACATCTATTGAATGTCAATGTATGTAGTACTATCCCAGAAATTTAAGACACAAGTGACATTCAATTTTCACAATTCTAACACAGATCACATCCAGACAACCTCACTGAGGTTGAAATACTAATTCTGAAGAAACAACATTTTTAGTGTATGTGAAAATCAGATCCAGGACCATCCTGAGGGGACTTCAAATAAGACACTTCAAAACTCTTAATACATCTGAACTGTGTAAAAATCATAAATGATTCTAGAAATAAAAATAGCAAACATTTACACTTTATAGTACCCTCGCTATGGGCCAGAACCTGTGCTAGTGTTTTATCTGAATGACCTCATTTAATTTTCAAGCAACTCCTTGCAGCAGAAACTATTTCCTACTATGCTACGACAAAGGAAATGGATGCTTAGAGAAGCTGAATAACTTCTCTGGGGTCATAAAGTTGACCTTTGGAAGACTGTGACTCAGCCAGGTTTCTATGACTCTGAAGCGCAGGCTCTTAGAAACTACAATACTACAATTATATATGTATGTATGTATGTATACACACACACACACACACACACACACACACACTTGGATTCTCAGCTGTAAAATTTTGTGGTCATAGGCATATGTTATTTTCCTCCATGGATAACTGATGCATAAAAGTTTAGAAGCTGTAGCAGTACCATAGTTCACCTGAAAACCCAGTTCAGAATATTCACCAAAGGTGAAGAAAGGACATCAGTCAGCTATACTGAAGAAAGAAATGGACTTCTTTAAAAATCCGCCCTCACTTTCAAAGGGGGACCCGGGTATCAAATATATTCTCAGTAGCTACAAGAGGATTTGACATGATATAAATTTTGTAAACTTACTGTGGTCAAAGAAAATTATGTCACACACACAAAAAAAACACAGATATAATTTTGCAGTCCAAAATAACTTTAGTGTCATTCTTCTGCCCATTCTTCCATCCATAAAGGCATAGATGTAGATTATACAGAGATGCTTTAAAAGGGAAACTTAAATCAAGGTTAATATCAAAGGTATTAGGGATGATGTATTTGGCATAAACATTCTTGAGTACAAGTTGAAACCCGAATCTCTTCAGGTAGATATAAACGAACAGGCATGCAATTAATGAATTAATTTAAATTAGAAGTAAGTTAAATTATGTTTGTTGATGTTTATGTACTGTGCTACATTAGGGAATACCAATATGACTAAATTGGTCCTTGTTCTAAAGAAGGAGTCCTCAACCCCAGGGCTGTGGACCGGTACATGTCCATGGGCGTTAGGAACTGGGCCACTCAGGCAGGAGAGGGAGTGAAGCTTCATCTGTATTTGCAGCTGCTCCCCAGCACTAGCATCACCTCCTCCGCTTCACCTTAGATCATCAGGCATTAGATTCTTATAGGAGCACTGGTTCCTGGTGCCAAAAAGGGGACCGCTGCTCTAAAGAGACTAAAAGGTTTTAATGAAGCCAATATCAGCCTTTGAATGTCAAAACTAGAATCAAATTCAGCTGTATCATGATAAAATTTTAGCACATGCTCAGAAATTTTCTGTATGAACTCTGCTTCACTTATTTTCACTATGCTAATTTTACTGATGTCTTTCATGATATGTTGTTTTGTGTTGTGTTATTTTATGTTACATTATTTAATATTTGTATATATGCTGTAAATTTCCTAAAATTGTTTTGGGGATGTGGTGTTTTATATACAAAACATAGATTGAAAGGGAGATTTGATAACTAGGTTAATCAAGCATCCATTCATGATAAAAACTTTTGCCAAGATAGGAATACAGGGGAACATCCTCAATTTGTTCATCTACAAAAACATACAGCTAACATAATCCTTAATGGTGAAACACTGAATGCTTTCTTACTAAAATCAGGAACAAGGCAAGGATGTCTACTCTTACTATTAATCAACATCATAAAGGAATTTCTAACCACTGCAATAAGAAAAAAGAACATACAGATTGAAAAGAGAATAAAAATGTTTCTATTGTTTCTATTTGGAGATGACAGAATCATCTACATAGAAAATCCTAAGGAATCTATAAAATAAAAAATAAAAAAAAAAGTTTCCCAGAATAAGTGTATTCAGCAAGATAGTAGGGTAAAGATGAGTCAATAACAAAAGGCAGTCTCATTTTTATATAGAAACAGTGAACATTCAGAAATTGAAGTTAAAAGCACAATACCATTTATGATCACCCCCCAAAACTGAAATACTAAGGTATATACTTAACGAAACAGGTAGACGATTAAAAATTACAAGTCCTGATGAAAAGAATCAAAGACCTTAATAAATTTACAGATATAGTTTTCATGGATTGTAAGACTCAATACAATAAACATGTCAATTTTCCCCAAAAAACAATCTACAGGCTTAATGCTATTCCTATCAAAATCACAGCAAGGTTTATTATAGATTATACAAGTTTATTATAAAATTTATCTGAAAAGGCACAGGGCCTAGAATAGGTAAAACAATCTTGACCAAAAAAAAAAAAAAGTTAGGAAGAATAACTGTTATTTGATATTAATATTCAGTATACAGCTATAGTAATTAAGAGTCTACCACAGAGAAGTTATACCATAAATGTTTGTTGTTTTCAAACATATTTTTGTAAAGTTTAAAAATGACAAGGAGAAATGGTGAGGGTGGGATTTTTTTGTAGCATAGGTCTGGGATGTGACAGAGAGTAGATTTATCATCCAGTCCTGACCATAGACACGATGCTATAAGTACCCAGAAAGAGAGGGTGGATGCATTTAAACCGCTAGGTACAAAGCTGATATTTTGTTGTTGTCTGTTTGTTTTTAGGAAGGACCAATACAAATTCTTACTTTGTAAATAAAAAGAAAAATAGTAAAATGAAATAATCTGAGATATGCAAGGGTATTATGGAAAGACACTGAGGGAGAGACCAGGAAAGATGACTCTCTCTACTCTCCTATTTTATGTACCACTTCTTCCTTTTCCCCTTTCTTCCTCATACTAGGCTTATTTCTTCATTTCTACCCTATGTGCCTTTTTCATCCCAGTTTGATTTTAACTTCTCTTTTTCACACCTTCCTCCCAATTGATATTTTTTTAGTCAAACTTACTTTTTCCTTGAACTTTCAGCTCTCCCTCTTAAAACTCTCTCAATCTGTCTGATTAATCCTCATGAATTCATCTGAATTTAGATCTTTAAGTAGAATATTTTAGATGCAATCCAGCGTGCTTCAGGGAACAGAAGTAGGAAGAGCTGCTGAACAATTCCATCTAAAAGCCTGTTGACTATTTTAGTCTAAACTTTTCCATGTTCCCCATGATTTTCTCTTAACACAAAATGGTTCCCAATTATCCTCATTTTCCTTTTTATGCAGGTATCTCTGATTACCCTAACCACAGCCACTGAGTGTCTCTTTCACAGTGCTTATCATATTTTACCTGTGTTGCATCATGTTTTGCTTTATTGTACCTTTGAGATTATAAACTTTCAGAAAGGTTCATAAATTATTCATATGTAAAAATGCCTTATAAAATTCTGGGCACACTGAATAATCGCTGAAGAAATTAACTTATTAATTAACACACTATTAACTTTAGTTTTAGCAGATCTTTAAGACAATGTTTCTGCCCAAAGCATTTTCTATTACATTTTTTTAAATTAGTGAGCACTAAATGAATAATTAAGAGTTAATTATGAGTCTCTGTAAACCCTAAAAAACATAGTGCTTAAATACCTTATTTGAATGAGAATGAAACTATTGAGTTCAAAAACTGTTGAAAGCTCTTGCAATCTTCTGACAAAGTCAAACTCAGCTGTTGTCTACAGCAAGATATGAAGTTCTTTCACATTTCAAGTCACCAAAATGAAAAATGTAACATTTCAGAGACTTTTATTCATTCCGGATCCAAGTTTTGGATAGAAAGACCAAGGTGAGGACATTATTATTATATCTGGCATCGTTCATTCATGAACAGGGTTATATATTATGGTTTCAGTGTTTTCAGGTATAAAATATAAATAGATCACTATACTAGGAATAGTGAATCACGTTACAATGGGAAACCAAAGTGAGTTTGGAACTCAGCTTCAACATCTTCAAGCAAGCACAACATTTTAATATCAAAAGCTGTAATGAAAACAGTCTTGCCTTCCTCTATATATTTGCCATTTGAAGTGTCTGCTCTAAGTGCTGACTAATATTGAGAACGTCACATCTCAATATTTCCTACTGTTTTCTTTCTTAAAATCTTCCAATGTTAGAAATAAAAATGATGGCTTTCACAGTCTTTAAAACATGTGAATGTGGTTTTGTGTGTTTTTTTCCCATATGCTCAGGAGTAAAACTAAAAATAACAAACACAAGTCCAGGGGAGGCAAGACAGATTTCAAAGAAGGCAATGAGGCTCAGATAATCAGAACGTTGTTAGATGGGGTGTGCCCACTGGCTCAGGATCCCACAGGGAGAGGTTGGACATTCAGGATGTTTACGAGTAAAAGTAGAAGGTGAAAAAAGTAGAACACACAAGGCCCAGTGTCCTGACAGCCTGGCCCGAGTGCAGCCCAAAATAATTACTGCTGAAAGAGCCATTTTGCTCAAACAACTACATAATAAGTTTAAAAATAATTACAATAAATCGGCTCATTTAAAACTATTAAATTATTTGTTTATTTATTCCATCCAAGGTGGCCAGCACCCTAATAAAGAGGAATTTGTTAGTCACACCTGCAAGAAGCGCGGTGCAAGAGGGATCCTGATTTAAAGCAGGCCAAAAAAAAAAAAAGAATTAACTAGAACACCAAACAACTCGCCAGCTGCAGCGGATTCCCACAGACTTGTCTGACTTCATCTTCTCCCTGACAGGGAAACCAGGACTGAACTTGTCGGCAGGTGAGAGGAACTTGGCCAGCGCCCGGTGCAACGAGCAGCGGCCATGGAAGAGAGTGAGGTTTGGAGGTGGAAGGTGAAAGGGGGAGGAACCAGCTCCAAAACCCAGGAGATAGACACGACAAAGGTCAAAGTAGTGGGATAAGACTGCTGAGCCCCGCGTTTGCAGGAGTGGGCTCTGGTGGGGAGATGTTGGCCAGCCCCGCGGGGGCGCGACTGCTGCGACAGGTCTCCAGGTCAGTTCCGTTTGCACCTCCCTTCCCCAAACTGACAAATCGGTTTCTCCTCCCCGGCTGTGGCCTCCCCTCTTCCCGAACTGGGTGCGACGGGGTCCGGCCGTCTGCGGCCCTTACCCAGCCAGAAGTGCAGACGGTAGGTGAAACCTCGGCTCGCCTTTGCCGTGTGCAGCACCAGGTAGGCATCCCCGACGTAGAAGTCGCCGTAAACGCTCTCTGGCACTGGCACCAGCTCCAGCTTCTCGATCCTCCAAACCTGCAGCCCGGCTTGCTTGCCCGCCCGGGCGAACTCTTCGTGGTACAGCTCCTGCGCCATGGCTCCGGCACGCGATGCTCGGCAGAGAGGGTTTGGGACCTTGTCCACCCAGGAATTGGTCTGAACCAAGAACGTCCCGAGGAACCTTTCTCGCCTCAGCTTTATAGCATTCGCCTTGCGGAGAGGCGGGGCCCGAAACGGGAGGGACTAAGTGCCCAGGCAGTTGTTCCCTGTAAGGAACCCAACCCTTCCCAGCGGGAGCGCAGAGCCCGGTATCAAACTCCTACGCCCTTCCCGGGAATAAGAGGGGAATCCGAGCCTCTAAAAACTGAGATCCGGAGGGAGTTAATAGAAACTTCTAGAAATGCCTCCTCCAGGGAAGGACGTTTTCTCTGGCAACTGATGGAAGAGATTAACAATAAAAACTGGTTGGCGCATCGTTTTCAGAAAACTGGCTATTTAGATAATAATCATCCTAATCATCAACGCCATCATTTCATTGGCCAGTCTCTCCATTCTTGGGCAGAAGTTTCTCTCTGCTTTGATCTTCCCCGTTTGAATAAGTCTTGAAAAACAGCATGTCAGGTTTCTTGGAAGGATAAAACCTGGAAGGCTGGCGGTTTCATCCGCGGAAGAGAGCTCTGTAAATCCCCAGGGGTTCAGGAGCTGTGGTTAAGCTCTTTGCCGCCTGCGACCTTTGGCCAAGAGTTTCCGAAAAAGCAACAGCTGTCCTTCCGAGGTGTTCTCAGGTTGGGCTTTTGGTGGCTGTGATATTATGCTCGGCTTGCCTTGTGTGTTACCTCTTACCTGGCTTCAATGTGCTAATTTTCTCAGTTTTCTCTACCATTTTTACTTTTCCAGCAAGGACAAAGCACTGTAAAATACAGATGGAGGTTTACTCTTTATTTTGCATTCATTTAACTGAAACTGATATGGCAAAGAATTTTGCTGTTATTGAAAAAGCAAATCTCTCACGATGTATAGAGTGAGAAAGATGATTTTTTATGTATGTACAGTTAATTTCTGTCACTATTTCCCAAATTACAAGAGTCTCTGGAAATCTCTAATAATGTATGGATCTAATTTTTCCTTAATTGATTTTTTAAATATATTGCATTGACTATGGTAAAAAAAAAATATCGAAAGCACATGGTGTACAATAAAATTTATCTCCATTTCACCTGCCACTTAAGAAAAATCTAAAATTTTCCTGTTGTGTGTGTGTCATTTGTCATCGGTTGAGATCCTGATTGAGAACTACATTCTCTTTTTCTCTCCTCACCCAGACAATGAAAAGCAGATGTGTAAGGCTCATTTTACAGATGAGGAAACTGAGACATTGAAACTTGTCAGAGGTCACTCAACTGGTGAGTGATCAAAGTGGAATTCAAGCCCATTTGTGTCTAATGCAAAAGCACATGCTCTTTACAAAAACTTACTCTTTTAATCCAAATTATTTAGCCAAGATTTGTTCACATAAGTGCACTTTATATTTTCATTTTCTTCCAACTTTTTCCTAGAGAAGCTTTTGATCTAGTCTTGCATACAGCACCAAGAAGTTTAGTTTTAGCATTACCACTGAGTCAATATACATTTTGGTTTCCTCATCCATTAAGTGGAAATCGTTTGTTCTCTTCCTTTCTCTAGGGAAAAAATACGAGAACTGATATTCTGGGCTTAAGATAACTTGAAAATCATAGTTACCACAAATTCATTTTTAGGGATAATTCTTTTCCTTTTAGTGGAGGAATTCCTTTTAGGAAAGAAATAAAAATGAAAAGGAACGATTTCATTTAAGTAAAGAAATGAAGGAACTTCAGTATAGATAAGTGAAATCTCCTCGTGTTTAGGCCAGGACTAAGTGAGGCACATGCTTAGGATGCACCAGAAAACTGGGTAATCACTATCAATACTATTTTGAGGCAGTATTTTTTTTTTTAAATCAAAATTAATCTGATAAATTATGATAAAAACAGCAAAATTTTGAACAAAGGCAGAACTGTTAATAAGGCTGTATGAGATCATATTGGAGGCTGAGGCCTTAAAGGAAAAATACTAATCTTCCTTTACTTAAAATTTTGATATTTGGTTCATAATTTTGGGCATTAATTTTGACATTTCAAAACATATTACATTACAATATTATTGATCTTGAGTTTTTTTGTTTTTTTTTTTTCTTGCCACCGCCCTTAAATTTTATGCCTGAGGCATGTGCCTCATTCCTATCACACTAGCTCTGTCTTGGCTAAGAAACCTCTGGACTCAAATTTGCATCTCCCTGCAAATTTGATCCTGCCAAGGTCAGGTTCAGCATGCTCAAAACAATCTCAGCATTGCCTCCACACATGCTTCTCCTAGTCTTCCTACTACAAACAGCATGATTTAATTTAGACTCAGCACTCTCATTTTATCTCCATGTTCATTCAACTAAGATGTCCAAAATGTTTCTCAAATCCATCCCAGCTGCCATTCCCGTTATTTCTCTGATTCCCATCTTCAGGAGAGACATGCATTGGAGTGAAATGGCCTAGTTTACAGTACAGCCTTGACCTAGGTTGAATCCTAGGCACTATACTTTTCAGCTGATTGAGTGTGAACAATTTACCAAACATTATTGTGTCTCATTTTTTTTTTTTAAATTGTGGAATGGGAACTGATAGAAATTACCTCATAGGACTGTTGTATTAACTAAGTAAATAAATATAAACCTGAAATGGTGCCTGTATATACTAAGTGACAATAAACAACGGAAATTGATGAGTGGTTAATTCACTTCTTCAAATCTAATTGTGTAAGAATAATGTTTCTAAGTCTAGTTCAATTAAGAATTGCTTATTTCCTATTTAAAAAAAAAGTCTGTAAAGCTGGATGCCAATTTCCTTTCTATGCCTTTTTTCTCTCTTTCATCTCCTAGGTTCTTATAAATAGATCATTTTCTTTCCTTCATATTATTACCTTTCTTCCATTATCTATCTGTTGAAGTTTTACCAATTCTTTAAGGTTTAACTAAAGATACATATCTTTATCATCGTTATTCCCCTGGCTTCACTAAATTTCAGCATCTTCTGTGCTCCCAGTGCTTTTGATATGCTCTTGCTTTATAGCAATTATCACACTCTGATCTGTGTTTTCTCTCACAAGCTGGTAGGCTGACTCAGAGACTTCTGTCTAATTGTTTTATTCCCTAGCTTTATGGTAATACATGTTGAAAAGATGTGGTTAAATAGTTGATTTTGTATTAAATTACATTAAAACAATCAATTTACCAATCTTCTCTCAGTCCAGGTAGAAATAGCCAAGGTGAATAAGTCTTTTCCCATGAGTCAGGAGGTTTGAGGTGTGGGGCCTGTGGTTGAATTCAAGGTAGATGTTCTTCTAAGATGTGAAGGGAACCAAAATTTTGCCCCTCTGAAGTTGCCTTTTGGGGATATTGATTTTAACCTGTTTATTAAGAAAGAAGACTCAGAAGGAAACTGACCCACTGCCCTTTTCTGCAGAAGAGACTCAGACAGAAAAATCTGCTTCAGGAAGGAAATTTTAGAATATTGACTTTAGCCTAATTTAAATTAAGTATGGTAAATAAGAAGGCTTCAGGCAGGCAGCCTGTTAACTATATACCCTCTGTGTCCCATTGATTCTGGGTAGCCTAGCAAGAGTTTGCCTGCCATGTATGTTCTGCTCTTTTTCAATTACCTGCAAGTTGTCCATTTCACCTCTAAAATCTGACACGATTCCCCACTCCTCCTTTGCCCAAATGTCATATATAGCCAACGTTGCCTCACGGTCTTTGGAATTCTTATGCTTATCTGAATTCCCCGTGTGCACTTATTAAAAATTTGATTTTCTCCTATTAATCTGTCTCTGTTAATTTGATTATTAGCCCAGCTTTAAGAACTTAGCAGGTAGAAGGAGAAGTATTATTATTAATTTTTTAGCCACCACATTCTGCTAACTTATATTTGATTTGCGAAATGATTTGAAGGTTTAAGCATGGAACCTGGAATCAGAAGACTTGAGTGCTTTGAGGATTAAAAGATTTAATGTATGTCAAAGCCCTTGGGAACACAATCAATAATCAGCAGGGGCCCTTAGCCCCAGTACTTATCAAAGCTAAGTGATGATTAAAAGTGAAAATACACTCTAAGGAAGTGTATTTTCATCCTTCCTGTCCCTACTGGACAAATAACACTTATTTTTTTAAATTCACCCATTGTTTTAAAAAGCTTCAATCAAGGTCTAGAACTGTCTCTTTCACTAAAGAGAACGTTATTTTAAAATTACACATACTATAAGTGTAAAGGCATTGTCCCATATATGAGTGAAATCATATGGTTCTCAACTTTTTCTGTCTGATTTATTTTTGCTTAGCACAATAATCTCAAGATTCATCTATGTTGTTGCAAATGACAGTATTTTAGCTTTTCTTGTGATTAATATGTGGGATAGAAAACTGAAAGCAACAAATGAACAAGAAAAACAAACAAAAACCCATAGACACAGACAACAGTTAAGTGGTTACCAGAGGGAAAGCAGAGAGGTAGAAAAGGGTAACAGGGGTCGAATATATGGTGATGGAAGGAGATTAGAATTGTATATTGTATTGTGAACACACAATGCAATATACAGATGAATTATTACAGAATTGTACATTAAAACCTATATAATTTTATTAATGTCACCAATATAAATTTAATAAAAAATTAAAACTGTGAAAAATTAAAATATATGTATTAATTTATTAAAATAAACCTA
>NW_006436282.1:8539960-8541915 GCF_000325575.1 Pteropus alecto | reverse complement strand
AAGTAGCTAACCCTTGTGAGATTATTGAGAGACTACATAACCATTACTTTAGGAGTTTACATATTAGAGAATGCTTTTGACCAAAAGAAAAGTTGAGAACTCAAGATCTCACAGAGATTTATGTTTTAAAATGTAAACTTTTGCTTTAAGCTTATGTTTATGCAAATAGAGATCTGAGAAAAAATTCTGATTTAAAAATATAAAATTGAGATTAAAGCTGTTTGAGACTATAGCAGCTTTTTTGGTTTAATTTTTCTAAATGTATCTGTTAATTAAAAATCACAGTTAACATTCAGTTTGTTTGCAGCCCTGACTCTACTAGCTTGTTCTTGAGAAATAACTTCAGGTTTTCAAAGAATATGTCAACAATACTAAGGATATTTGAATGTCAGAACTATGTGATGGAAATCAGACATGATCAGATCATTTTGTTGTACAGATACTTATAAAAATAAGATTCATTAATTCACCTAAACCAAATGGCAGGTTGTTTGAAAGAACTAAGGCCTGAAGATTTCCTTCTTGCTGACCAGAAATTACTTCCTTAGCCAATTCTCTTCTTGATTCAGCATCTCCTTATACGAGTTTAAATTAAGCAATTTGACTGGACTGGTACTTCTTTCACTCTTAGCTTCCTCTTATCTCAGTATTTTGAGGCTTCCCTGAAATCGTAGGTTTCTATGAACAAGTCACATTGATTGGAAGGATTTTTGAAGATATTTTATTTCATATATTTCAGAGAGCTCTATAGTCTGAATCTGGCATGGGGAGAAAACTAGATAAAAGGAAACTTTCTTAATCTAATGACATAATAAATTATAGCAATGACATATCAAGTGGAAACTAGAAGGATTTCATTTAAGATTAGAAAAAAAAAATAGAAAAAAACAATAGGAATCCCACTATCTCACTACAGTTCAACAGGGTACTGAACGTCTTGGACAATACAATAAGATCAGAAAAAGTAGTAAAATATATTAGGAATTGCTAGAAAACAATCAAAACCCAATATTTGCATACGATAGTCTTAAAATGAAAAGTCTAAGAATCTACTAACAAACTAATAGAACTGATAAGAAAGTTGAATAAAATTATCCATTGATTAAAATAATATGACATAAAATAAAATTAAAGTTCAAAAGAACTAAAATGTTTAAAATTGTATGTGTTTATGATTTCAGAGTAGAAGAAAAGATTTTAAAACAATACCCAAAATAGCATGACATATAAAGGGAAAAAATTGATATCTTTGACTACATTGAACTAAAAATACGGCCTCAAAACAAGACAACACAGACAAAATTAAATCATAGGTGGTAGACTGCATGAAAATCTTTTCAATGTCTGTAAAAAACTAAGGGTATTAAGAATCTATACAAATAAAAAGGATGCGGCAAGAATAAAGTCAAGGAACTTTATAGGAAAGTAGCGTAAATATATAGAGTAATCTAGCCAGTAAATATGTGAACAGTACTCATTGATTTAGGCCTTACTATACATAAAAAACCAATATTCGAGTGCTTTCTATGGTTAGGTACTATTCTAAGTGCTTTTAAAATATAACCGTTATGATCCTTACATCAATTCTATAAACTAGGTATAATTATTGTCTCATTTTGCAGATTAGAAAACAGAAACAGAAAGTTACACAAGTGTTAAGTGATAGAGCTGGAATTTGAATCCAAGTAGAATGACTTTGAATCCACATACCTAACCACTCCACCACTACAACTCTACTGCTTTTGTTACACTATTTTATAGCCATCAGATTTTCAGAAATTAGAAAAATAACATCAAAGGCTGGTGAGGATGTGGAGAAATTAGAAATCTCATATAATAGTGAGAGCAGCAGCTCTCCAGGTGTAGCCATTTGGAAAGCAATCTGGCAGTATTAAGTGAAAATTGCAGCCATGTACTTTGCGCCCCCAAATTCCACTTTTGTGTTTATTCCAGAG
>NW_006436282.1:8508437-8539949 GCF_000325575.1 Pteropus alecto | reverse complement strand
ATGCACAAGGAGACATGTACAATGATGTTCACAAAAGCTTATCATAGTAGAAAGAATTTATGGGCAACTTAGAAGTATAAAAATAGATAAATGTATAAGTAACTTGTGGTATATAGACATACATGAGAGGAATATTATACAGTATCAGAGCCAATAAACAATATGGAAGGAATAGAAGTGTAAGTAGATTTCAAAACTATAAAGTTGAATAAAATAGTAAGGCCAGAATATGATATCATTTTTACCATTAAAACTACACATATATTAATAAAAACAAATTTCCTGGATGCACATATTTGCAAATTACTGTGAACCATGTGGAATGTGGATTAGAAGAGTGTACATTAACTGCTAGGTAGGGTGAGAAGGGAATTGATGATGGAAGAATTAATAGAAAAAATCAAGAAATAAAACAAAATAGGGAAGGTTCACTGGTTAACAATGAAAATTTGCCATGAACCAAGTAGTACAATCAATTTGATTTTGTGCAACTGAGATTCAAAACCCCAAAGCAAAACAAAATAAAAATAGCAAAATAAAAGAAATAAATTAAAAATCTATTATCTTTCTATCTATATCATCTATCTATATTTAAGTGAGTTTTTTTTAATGTTGGCATATCAATATATAAATCTTAAAACTATTATAATAAACAATTATGTAGGGATTTAACTAAATTTAGGGGCTTTAAAGAATAGCGCAAAGAGAATTATTGGAGAAGAACATGGTTCTAATTTCATTTTTTTTTTTTTCTGTAGTATACTCTTCTAGCTTATGTGACAAAAAGAAAAGAAAAATCTCGTTTTACATGACTTGTAAACTCAGGAAGTGTTTCACATGAATTTTAAAATCTGAGTTACTGATTTACTATATTATTACCATCTGGTTTAAGAATGTGTAGACAAATACTTGTTTCTACGACCTGAAATCTTGCAGCCTTACACACTATCTTTACAAAAACATTCAAATAATCATTAAAGATGATATGCTTTATGTTGTATTTATGTTAGCCTTTCTTTTTACCTAGTTTTAATGCTTATTATGACCCAGTAAACATATTTACTTATTGAATCAAGGCAACAGCAAGGAGGAAAAAGCTTGGAGAGTAGTGAATGTTAAGAGAAGGCAGAAAAAATGGAGAAACTGTTTATTCCCTTTAGTTATATTTTTTCCAATGGTCTTAGTTACTATCCTCTTGCATGTATGGCCTTTATTATGTGATTGCAATATTTTATTATTTTAATAATGATAAAAATGCAATGTATTTATTTCTTTAAGAGGTAAAAAAGATAAATGCATTTCATTCTCATTTAGAGATAAAATATTTATGAATAAAAATGACACAATGTCTGGGATTTACTTTGAAATACCCCAGGAAGAAAGTCGAGGAGGAATAAATGAAACGAAGTCGGCAAAGTTATATGATTGATGTTAAATGATGGGCATATAGGGTTTCACTATTTTCTTAGGCCAACTTTTGTTTAAGATTAAAATTCCCCATCGTCAAAAATTTTTCTTAAAAATCATTTTACTATAATTGCCTTCTGAAGTATTTATGAATGAATAAACTTCTTAGAGCTCCATGGCTGAATACATTTAAAGAGTAGGTGATATCAGACCAAAAGGCCAGTCACATTCAGGATGAGAGATGGCTTGATCCATGGAACCCATTTCCAAAACAACTGGCAGATGGGGGCTGCTTTTCCATGTGTGGTAATCCTTGGAGAGTTTTCTTCCTCTACAAGTTTGCATCGGGCAGCTCCTGTCTGTCTGTTTATAAACATTGCTTTCCTTGTCATTGAGCAATTTCAAAATTAAACTGTCAAGTAATGAATATTTATTATAATCAAGTAACTATGTAAAGGAAGAGAAAAAATTTTTTTTCAATTTCCAAAAGACAGCA
Source organism: Pteropus alecto (assembly GCF_000325575.1). NCBI lineage: Eukaryota > Metazoa > Chordata > Mammalia > Chiroptera > Pteropodidae > Pteropus > Pteropus alecto. The sequence continues at coordinate 8,538,046 of NW_006436282.1, read as the reverse complement.
CAGAGAACAATTAGAGAGTGAAACTGGTTAATGTTATTGATAGGGTATAGATGAGGGAGCCATTCATTTTAGGAAGAATTTTCTATATTAAAATACTAGTTGAAAATTAGTAACATTTATTTTGAAAGTTCATGATGATTAAACATTTTAAATTATAAGTACTAAAATCTGAAGGCGAATGTCGAGACGCTGAAGAGAAAGAACAGCTCTGGATGTCTCCGCAGAGCAGGCTTTCTAGTTAACAGTATAACTAGTTGGCTTCTTTCTCTTGTCATATCGAGTAAATTAAGCTTGTTTTTAAGAGAAGGGTGACATCTCTCAAAAAGTCATCAGAAAGTTAATTTTTTTGGTCATTTGGATGACCAGGGCAGATTTGTAATTTACATGGTCTTCAATTTTTCCTTTTGGGATTGTGAGACTCAAAATGATCCTTTTCTACAGAAAGCACTCTGCCCATTTGCTAAGAGAAGGTTAAAGTTTTAGTGATGAAATTGAAATAGAAAAATGTTTACAGTTCTACCTCAATAAAGGAAGATTGTTTAAAATTTGAATATTTTAACTTTGTATTTCAACCAGTAAAAAAATGGAATGTTTCTCGACAGTCATTAAAAAATATGGCTGTTATCTTTTTATTATCCTAAAAAGAAAACACTGAGAAAAGTATTCTTTGACTTAGCTTGTTTTTGCATGTCAAATTTTGTAGATAAATGAACATGTCAAATACTTTGTAGTTTAGGAAATACAGTTTAGCCGAGTTGGTTCCAGTGATAAAATTAGAGATGAAAAGACACTTGAAATCTGTTTCCTGCCCTTTGCATGCCTATAACTCTTAGAGGAACTGAGTGTAGTAGTTAGAAATCTGGACTTTGCCTTTGATAAAAACTACCTGGGTTTGATTTCCAGATGCTCCATTTATAAGTGTGTAGCCTTTGGTAAATTAGTAACCTCCTCGACCTCACCATCTGTAAAATGTGCACATTGTTGTAAAGGTTAAATTGGATTCTGTATAAAAGGACATAACAAATAACTAGAACATTTATAGAATGTGCTCAATAAACATTAGTTATTATTTGCTGTTGGATAGCATTTACCTTTAATTTAAAACATATAGCAATGATATGTATGATTGGCAAAATACTTGTTTCGAAAAGAAGTTTAAAAACATATTCATTGTACAGAATGAGGTAAAAATACAGCATATATCTGCAGAGTTGAATAATTCTGAAAGTTATCCTGAAATTCCCCGAAAGAGGCAGTTTTCTCTTGGAAAACTACTTTGAGTTTTAAACTGCATCTGGTTTGAATTAGCTTTGGAAATCACTGTTCTTTTTTTTTTTTTTTTTTTTAAATAAGTGCTTGATAATCTCCACATAACCCTGATGATATTATTTTATTTATTTACTGCTTTCAGTTCTTAGTTATTAATATTCTCACCAACCTCAAAATTAAATCGATGTGATTGTTGCACCAATAAAAAGCTTCTTGTCATTCATAAGTGTCAGTAGTTTCTCCACACATGTTATTTCTTATCTAAAAGGACCTTAATATTTTAAATTCACTGACTCTTCTTTGTATTCCTTAGAGGCATTAATTGAGAGATCAGAGACAGAATTCAGCCACCTATTGTTGAAGAAAAAGAGACAAATCCTTCAAAACAACAACAACAACAACAACAAAAATAACCGCACAAGTGCTCTCAAAATGGTCACGGATGAATCAGAGGAGAGTCTAGGATTCATGGGATCTTGAGAGGTTGACAACACTAATCAGGCTGTAGGGTCATTTTACAGCTTTGTTTTAGCACTTTAGATATTTAATCTTCATATAAGATACTCTTGCAAATGGTGGTTGTAGTTCTACAGCTTTCTATTTATTTAATAGCCAATTTCCTCATAGCTAAATAAATATGAAATCAGAGAAATTAAGAGGTGATGGGACTTTATTCAGTCACATCTTGCTATTCAGACGACTAAGGCTCAAGAAAAGGAAATGATGTAATTAACCTCAGCATTTAGGGTAATTTGATTTGAATGTTAAGGTTTGATTTCTGGTCTGAAATTTCTTCATTTTGATCAGATCCTCTCTTGCCATGACATCTCATGGGTCTGTATTGAGCAATTTGGCTGGTTCTATTTTCATGCTTAGCTTCCCCTTCTAGATATTTTTGCCCTTCCCTGAAATCATAGGCCTTTATAGCTTTATTTCAAGATAGATAGGAATAAATTTGAAAATATTTTCCTTTTAAGATATATATTTTTCAAAGTTCTAACAGAAAGTTTCTTTAACTTCTGGTTTGGCACGACACTTCTTCTGAAAATAATAAAGTTTAATATTGAATTTATAAATGTCTACTACACATGAAGATACTCAATTTTGTAGGCCAGGCTCAGGTAGGAAAATGTGCAATTTGGATTTAAAAATATATATTGACACTTGACAAAAATGTTAAAAGGATAATCTGTGGTATAAATTGTTTTTTGAGAGAAATCGTTTTTAATTCGGTTTTAATTTTTATCAGCATTATTTAGCAACATTTATTGTTTCTTTTCTATTTGCTAAATTAATACAGATAACTGAAGAAAATTTAGAAAATATATAAAATTAACAGAAAAAAATCTGTTTTATAGATTTAAATCACTTTAAATATTTTCATATATATTTTCCAGTCTTTATAAGTATATATGTAATTTTTTAACAATATTAATACATTGAACATGATTTTTCTTATTGAAATTTACTTTTATTATGTAAGTAATAGTTGAAAATTATGAGATGTAATGTTAAAATCTGGGAAGACTGGTAGCAACAACAATTTATAATTTGTTGTTGCCATTGGGAAGAATATATACCTTTCATGTGATTTTAAGTTTTGAAACTTCTCTCAATTTTTATCCTTTCTACTTTGTTCCTCACTCTTTGAGAAAGCTAAGTGAGTATAATGGCCAAATTGCCAAAGAAACTCAGCACTCTAGAAAGGATGTGCAGTATTTTGTTTCAAGAGGAGACTGGGATAATAATAAATAAGCTATATAATGAATTCGAGTTTTTGAGCAAATTTTCCCTATGGATAGACAAGTATTTGAAAGAAATAAAGAACATCAGACCAGTGCAGCAAGTACAACTAAGAAAATATAAAGAAACATTGCAGAATGTGTACTGCTTATTCTAGGAGATAATTCAAAGCTAATACAGCAATGAATAGAGGTAAATGTATGGTTTTGTAAACATTATTTAGAAAATAAAAAAGAATATTAATTATCTATACCTTCAAATAAAAAAGGTAGAAAAAGATCGACAGAATAAATATCAAAACATGTAACAAGGAAATAAAGATGTCATTAAAATGAAATGCAAGAAAGAGTTATGATTTATAGAACTGAAAGCTGTCATTTTTAAAGATTAGAAAGCCAGACATACATTTGAAAAAATGGATCATCAGTAAAAGAGTGTATATACAAACAAACAAAACACAGAATGAAGAAAGCAAAATAACTAAAGATATAAAAGATATATTGAAACTTATCAAATTATATTGTAAATAATAATTTCACAGTACATTAGGAAACCAAATTAAATGAATAAAATATGTAAAAATGTGAAGTTACAAAATTAGTAAAAGATGAAAAAAACAACTTAAGATTAATAGCCACTATATAGCTATAGTTATATTAATAACTATATTGTATTACTAATTGAAAGTTTTCTCTTAAAAAGTACCATACTAGAAAATTATTATAAAGTACAGCATGGAGAATATAGTCAATAATATTGTAATAACTACATATGATATCAGTTGGGTACTAGATATACATCATAGTGATTACTTCATAAGTTATATAAATGTCTAATCACTATATTGTACACATGAAACTAATATAATAGTGTTTGTAATCATAATTGAAAAATTAAAAAAATAATTCTATATGTAATTCCTACCACATATAGGGAAAAGTGCTAATTCCTAGTTTATATAAGCTAAACCAAAAATAGAAAAAAAGGAAAAATGCCAAACTATTATTATGAGACCACATTTTATTTCCCTTGGCTGCATTTCCTCAAGAAGATTTCTGCCTTTTAAAATTATTAAGGAACAAACGTATCCTAGTTCCATTTCTATTTCAATTGCTTATTTCCATTTCAATTTAAGTCTTCAAAATTTTATTTTGTGATACTGAGAATCGGAATCTCTTCTGCTTTTTACGTATCAAATTACAGCAGCTTATGAGCCAAATTTATAAAGGACTGAGTTAAAACAAAAGCATTTAATTTTATTCCACTACAAAAATTTTTCTATGAATGGAAAGTGGAATTTTATTCCACTATGAAAATTTTCCCTTATACAATTTTTTATCTAATGAAAAAATAGCATGTTCCTACAGTTACTCATAAAAACAGGTTTTGAGGGGTACAGTTTCTTCCTACTCTTTCTTTGTAGGAAAAAGAAAAATAATTTTCCCAGTGTAAAGAAAGAATGATGCATCTTTAATTTTAATTTGCATAGCAAATGTTTAGCTATTTAATTAATATAGTTGGAAGGGTTAATTTTGGAGTCATTTCTTCATATAGTATAACGGTTAATAGCTCGGGCTTTGCAGTTAAGAAGCCTGGATTTTATTACAGGTCCACCTTACAAGCTGTGTCACCTTTGTTAAGTTATGTAAACTCCCTAAAAGTGTAATATTTAAAGATTTTTTTAATGAAAATTAAATTAGATGCTAAATATGAAGAGATTTAGAGTAGCTGGCTCAATGGCAATTCTTTGTGCATCTTAGTTATTATCTGTGGTGTGATAGATTTTGATAGACTAGTTCAATTACAATTTAAAATAAAGCATCCTGAGCTAACATTTCAAGCAACATAATATAAGTAATGGACAAAAATGTCTTAAAATGATAAATGATCTTCCAACATCTTCCTGGGGCATTATTTTAACAAGCTCATTCAATGGTTATTTAAAATGATTATCTAAAGCTATACTGTCTAATACAGTTATTGAGCACTTGAAATGTTGCCAGTTGGAATTAAGATGTGCTATAAGTGTAAAATGGACACCAGATCTTGGAGACTTAGCATGAAAAAAGAAAAAGTAAAATATCTCATTAATAATTGTTACATTACATGTTAAGTTGATAATATTGATATATTGGGTTAAAAAAGTTTATTATAATATTTGTTTTTACTTTTTGTTTCAGTGTACCTATTGGAAAATTTTGAATTATATATGTGGCTGGTGTTTTATTTCTATTGGATGGTGCTGACCTAAAGAATGTAGCTTTGTACAACCCACTATTTACTGTTAACTAAGGCCTGGACTCTGAAGTTACATGTTAACTGGTAGATTTAGTTCCAGGAGGGATGAAAATGATTTCTCTCTGGTAGAAAAGATAACTTCACAGGCTATGATTTTATTTTCCTAAAGGACAACAAGCAGTTTTGTTAAAAGAAAAAAAAATAAGAATCTTACTACATTTAAAAAAAATGTGTACGAAAATACCCAGAATCTCAAAATGGGCTTTCAACCAACTTTGGCATCTTCTTGATTCCCTCATTAATGAGTTAGTAAACCTTTCCAAGTATTCACTTTAGTGCATTTAATAATATGGCTTAGAAGAACTCATTTCCAACTAATAATAATAATATACATGAAAGAAAATCTTTTTTTTTTAACTTTCTGAAACTTAGACAGGAAAAAAAGTTATGTTGTAGAACCTTTGAATTAGCTTGGCTTTTACTACCCTTCTTCAGTAAACTGGCTGCATCATATTTTTCTTAAAATTCAGGCATGACATAATTAAATATTGTTCTGAAAGTCACTTTACAATTCATAATTCACAAACAACTCACGAAGAAAAATATTACCAGAAGTTTATAGAATAACCTTTATCCACTGTCTACAAGGGTGTAAACACAGATATCATAAAGGTTTATGTTAATTAGACCATTTCTGTCATGCTGCTTTGAGCAGTTAATCATTAATGATCTCAGCAAACCTGGACATTAAGCCTTTATTTGTCTGGTACAGATAAAAAGACATAGCAGTCATTTAAGTGCACTTTCCCTAAAAGCTTCATTTCTTCGCCCATGGGATGGTGTTTCCATTTAAATTTTAATATTCCTGACAGATACAAAGCAGTGTAAGTATACACTAAGAGCACAATACTCCATAAAGGTATTCATTTAGAATTTAAAGTTAGTTTTCACCTACCATAAGCTAGAAGAGATAAATGGAATATGTACATATCCCATTACTCTTAAACTGCTATTAGATGGCTTTAGTTTCATTGGCTCCTAAGAGTGAGAATCAATAACTAAATTCTCTATGCCTTATGTAGCTCTCAGGTTATTTCAGTGAAGTTGTTCATTCAACAAATATTTAATAAACACTTACTATGCATCAGCTACTCTACTTGGCACTGAGACCCAACAGTGAACACATAGACAAAGTCCTTGCCTTCATGAAGCTTTCCTGTTAATAAGAGGACCCCAAGGCTAGAGAAGAATATATAAGGAGAGTAGCAGGAGATGAGCACAGAGAAGTAACCAGGACTAGATAGCAAAGGACCATATAGGTTATTGAAAGAACTTTGGCTTAAGATGTTAAGACACTGGAACAGAGGAATAACATAATAGGAACTGCATTTTATAAGAGTTAAACAACTCTGCTGTTTCATTGATAATAGACTGAGGTGGGTGGGGGTGAGCATCCAGGGGACCTCTAGATTGGAAGGTATTTCAATAATTCAGGCAAGAGAGGATGGAGATTTTGACTAGGGTAACTACAAGAAGTGATTAAACGTCATTGGATTCATGGTACAATGTGAAGGAAAAAGGGCAAGATTTGCTGATATAGGATATAAAATAAAGAATAGAAACAAAGATGACTCCAGTTTATTTTCATTTTTTATCTGAGGAAATGGAAGAATAGAGTTGCTCTTTAATAAGACAGGCAAGACTATGAGAGGCTTGGGGAAGATCATCAGCACTAAGTTTTGAATAGAGTAAGTTTGAGAGGACTGGTAAGGGTCGTGAGGTGAAGTCAAATAAGTTGTCATACATAAGCCCCTAAGGGTCTGAAGTTCAGGAGAGATGCCAGGACTAGAAATATAAGGGAGTCTAAAGCATGTCGATGGCATTTAAAGCAACAAGAATGAGGGAGATCGCCAGTGGAGTGTGTATAGATAGGAAAGAGATGAGGGCCAAAAACTGAGTCCTGGAGCATTCCAACCTTTCTACTCATATGTCCTGAGTAAATTCACTTGTCTAATGTATTTAATCCAGGATTTGTTACATTTGTTTTTCTAAAGAATACATTTCTTTTTCATGGCTCACCTATTAAAATTCCAAGGAACTTGAGTTATGTAGAACATCCTTTGGAAAATGAGATAACTCATTGCCTCATCTTCCATTTAATGTTGCTTATGTAAACAGGGCTATTGAATTCTTATTTGACTTTATTCCAATTAGTTTTCATCACAAAATTGGAGAGAAGACAGGAAAATTTATTTGATAAAAATGTCAGTGGCATGAGGTTCTAACTCCTTTTTGTTTTTTATTTAAAATGATAATGATCGAATCTTGATCAAAAATAAGAAATTTCAAGTCATTTATTTTCTTTCCCACAAGATTTTTAAACAAAATTTTAGAAAATTGTTTTAATATGTTCAAAGAAATACTTTTTTCCCTCTGGAACTATAAATTCTCCAAGCATCTGATGATTTTCACAAAGGACATGTTTTGTCTCTGTTAGTTGGAGATGTTCTCTCTTTTAATATATTACAGTGTTTCCAATAAGCTTTAAAAATGTATTGGAAAAAACTGAAAATAAAGACTAAGATTTTTGATTCAATATGCGGTAAACATACAAAACAAATTTTGATTGTTTTAGGTCATGTCACCTTGTAAATACAAACATAAAGTTCATACATATAATTCTTGAATTTTTTTGAGATATAAATACTATCCTAAGATCCTTGAAATAAAATTTACTTCTGGGAACAATTTAAACTTTAAGAAACAATGCTGAACCACAAATTAAACTTTCCTTTTTTTGCCTTTGGATAATACCCCCCGCCCTGCCACCCCCGGAAAAGTGCCCTATTAGTATACTTAAACTTGGGTTGCTACATTGTTCTCTTTTTGAGGTCAAAATTTTTGACCTTTAACCAACTATATCCCTCCAAATAATATATTATTTGTCCTTTAATATATGTTATGTATGGGGAATTCCTCTTGTCACTATGAAGAATGAAAACAAATAAAATTTGCAATGCCTGCCTTGGAGAAGTTTGGTGGTCAAAATTAGTAAGCATTATTCTTATTCGCCTGCCTCTTCTCAGCTTAACCTGAGACTAGAGCATCACTTTAACTATGGGCATTAACAGAAAGTTCAAGTTTTATTGGCATATCTACTTCTTTGACAAACAAGTAGATGTTTCACAAACTAAATCAAACCCCTGATAACAGTATTCTTATCACTGTTACAACAAGAGAATTTCCATTTAGGCAACTTTAGTTTGAAAAGTTTGTTGTTTTAGAATTTGTTTGTGCCTCTGGGAGAGTGTGAATGTTTCCCTAGAATCCAGGACAATGCCGAAATCCAAAATGTCAAAATGTTTTCTTAGGGAAATGCACACAAGATGAACATTCAGGAAAGATTTTTGGGAAGCCCTGTGTTGTTTTGGTCTGTCAGCTATCTAAATGAACAAAAGAGAAATGTGAGACCTGAATTTCCTGAGTCAACTTCTATAAAGGGTGGTGCTTACCTGATGTGTAACTTCTGGAACCAGAAACTTGACTGTGAAAGCTAGATATCATCTGCTCAGTCCTCTTATTTCATTATAAAGATATCCATCTAAAACTAAGCACGATAACAAAAACAGTCGAGCATAACCACAACTATGATATGCAATGAGAACTATATCATACTAGCCAAACACATTTTTTTGGTTATTTATCAGAAAGTATGCATATGCCACTGCAATCTGCAGCTCATTCGAGTGTTTTGGAGTGTCATCCTGAATAAATGCTCTGAACATTAAATTTCTAATGAGGACTTCAGTTTCCTAGTTTGTAAAATTATAATAATAATAATTATGATGGTAATAATAATCATGATGGTAATAGTAATACCTAACTAAACATCACATGTTCTGTAAAGAATTGAGTGAAGTTATGTCTGTGAAAATTATTTCACGCTGCTGAGTTTGATTTGTAAAGGACAGTTGAAGGATATAAAAATCAGACTCCTAAATACATTGTGTCACATATTTAAAATCTTATCCATCAGCAACAGTAGGATGGAAGTGCTGAGGAGTGTTACAATGGACCATTTTATGTTCAATTGTACAGAAAGAGAAAAAAGGAAGATGATGCTTCCTTCCCCACTGTAAATCTCTTAGCTGCAGGGCAGGCTTTTGTTGAGTAGAGCAAAGAAATTTTGAAGTTAAAGTTTTAATTTAGAATGAGTGAGGCTTTCTTTTTCTTTCCTCCTTCCTTCTTCCCTCTCCTTCCTTCCTTCCTTCCTTCCTTCCTTCCTTCCTTCCTTCCTTCCTTCCTTCCTTCCTTCCTCATTCACGTTGTTGTATATACCAATACTTTGTTCATTTTCTTTTCTGTATAGTAATCCATTGTGTAAATATACCATACTTTTTTTCTCCAGTCTATTTATTGGAATTGGATTTGTTTCTGGTTTGAAGGTTACCACACATAATTCTATGATTAATATTCCTGTACATATTTTACAGTACATGTGTACATATCTTAGCTAAATATACTTAAGAATGGAATTTTGTATCATAAGCTATATACACACATTTGATTTTCATAAATTGCCAATGGTTTTCAAGTTACTTGTCCCAATTTATGCTCCTTCAAGCGGTGTATAGGAGTTCTAATTGCTTCATACCTTTATCAGTGCTTTTTGTTTCTATCTTTGTATTTTTTTTTATTTTAGCCATTCTGGTAGGTGTGCAATAGTATTCCATTGTGTAGCTCATTGCCTTTCCCTGATGACTTATGAAGGTGAGCACATTTTTGTAAGTTTGGTCATTTAGATATCCTTTTTTGTATGTAAAATCTGATATTTTTTTATTAGATTGCTTGCCTATTCCTTATTTATTTGCATGAGTTCATAATATATTATTAATACATACCTTTTTCCCCCTCTGGTTATATGACTAGCAAATATTTTCTCTGAGCTCTGTGGCTGTCTTCACTTTCTTAATGATATCTTTTGATGATTAGAAGATTGGATTTTTAATGCTTAAGTAGAACATTTGATAATTTTTTCTACGTGGATACTGCTTTCTAGGGGGGAGGGAGGGTCCTAAGATCTCATTAATTTCCCAAATTTATTCTAGAAGCTTGATTTTTTTCTTTCATATTAAATCTATAATCCATGTACATTGATTTCTTTATGCATGATGTGAGGTCAGACTCATGTATTTTTTATTCTAGTTTGAACTTTTCATGGTTGAATGTGAGTTTAAATTACAGAAATGACACCGCTAGTACAAGTGAAATTGTTAAAAAGCTATGAGATCTGTCAAAGATGTCCTCAAGCTGAGGGAAGAAAGACAACATAGAACATTTGAAAGTCATTGTTGGAGAAAATGTAAAGCCATTTTATTTGAACCTCATTTTATGTAGTATATCAAATATTTGTAAAAAGAAAAAAGGCAACTGTGACTTTTGATTAAAACATTATTATTTTTAGAAGCCTGTGATATGAAGGTAGATTTTCTTTTGAAATAAATTGAAGAAGATGCTTCCCAGTGACTGCTAGGAAGGATAAGGCTCTGGCAGAGGCTGGAGGCCCTGAATTCATAGTGCTACTGTCAACAGTAGTTTATGATGTTCTGTAAGTACTTTAAGAAACTTGGTGATGGGTTACCATGTTATTTCCTTTGTAGTTGTAGCCTGTGGTCAGCTACTAGATAGTAGCATTTAGCCCCTGATTACTAAGCTCAAGTACAATATCATCTATAGAGGAGAAAACCCTGCTTTTGCTGTAGCAACCAAGAATTTCTCATATGTACAACAGGATCTTTGCAATTTGAAATGACCGTGCTGTAAATATTTTAAGGGTAAGTCTACATCCTAAGTCATTAGTGGAGTGACTTCATACCTACCACTTGTAAATATAAAATTAATTTCTATCCATTTGAAGGCAGTTTCTGGTCATCTCTTTATTTTTTCATTTGTAATTTTGTCCTCTTAGAGAGCTGTCTGCTGAAGGCTCACTTTCTGGATTCCCCTTATTTACACAAATCTGTAGACTAATCTTATTAAACACACTCTCTCTCTCTCTCTCTCTCTCTCTCACACACACACACACACACACAAACATCTTTAGTCAATTCAACTTGGCTAGTCCTTGGACATTGTATATATTCATTTGAATGAATCATTTTTGAATTCTTATTTGTGAAATATACCAATACTGTCATGTGCTATGTTACAAGTGTCTTACAAATACAAATTTTTGGTGTTTCATAACAACTCTATGAGGTTGATACTATAATTATGGTCATTTTACAGATGAGAAAATTTGAGCCACAGAAAATTAAGTAACTTTTCCTTGATCTTGTGAAGCCATATCTCTATATTATTGTTAATAATAATAATCAATAACAAGTGAATCCAGAAGACGTAAGGGGCTTTGCTAGCAATTTATATACGCTATTACATTTAAATCTCCTAAAATCTGAGAAAGACTGGTTCAGATTACTTAAGTAAACATCTAAGATTATACAGTTATAGATAGTTTGGTTAGGATTTGAATCTATTTCAGCCAAACCCAAAGCCCAAAATCTATCCATTATATTAATCTGCCCTTCTACCCTCTTCCCATAGATGACATTTACTAGTGAATAAAGACAGGTAAGGGCAGTTATAAGACATATTGTGACTCAGATCCTCCTGTCTGTGTCAAAGTATAGTACACATTATTCTCATCTTACAGGTGGAGAACTGAGGAAGAGTTTGGTTAAACAATCTGCCCAGGATCGCAAGGTAAACTGGGATTCGAAGCCAGGCTTCCTGCCTTCTAAGATCATTATACTGCCTCCTGGTTCTGCAGAAGTGGACACTTAGGGATTCTAGTGAAACCAGAGGTGATCCCAAAAATGGAGATAAGAATGTGGGCAAGTGAGACAGAAAAAGAAAGGAAGTCAAAAAAGTGCAAATACCACTGGGGTAACTGGAGTTAACTCCCATGGGGAGCCCTTGGAGAACACTGCAAAACAATCCCCTCAGTTATTGCTTGAGAACTGTTGGTGGGCAATGTTAAACCCTCGGCACTTCTGACTTTCTGTAGGCAGCACTAGCAGCCAGAGAAAGCTCTCGGGCAAGGAAAGAAAGTTAGGCATCAATGCTCTGGAATGATAAAGACTAAGGGGATGTGGGTGGCACCAACAGTGTCTGCCAAATCTAGAATTGTGACGTCATTACTGGTACTTTTCCAGAATTTCACTGAAACCAAATAAAAATAATAATTATCTGATCAAGAGACTGGTTTCTTTCCAACTCCACTAAAAATGGTGTAAGTGCCGTGCAAATACTTTATTTGCAGTTCTCACAATAGAAGAGTTTCTACAGAATAAAGTACATATTATTGAAAACGGTCATTTGAATAGTAATCCGAACAAGTTAATATAAGTGTTCAATAATGAATCTTAAAATTTTTGTCCACCTGTTGTTGCGTGTCTTGGTAAACTTTTACACTCTTCATAAATGCTCTATACACATCTCCTTTCCTCCTGTGTCTCTTAAAGAAGATGGTACAAAGGAAGTTAGTGAAAGCAAACACGTATTAACTTTAATTGTTGCTTATCTTTTTAAAATTGCTATTTAATAATCTTTACTTTAAAAGCTTGCTCTGAAGCAGAATAAGCCAGATAGAAAAAGTTTAAAATCATATGATATCACTTATATGTGGGATATAAACCTAAAAGCAATAAATGAATAGGACAAACAGAGACTCATGGACATGGACTACAGACTAGTGGTTACCATGGGGGAGGGAGTGGGGGAGGAAAGGAGAGGTAGAAGGTTAAAAGGGGTCAAATATAGAGGGTTAGAGGGAGGGTAAAGTGGGTAAAGGGGATCAAATATATGGTAGCTGAAGGAAACGACTTTGGGTGGTAAACACACAATAGAATATACAGATATCAAATTATAATGTACACCTGAAAATTATATAATTGTATTAACCAATGTAACCCCAATAAACTTAATTAAAAGCTTGCTCTGTATGCCAAATGCCAATCTTGGTCTGCTTGGACATACAAGGCTAGAAAGTAACCTTGTTAGTCCAGGGTAGCATTTGAACCATGGTAAAAGTATGTTTTTCAATATATTTTTACGAATGTACAACAGAGTCTCTTTGTTAGGCTTTCTTACTGAAGTGCAGTTCACTCAAAATGGGCTGCTCCAAATGAGGCTGGAGTAAATTTGGGGAAAATTCCTCACAATATTACAGCCTTCATCCACCATACCAAGTATCTTTGTAATGAGAAAAGAAAATTCAGGATCTTCCAGTCAAGATGGCAGAGTAAGTAAAGGCTGTGCTTTCCTCTTCTCATGGTTACTACTAAACTACAGATCATCCATCATTGACAATCATCTAGAGTCTAGCTGAATAGAAGTCCTCTAACTAAGGACATATAGAGGACAACTTGAGACTTGTAGGAGGGGCAGAGACGCTAAATGGGCTGGTCCCACACTCACATGTGATAATTAAAAATCAAGAGAGGTATTTTGGCTGTAGAGGTACCCCCAAGCATCAAGGGGTTCTATCCCCACTCGGGCTCCCCAGCCTAGGGTTCCAGTTCTGGGAAGAAAAGTCTTCACAACTTCTGTCTGTGAAAACCATTGGAGATTGTGGTTGAGTGAGATTGAGGGCAGCTGGAGTCCCAGGAATCCTCTTAAAGGGCTTGCACGTGAATTTACTTGCTGATGAACTCACTCACTCTGATCTCCAGAGCTGGGGCAGCAGCTTGAAAGGTGCCAGGAACATATAGGGAGGAAATGAGATGTCTGGCTTTGGGGCAATAACTTAGATGTCTGGCTTCAGTGGCTTTCTCCCAAGGCAAAAGTGCTGGCAGAATCCATTATTTCTTTGTTGAGCCCTCCCCCGCCTGAATGCAGACACAGGTGGCTGCTGATTCTGAGTCTTCATCAACCTGGGTAACACAGACCCCCCCACACACCCACCCAACTTTTGGGCTCACCCAAGCTGCTTCCAATGCCTTTTTCATTCAAATAGCCTGTCTTGGCTCATGCTGCAGACTTTCCTAACATTTCTCAAATGTTCACAAAAGCCAAACAAGCAGCATTTGGCCTCTGCATGCCCTGTATTTCTTGCTGAACAGCTCTAAGCCTGTCACTAGCAACAGCTGGCCTCGTTTTGTGGCTTGGCCTCTTGAAGCACCTAAAAGCCCAGTCAGTGCAGGTGGCGGCTCATGCCAGGTGGCCCTAGTCAGGGCACAGGTGGCAGTTGAACTTGACTTGAAGCAGGGCCCCTCCCAGAAGGCCCCAGGCTGGTATGTCCAAACCAGAATACTACCCAGGGCCAGGTCCAAGGATGACACATCCAAAGGGCAGACAGGGCAGGCACAAGAGCCCTGCTAAAGCGAATCTTGATCTGTAGGGTCAGCCCCTGTACAACAACCCCTCCACTGTAGTCACCAGCCAGTCTTCACAACCTATCAGCCCAAGGGTCAATCCCTCCTACTAACATGCAAATCTCAACCACAACAGGAGGGCACACACAACCCACACAAAAGACGCACTACTTAGGTGATCAGGGAGATTGCACCACTGTGCCCCAGAGGATATCTACTACAGAAGACCACCTAATACCCAATATATAGAAACAAACATAGGGAGGTAGCCAAAATGGGGAGACAAAAAATATATCCTGAATAAAATAACAGAACAAAGATCCAGAAAAAGAAGTAAACAAAATGGAGACAAGCAATCTACCCAATGGAAAGTTCAAAAAACTGGCTATAAGGATACTCAATGAATTTAAGAGAAAAGTAGACGAACTCAGTGATAACTTTAACAAAGAGATAGAAAACATAAAAATGGAGAGAGAAAACATAAAAAAGAACCAGTGAGAAATGAAGACTACAATAACTGAAATGAAAAATACATTATAGAGAATCAACAGTAGATCAGACAAAATAGAGGATCAAATCAGTGATTTAGAAGATAAGGTAGCAGAAAACACCCAATCAGAATAGCGACAAGAAAAAAGAATCCCCCCAAATGAGGATAGTTTAAGAGGCCTCTGGGACAACATCGAGCTTACCAACATTCTCATACCAGGGATGTCTGGAGGAGAAGAGAAAGGAATTGAAAACCTATTTGAAGAAATAATGATGGAAAACTTTACTAACCTAGCAAAGGAAATACACATACAAGCCCAGAAAGCAGAAAGAGTCCCAAACAAGATGAACCCAAAGAGGCTCACAGCAAGACACACCATCATTAAAATGCTAAAGGTTAAAGGCAAAGAGGAAATTTTAAAAGCAGCAAGAGAAAAGCAGTTACCTGCGACAGAGCTCCCATAAAACTTTTGATTTCTTAACAAAAACTTTGCTGGCCAGAAGTTAAATTGGGCTCACTCCTTAGTGAATGACTGTAGGTCTTGCCACAAGCCAATAGGAAGATATTAAGTCCCAAAAAATGAAACTCTAATACAGGATATTTTACTCCTTAAATACAATGTAAGGCCAAGTTAGTTTCAAGAGTCTTCAGTTAAGGTTCAATTTGTAACTATACTGACACCTGGTGGTTGTACAATTTATATCACGCTGTGTCCAATTCAAATAGAAAAAAATTAATTCAACTAAAATGTCCTCATTTCCTTGAACTTTTTTCACCCAACTCTTGTAATTCTACCTGTAACTAGAGAAATATTTAACTAAACTAATGGCATCTGATATTTAATTGACCTCCCCTTATCTCCAAAAGGTAACGTATTTTATTTACCATGAATAGAAGTGATTAGATGCCCTGAACAAGTAAAGAAGATATGGACTGAGGCTTTCTGTATTTTGCCTCATAAGAGTTAATACTCACTGAATACCTTGATATTTTAGACCCTGTTGTAAGCACTTTGTATATAAGTGTCTCTTTCATTACCTAAAATAATCATATAAGTAGTATTGCTATGCCATGTTATCAATAAGGAAAGAGGTTTAATAACTTGTCCAAAATTATTAGAGTAAGAGAAAAGGGATCATCTGATTCCAGAGGCCACACTCTTAACCAATTTCTTATATTTTCCCATTATAATAAATTTATTCTTTTTTCTAGCTTTTCTTTTTGGTATTATCATTCCTATTGCTTTTCTCTTTACTTAGCAAGAGGCATATTTATGTGTTGAATTATGGGTCTAAGCATAGGATATATTCATTCAGAATTGCATAACAAATCTCCATTTTATATTTAAAAATGATAAATTTTTAGCCTGAATTCTTTAAATATACCTCTAACTTATCTCCCTCCATTCTTAATATTATTTTAATGCAGCATATCATTTTATCAGTAATTATTTTAAAATTTCCCCCTAAAAGATATAAACACTTTTATTTTTAAACCATAAGCACAGCACCACTGTGACATCTAAAACAAATGAACATCAATTCATTGACATTCAGTATCCAGGCAAAATTTAAATTTCCAGCTATTTGATAAATGTCATAAATAATTTTGTTCTTTTTTTTAATTTACAGTTTGATTTGGGCTAGTTATTTACTTTCATTTGTTCAAAATCTTCTACGACTTGAATATGAACTTCTCTTTTCCTCATATTTTTCTAATAGGGTACAAAAGTTTCTGAAAAAGATTTCTAATGGCTGGAGTCTTTTGACTGTTTTAACTATTATTTTATTTAAAAGGAAAGTTTGCCACTGGGTGGCAGTGCATTACTTATAATTTTATCCCAGTTTATAAGGTGAGACACGAAGATAAATTTGCCTGTATTGGTTCTTCTAGTGTTTGATTTTATTGTATTTTTTCCTCATGGAAATGATAGTAGAGTTGAGCTTACTCAATTTCTTACAGTTTTGGAAATAAAATTAATCTATCTTTATGCTCTCTGATCTCTCTCTCTCTCTCTCACACCCTTTCTCTCTGTTCGCCCCCCTCACCCCTCATAGAATTCATGTGATTTTTTTCTCAAAAGCCTATGCTCAAGTGTCTATTAATGGTGAGTTCACTAATATTTAGTTGATTGGAATGTCAAAATACATATAACATAGTCCCAGATTTTAAGAAAATTATAAATAATTGTCTAGAAAACATACAAATCTATAAGAATACATCACAAAACGAGGTACTGAATGCCAAGTGATCAGTCCTGACAATTTCTTTCATGAGAAATTAAAGATCCCTGAAGTTTAAAAACATCTCTGAAGATTTCTTAAAGCAAATGAGATCAATTCTGATCCTTGACGATAGCGGAATTCTTAACAAAAAGGAGGAGGGAAGGTGGTTTTGCTGGGTGAACAGCATAAAAATATCAGAATTCTTTTTAACACTTTCATGACTGCCTTTCCAGAATTTTGTGATAGGGAAATATTATTTCATGGTAAAATGACTCAAGTTCTACATAGAACCATCCAAAAATCTACCCTCGGGTGATTTGACGAAGTGTCTATGAGATAAGCAAGAATCTGATACTCAGTTTCCACAAATTTGGGAAGGTAATGTCTTATGGCAAATAAAAACCTCAACACTCTGAATTTTATATTTTCAGGTAATAAGGAATATGTACACTTTTGAAAAAGCTACTTGAATAACATATTTATACAAATAAATTAACTTAAAATTCATTGTAGCAACAATCTTATCATATGACCAGTAACTGTAGTTTGTAACACTCTATAAATTAATAATGAAGTAAAATCTGTTTTAAATTATGCCCAGAATAAGAAAAAAAGAACAAGAAAATTTCTTTACTTGAACAGAAGGAATAACAGATGCTATAATGTAGCTAAAAAGCTTAGTTTCTATTTTATGTCCTTTTTTATGAAAGGGAACCATTTGCAAACTGAAAATAACAAAGATGATTACAAATGAATTGAAGCTTGAGATAAATGAGGAGATAATAAAACAACAGTTATTTTACATGAATTTAGTTCCATAAAACCGTATGAATTACATTTCAGAACAATGAGAAGACTGGCAGTGGGAAATGAGGTGGTACCTTCTAAAAACTTGTTGAAATGACAAAGCTGTATTATCTGGTAGCACATAATTGCTTTTCCTTTATGTAATTTTATGATGAAAATTATTACAGAAACTTTAACATTACATTGCACTTGGGAATACTGGTAGAACTACAGAAATTCTTATAAAACTTTTGAAAAGCAAAAACAAAATCTATTAATGATTTTAAGATGATTTAAAGAAAAAAATGGTTATTTTATTATACTATTATGAAACTAGGTGTTGAAAAACTTATAGTAGACCATATGGGGAAGTAAGATTTTTTAAAAGGGATATAAGCATAGAATAATTTAGAGATTTGTGAATTATTTCTTAGTCGACTTTCTAGGAACATAGAGGAAAAAGGTCACAGGATGTCATAGGTCATAGGTTGAACGTCATTTTTGTCATGACTTTTAGAATCCAAAGTTGCTGTAAAGAATAATGGAAACAAACAAACAAACAGAGAAGATATTGGCTTTGGAGACAGAAGACTCAGATTTGAGTTCCAATTATACCACAGTGTAGCTGAGTGACGTTAGCCATGGATAATGACCTTTCCAAATCTGACTTTTCAACTGTAAAGTTGAGATAATTCTACTGCCTGCTTTATGAAATGTTCTGACAATGGGATACATATATACATGTGTGTGAAAATATTTTATAAAGTAAAAAGAAGATCACACATACATGAACACACACACATCTAGTTTCTTTTTTCATTCTGGCAACTTCTAATCCACTTTAATTACAATTTATTTACAATTAAAATAACTACACATCTTTTTGTTTTGCTTAAGAGCCAATGGGAATTTCACAGATTCAAATACATATCCTGAGATGTGAAATATTGCAAAAAATATTTTTCTTCCCCAAAGCAAGACTATTCAAGATCCGTAAACAGGAGAAACCATTAAAATATAGCAACAAATGTCAAAGTTTTTCCCTAGATCTGTAAGTCATTTGCTGCTGTCAAGCTCCAGACAAGATTCCCAGTTGGAGGGAATTCAGACACCAGTTAAGAGGTTAAGACAACAGTTAAATGTTTTCCTGCTGGGTCTTCATTGTCAGCAACCTCCCTCAATTCTTTTTGGGCATGAGTTTAACACTGCATGGGGTTGAAAAATATGTCTTCATCTCATAAAGAATGGATTGTGTGTATATGCATATATACAGCTCTATTTGCACTTTAGCATTCTCCAAGCTAAACTTGTAATAAATCAAAAGCAAAATAAGACACCACCCTGTATATCTGGGCACATTGCCTTTTTCAACATATAATTTGCATTTTAATAATAATTACACTAACGACTCTTTGAAAAATAGTTTCCAAAAAAATTTCAAAAATTTCACCCCTCATAGAATTCATGTGAATTGTTCCAAATAGCCATATTATTTTATTGTTCCAAGTCTTAGACTAAATCAATATGATTTTCCTCATCCCTAAACCAGAAAATTCTGTTAGCTGGGGAGACATAACAGAACTACATTGGTCAGCCAAATGAAGTCTTTGTATTTTATTATGATTTCTAACACAACTGCTGCTCCAATGAAAGTACTAGTTATATAAATGTGCTACCATCTTAATATTTTTAAGTACACAAGCCCTAGGAAACGAGATAGCCTAGCCATTCAACATAAAAATGAGTGTGTCATATGTCCTGGGGTGGAAGAAGGGCAGGACATTTCCAGAGAGAGACACATAAAATACATATAAAATAAATAAAACTACATGTGAAGAAAATAAAAGTATTTTACGTTGGTCCTCCTTTTTTATTGATTCTTTTTGAGGCAGAGAAGTTTCCTGAATGGTTGTCGGAATTTAGAACTACTCAAGATTATTATAACAGAATGGCCAGAGGGATGCGCTGTCATTATGTCCTTCACCACAAAGAAGCGCTGACTTCTGCAAGGAATAGTGAATGTCGTTATTTGTTATGAAGGTGGCAAAATAAGAAATAAAGAAGAAAAAGAATGTTACCATTGTACTTAAGGCGTTTATATGGACATCTGTGCTGGTATTTCTAAAACCAAATCCGTTTTGCATAAGAAGCATGTGCTTCTAGAGGGAAATGAGTAACATAAAAGTGCACATTGCAAATATGGCTAGAGGAAATACAAGTGTCAAGCTGACAAGAAGCACTTCGTTAATGGGCCTTATCTTGATTTTAGTCATTAGCATGGCATTTCTGAGGACATCATCCTCTTCGTTTTTAGGGTAATCTACGTAGAGACACAGAGCTGCAGTGCTCACGGAGGCCAGCAGGCTTCCCAGAAGCATCCAAGGCATTAACGCTGAGATCCTGTATTTCGGTCAAAGAAAATAGGACTGGGTGAAGCCTGAAATCTTGAGACAATAAAATACAGAAAGGCAGGTGGCAAACCAGAGACGGATAGAACTAAAAAAATCATCCAGAGGAATATCATTGCTGCATCATAAATTTTTGTCAGATAAAAGACTGGAAAAAACACAGAGAAAAAGCTTTGTACCATGAATACCACCTGCAGACAAAATCTAGACATCCCGATACATATTAAAGGGAGTTGTATTGGCGTTAGGCTTCTGTTTTTGATCAATTCATTCCAGTCGATGATTATAAGAAATCCATTTACTGTAATCTGCGTAATAAATTCTGCTGACATGATGGTAGCATGAGGAACAGCTGATAAAGAGAGGTTATATTTCCTACCACAAAGCTTAGAATTTCCTTGTGGATGGTGTTAAATACCTCCTCCAGATGATTTTGCAGATAGGAACATATACTGAGAAATTTGATCTTTTGCAAAGTCTTGGATCATAAATAGAGTCTTACACTAGATTTTTCCCCTAAGGAAGAAAATCGGAGGGACTACTTTTCTAATCTGGTGTCCTTCAAATGAAACTGTGGGAATGCAAAGCCAAAGATTTGAATGATGGTTAGGTCTTCCAATTACATCCTAAGAAAACTTGCCTCATTGACATTATTCAGTTCATTCTCTTATTCAGTTTTGCCAAAAATCTGATTATAAATCTGTATTAGGTTACTACTATTTCCTTTTTTTTTTTTTTTTTCTAATGGCAAAAGTCACATCCTTGCGACAGACAACTATGTTCTATTGTTGCCACAAATATCCAACCTCAGCTGTGGCTCTTTCCTCAGTACACTTCTTTCCTGATAATAATTCCAAGATACTTTAAAAATATCTTCCCTTCCTTCTTTATTACCACCCTCCCACCCCGAAGCCCCATTGAAGTCAATTTCTTTAGACTTGAACGTCATTTCCTGTGAACTAACTTTGTATAACCTTTATTCTCTAAGTGATCTCATATTTCCAAAGCCTTCTTGGTAGAATTCTGACCTGAGGGTCAGCAAATCACAGTGATAAAAGCAGTGCATAATTAATCCACATGTTTACATCATCGCTTCAAAAGGTGGGTGGTAAAGAAACTTCTAACCACCAGCAGAGGGCATAATTACCTATGTGTTAAAACGAGCTTCCTTTATTACAGAGAAATGTTCTCATAACCTTGCTGAACTTTAGTTACATCACAGGTAAATGTAAATAAATCGTTACTACTTCATAAATTAGATATGGTGCTCAAAGTGCTTAACTCAATGGTTAGGTTGCACTAAGCACTCAACAAATTTTAACTACTCTTATAACTATTAAATGTATGTCTTCATACTGTGTGTACCCCAGCAAGTAAGTAATGATTCTACTTAGACATATTTTCAATAGACTGTTGCAGTATTTTGAATAAGAAATAAGATTGTAAGAGTATTGAAAATAGAAAAAGCAAAGAACTAGATTTGCCATCCACTGTCCACACCATTCATAGTTTTTAAAGTCTCCAGGGTCATCCACAATCACTAGGCCATGAAAGCCAATGTCAGTGCTACCTGTGTGGCATTCCCCTGCCAGCTTCATCACCCTCCCACTCATCTTCTGCACATCACAGGTATCTAAATGCACGAGATTTATCCCATCTCCATAGCTTCTAAAATACTAGTTTTTTGACCTGCACATCAATTTTGCCTTTGGCTTCTGGAATTGTCACCTCTTTTGTGTATAACACATGACTTTGCCCAGTAAATGGACTTTGCTTCATGGCTTCTAAGAGACTATTTCCGTTCTAGGTACTGGTGAAGAAGCTTTGTCTCAATTCTAAATGCCATAAGCCAGTGCCATGACTCTGAGTGAGGGGAAAGAAAATGAGATTTGTACAGTTTATAGTTTAGTGTCTCAAGTTACCTCTTTGAGACTGAGTTATATATATTGAACGATGACATTTAAAAGGATCTGATAACTGAGTTTCCAAATACTGTAGACCTCTACAGAGTCTGATTCTTAAAATAAAATTCAATTAGTCATAGTGTTCATTTTCCAAAAATTCTGTTTTAATAAATATTTTGTCATGATTGTGTTTCTCTGAATGAGCTTGTTGAATTAAAGATGCTTGAACAAATAATAGACAATAATTTGGCATACACATAACCAGCAAGATTATATTTACATGACAAATTTAATTGTGTAATGATAGACTAAAAATATTAAAAAGTATAATGACAATCATTTTTTTCTATTATCATAGATACTTATTGTTTTTTGCCTATGGTCTTGCAAAGGATGTATGAATATGCCCAAAATATATTCTGTTCTAGTGCAGCAATATGGATCTTTTTATATTTCAAATATTTTCACCATGATAACCAGTATTTGGGGAGACACATTCATATTATCTTCTTCATTCTCCATTATTTCTTTGCTACGGTCCTTTCTCTCAATTTTCCATGGTAAACTAGGGTAATAAACAATTGACCAATATATAAAAACTCTTGATGGCCAAAAAAATTTTTTAATTGATAATAATCTAGATTAATTTCTCTGACCATTATATTTAATAAAAAACACTTCTCCTTATAAAATTGCATATTTATAACAGGTACCTCAGAATGTGCATATGCTGTGGATACATAAAACATTAAGAAAATATAAAATCATACAAAACATTTTATAAGCAGTTATTTTGAATATCATTTGTTAGATAAAAGCAATTTATAAGCTGGAATCTATTCCCATCAAGTGTCCAAGAGCTTTAAAATTTTTTTGTTGAGTTAGTTTTAAACAACCTTGCATTTGTCACATTCATACAGGTGCTACTGGCAGCATGGTCCATGGATTATATGATTCTGCTATGAAATTTGTATTTATTCAGAACTGATTTCATTCTGAAATCCTGCATTCCAGCTCTCCTTTGCCCTCCCTTAGCACATCAATTAATTGAAGAGAAAGCCTGACCTTTCTAAGAACTATTCTAAAGGTGTTCATCTGCAATTCAGCTGGTTCATATTTGCATTTGTGATTTTCCTGTCATATATGAACTGTTTTGCATTTGCCTTTATTGAATCCCATTTTGAAAAAGGAATTTTAGTGAAGAGCACTTTCTCAGAGCTGGGAAAAGTTAACGGAGAGTGAGACAGTCTTGAAATTAACAATTCATAGGTTTGTTTAGAGATCTGGGAAAGGCAATTGTCAAAGGGAGAGATGATTTACAAATTAAATACTCTCTGAAAGCTTTACTAAAAATTAATTTCTTTTTAAAAAGAAATAACAGTTATCTACTAAGAGACATTGGATATTTATGATTCCATAAGCAAATTTCAGTTTAGTCATCTTTCAACCAATATATATTCTTCTAAATGCTCACATGAACTGAAAAGTAGCATACCCCCAGTGGTTTCTTGTTTGTTTTGTTTTTGCTTTGAACAATGTGGTTAGAGTTGCCTGATTCTAAGATGATGTTCATAAATTGCTCCAAAAATTAGGATGAACTTTAAATATTGATATTATGACCAGGTGTTTTCCATGCATGGAGATTAGCTTATTTGTCATTGGTTATAACTGTACAAATGTCTGAATTTTTAAAAGAAGCACACTGAATTGCTACTACTTTCTAGTGCTTCAGTACTTTATAAATCACAAAGAAGACTGAAGCTTGTTTTCCTTGTTTCAGCTGAAAATATTTTTTATTGCAATTTTTCCACTACTCTTGCTTTGGTATTGAAGTTTTGAAAAGAATTGACTCTAAAGACTGAATCTTTTATTGGTCCAAATTAATCCATCAGAATAGCTTATTTCTGTGATGAAAAAGCTCAAAATATTTGTTGGCTTTCTGTAAAGAGTTGACTCAAAAGTTTACTTATAATCTGTTTTGTCATTATATGGTTATAGGAGGTGAAAGAGATCCTTAAGCAGCTGAGTTGCCTTTGCTTGAGTTATGTCTTATCTAGGACAGATAAAGAACAGGATTTAATGAACCATCGATTAATATATTGGATTAATGTCCTGCTTACAAGCCACTCTTCTCAACTCCCCCAAACCCAGTTGATATCATAATGTTTATTATAATTCTACTTTGAAGGCCTTCCTATGTGCATATTTTAATTTGTATCTCAGAAAATCAGTGAATGGGAGGATAGAGAAGAGCTGTTTCTCAGAGACTTTTTAATTAAGGACTTCATTATCTCCTTACAATATCACTAAAATTCAAATTTCATTATTCTATGAGACAGTTTAAACCAACAGGAAATTAAGGATGCAATACTTTGAAAATTACATAAAGATGCAAAATATAAATTATTGCTATGAGCTAGCTGAATATGACAGACATGTATCTAAGATAACAGAAGAGAAGCAAATTTGGGGAAAGAACATTTTAATTTTTTCATTGTGATTGAGTAAATGTTAAATAATATAACAG
The DNA here is from genome assembly GCF_000325575.1 of Pteropus alecto. Taxonomy (NCBI): domain Eukaryota; kingdom Metazoa; phylum Chordata; class Mammalia; order Chiroptera; family Pteropodidae; genus Pteropus; species Pteropus alecto. Next base: position 8,513,082 of record NW_006436282.1, on the reverse strand, counting down.
AAGTAGATGAAAGACAAAAGGCTTAGTCCAAGAGTCAGAAGTATTTAGAATGATGTACTAACAAAGATAAAACATGCATCCTATTACATCTCCACAATGAATTGGACTGTAGCACCTTAGATGGATAGCATCCCTAAGTACAATGTATGTAATCAGAAAAAGTAGCTGACAGCAGAAAACGTGGTAATTAGCATAAGTGTACTCCCCCAATACAGACTTCATAAAATAATTTGTAGAAGAATAAGTAAATGGGGTATAATGAAATGATACATCCTCTACCCAAATATCGAGTGTGAAAATCTCACTTAACTTTTAAAATTTTTCTGGTGTTTGTTGAAGACTTAACTCTTTTGTAGAGATTGGAAATTGTAGTCTTGAGATATTAGATGACTTGCCTACATTTAACTAGACAATTCATGACAAAAGTAGAATAAGTTTTGATCTCCATATATACAAACTGATACTTTTCTGGTACACAGTCACATTTTCTCCATAGTTGAGCTACTTCATATTTTGAAATATAAAAAAGTATGTAACTCCAAATCAGGGTTCAAAATATACATAATAACAATCAAAATAAAATCTTGAAAGGCTGCTATTATCTAGCCCGTTTTGAAGACCAAATTGTTTTAATAAATTTAAGTAAACATAAAATGTTTAGATACTTTCATAGTCATCTGTTTCTTCTTCAATGTGGCTTTTTTTTTTCCCCACTATCCATTCCTTATATGAAGTGAATATATTCCAACATAAGACCCTGCTGTACCTTTTAATTTCTAGAGATGCCCTGGACTTGAAATAAAAAGAGAAAAATTTGTTGGAGAATGGTATACTTTTTACTGTTTTCCTAATCTGCTCAAAGATATATTCTTAGAAGGAAAGATTTGTAGCAGTTAGAAACCAATCGGCAACGAGTTAAAACTCCAACGCCATCATTTATCTTCTTTCGCTTTAGTATGATAGTTTGAGCTATCCATAATTCAAGATCAGTTTCTGTCCTTTATTTCCTATGTCTTTTGTTTTTGAGAGATTTAAAAAGCTTAATTAAACAATATTTTCCCTTGGCTAAGATACAGGTGATGTTACCTTAATGCAACATTTATGGAAATCAAAAAATTTCATGCCCAGTTTTGGTGATACTGACATTTCAGAAGAAATCCTAATGAATTAAAGTGGTGATATATGAACCTGTCAGAAGATCATCTAAAGCCATCCATCCACAAATGGAGATAAAGTGTACAATCCTTCTTTGATTTACATATGGATGTGGTCAGGTGGGCCTTCTGTGTTAACTCAGAGGGAAAAAAGATTATGTTCATAGAAGTGTGTGTAAATTGAGCTCAAAATGTATCCACATATAAAAAATGTATCCACATATAAAAAAATGCCAACACTTGTAGGAGACATAGTTCTTTTGAACCTTCTGAAATTTCAAGTGAGTATATTTATGACTGTGACAACTAAAAACTAGTGAATAGAGTAAAAATTTTTTCCTCTTTCAAGATTACATTTTTACACATGTGCAACAATATGTGTGCTTAGTACCATTCTGCCAATTTTGCCCTAGGAGATATTATATGGATTCTAGGGAATAGGTTAAATTTTGAGGATTGGATTTTTGGAATTCAATTTTTCATTTGGGTTAGATGTGGGTTATTATTTGAAATGTATATATTCTCATTCTCTTAACATTTTGCCTTTACTGGTAATAAGTAGAGGAAAATGGAGAAATTCTTAAGAAATTTTCCTTTATGTATTTGTGCTAGAGCAGTTCTGTCTCCAAGTGAAGAACAGTATGTGTCCATTCACTGCAAACTTTGCAAAATAACATACCCATGACCGCTATATCAAATCACTCAATAGTTGTCAGTGATCGGTTAAATAAATATGACTCAAATTACAAGTGAACCTATTCTTCATTGGAAGTTTAAAAACATACGTTAAAAGGTAACTTAATATAACCATGGGTTTTGTTACACAGATTCCTCTACAAAAATGAAAGCAAAGTCTATGGCTAGTGTCTCTTTCTCTATCATTTTCATTAAGAACATGGTCATTTGTATTTTAAATTTCATCCCTGAAGTTGCATCACAGCTTTGAAAATGTCTGCATCCAATCATTACATTTTGGGTTAAGGTCAGCACCACATTAGCTTAGGAAATAAACACCTAAACCTGGTTGTATCCATTATGTAGGTCAGCAGGTATCAGCATGTGAACTGGTATCGGCATGTTCTACTGCTTTCTGACTTCAAATTAGATTGTCTTCTAATCTGCTCTGTCTCCTCAATGATCAAAGGCATTGACAAGTTACTTATGAATAAACCTCAGTAGTGGTTAAGAGAACACTTTTTTATTTTTCCAGCTGACAGTATCTCAAATAAAAAACTAAAATCTTTAGTCAAGTCTAATAATAGTTCTAAGAATGTAAGCCCTAATAGTATTAAATATTTTTTGGTCAAATATAAATTAGTGATTAATCTGGGTCTAGAATCACAATTGCATGAACTTTCAATAATTTTACATTGTTTTTCTTTTGAAAAGAATAAAGTTGTTATAATCATTCTATATATACTTGCTATAAAAGAGATTCCATGTGTATACATAGCACATTAATCAACAATTTAACTCTTTGATGCAGCAGCGTATTCTTTTCCCATTATATTGTATTTTCTCATATTGTAAAATAATCTCATATTGTAAAATAATCCAAATTATTATCTCCAATAGGTAAATAAAATTCATAATATAGTCATACAATAATTGATTATTGTTAACTTGTTAGATGTTTAAGTTGTTCCCAATTTTTAATAATGTAAATAATATTAAATAGAACATCTTTGCATATGATTGTTTAACTTTATTTCTGATTCCTTAGATTGGGACATAAAAATGGAATAACGTATATGACTTTTTAAGTATAGAAAATACATTGCCATATTGTTTCTAGAGAAATTGAACCACTTTACATCCCATCAGTAGAACATGAGTTTCTGTTTACTGTACATCTGGCAGAATATGACCTTATTGCATCATTTGTAAAAGCAGTTCTAATGGGAACTCTTTAATTAAGCTATTATGCTTTGGTTTTTAAAGTTGTTTCAATACCTTTTAATACACTGTCTGTAGATGGAGCTCGGGATATATTGGAAATTTGGTAAGTATGACAGAGGCACTTAATATTGGTAACATATTCTGCCAAGAGTTTAAGCTCCTCTTGCCTATTTGGTATACATTTATACAGAATATTGTAGACTGATGATGTGAGCAGTGCTTCATTCAGTTCTCTCAAGCTCATTTAACTGTTTGTTAATATCTCTACTATAAAATAGAGATTTTTTTTTTAAAAGGTGGTATTTCAAACAATTCATTTCATTTTCCTGTAATGTTATATTATTAGTTCCTTAGGTTAGGAAATATCTTCAAATTAGTATCTAAAATTAAGTTTCTTGAATTATCTATAGATTTCAATAAATTTCTTTTATTAAATCAAAAATTTATCATTGCTAAGTGAAAAAATACATTTAATCAACCAACATTTTTTAAATGCATCGATTTTTCTACTTCTCTTGAATTGTAAAAAGAGATACAACTTTGTACAAAGGGCCTTTCGGTGTTTAGTGTGTGTTTTATGGTGGGTAAAAGATTGGACTACTCCCGTCGAACTGCAAAACTGAAACCCTGGATTTCAAGGGAAGATGCCCTTCTGGTGATGTTACTCGAGATAATTTCCTTCCGAGGATTAATTTGCTTTACAGAAACCATGCTGAATGTCCATCAGAATGAGATCAATTTTGGTATACGTGCTGCCGAAGCAAGCACTCAGAATGAAGATCAAATTACAATCTTAGGAGGGGCAGTGAAGCCATTGGGCAAGCTCATGTCAAATATACTCTTGTTTTTCTGTGGACTTTATTAATAAGAAGGTGCAGGAACTCTTTTCAGGCTGGTCTTTTGAAACATCTTACAGTAGGAACTTATCGAATTAAGTCATTGCAATATCCTCTACTCATTTCAAGCAGTGGATAATGAAGAAGTTACAGAGAAGTTATAAAATGCTCTTAGGTATTTCATGTGGTTTTAATCAGTCTTCTCATATAGCAGAGTTCAGACAATTTTTCAACATTAAAATCATGTATTGTTCAACACAATAAAAAATGGACATATATTTTTCTCTCACTAAAACTACTTTTTAATAGGTTCTTCTTGGTTAAAGTATATACATATTTCATGAAGGGCAAAATTGCCAAACAAACTTGAAAGACTATCTTGAACTGCTGTTGGTGTTAAACATCTGAGACTTTCCATTGTTTTCCTGTGGATGTTTCAGTGTTTCAGTTTCCTGTGATGATTTTTCTAGGACTTATAATGTGGCCAATAATGTTTCTAAAAGCTTTATTTTTTATGTCCCAAATGAATTAATTCAGAAAATGAGTGGCTTATGAACAAAACCATCTGATAAGGATAGTATTACTAGAACAGAACGACCTAGTAGGCACAACAAACTATTCTGTTGTTCATAAACAAAAAGATTTTGTCTACTTTGTACCCAATTCTGGCTATTTTAATTTAATTTTAAAAAATAGAGATATAATAAAATACATATATTTATGTTCTTAAGAAACTATATATATATATATATAATG
>NW_006436282.1:8488335-8508391 GCF_000325575.1 Pteropus alecto | reverse complement strand
ATAAACACACATACATACACAGTGGACTCTGGATCCTATATCAAACTATTTGGAAGCCATTTAGAAAGCAAAACAAAGCAAAATAAAATAATAATTAAGGGCAATATCCTCTTCAATTAGGGAAATTAAAATGCAACACAGAAAGTTTTTGTTTTTAAAATAAATTTCTAAAAATAATATCTTAAAAGATGAAAACTTCCTTGTATATACAGGTGGTTTCCCAATCATCAGTTTTAACAAGTTAATTATCAATTGGACACCAACAATTAATGTGCTGAAAACAGGATGAAAAGCAAATTATAATAGCTTTTTAAAAAGTGGGTAACAAAGTGATGAAATAGACTATGTAGTTACATAGGCTCTTCTCTGGCAAATGACATACACACACATACCGCACAGAAACAAAAAGTTGTGTTTATGTCACATTTTTTAAGTAGCCCCTTATATTAATAATAAAATGAGTGAACCATTTTGGGATTCTTTTTATTTACTTCGAACAGAAATTATAGTTCTTGTTTACAGTTATTTGGAACTGAAAAACATGTAGCTCTAGATGTTAGTAATTTTTACAAACAGCATGTGAAAGATTTCTGTAACACTTCATTTAAGTATTATCTGTAATGCGTGACTGGTTTGCAGTTAAAGAAGAGGGAAATCTATTTTGAGTGAAACAAATAATAGCTATACAGAAAATTAACTTACCGATATGAAAATTCAGTTGGATACAAACATTCAAACATAGTCTCTTGAGGGCTCCGATGACTTTCTTAGTTTCTAATTTTTCATTCTCTTACATCCCAGATGACAGTGATATCAATTAGGTATTAAGACCCTATGAATCACCAAGTATTTTAAGAGTCTGAAGAACATTATGAACCACTTTTCTTTAACAATTACTCCCAAAACAATCAAAATATGTATATAATTTCAGAAGTTTCACAGAATCTGAGGTTGATTCACAAATAATAGACCCAGATTAAGGTTTGTCCTAAGAAAACAAAGATTTATGTATTGAGGTTCCAGTCAAGATGGCAGAGTAGGTAATTGCTGTGTTTGCCTCCTCTCATGATCTCATCAAAATTACAACTGAAAAACAGGACAATCATCATTGGGAATCACCTGAAGTCTAGCTAAACAGAAATCCTACAATTGGGGGCATGCAGAAGAGGCCACCTCAAGACTGATATGAGGAGACGAGACATGAAATGAGTTGATCCTCATGACACTCAATCTGAACTGCAACAAGAAAAAAGAATCCAAAAAACTGAGGCCAGTTTAAGGGACTTCTGGGACAACATGAAGTGTACCAACATTCTCATCATAGGGGTACCAGGAGGAGAGGAGAGAGAGCAAGAAATTGAAAACCTATTTGAAAAAATAATGACAGAAAACTTTCCTAACCTGGCAAAGGAAATAGACATATAAGCCCAGGAAGCACAGAGGCCTTCACCAAGACACACCATCTTTTAATGCCAAAGGTTAAAGACAAAGAGAGAATCTTAAAAGCAGCAAAAGAAAAGCAATTTGTTACCTACAAGGAAGCTCTCATAAGATTGTCAGCTGATTTCTTGACAAAAAATTTGCAGGCCAGAAGGGATTGGCATGAAATATCTAAAGTGATGAAAAACAAGGACCTACAAACAAAATTATTCTACCTAGTAGTGTTAGAGATTTAGAATCAAAGGAGAGATAAAGAGTTTCTCAGATAAAGAAAAGCTAAAGAAGTTCATCAGCACCAAATCAGTGTTATAAAAAATTAGAGGGACTTCTTTAAGAAAAAGAAAAAAAAGATTAAAAATATGAATAATAAAATGGCAATAACTACATACCTATCAATAATTATTTTAATGCAAATGGATTAAATGTTTCAATCAAAAAAATAGGATGACTGAAAGGATAGGAAAACAAGATTCTTACATATGCTGCATGTAAAAGACTCACTTTATATCGAAAGACACACACACAGACTGAAAGTAAAAGGATGAAAAATTTAACTTCATGAAAATAGAAACAGCAAAAAAAGCTGGGGTAGCAATACTTATAATAGACAAAATAGACTTTAAAACAGAGGCTATAACAAGAGACAAAGAAGGACCCAGTAATTCCACTTCTGGTATTTATCCAAAGAAACTCAAAACACTACTTTGAAGGAACATGTGAATTCATGTGTTCATTGCAGCATTATTTACAAAAGCCAAGATATGGAGGCAACCTGGGTGTCTATCAATGGATAAAGAGGTGGTATGTATACATAATGGAATATTACTCAGTTATAAAAAACAATGAAATCTTGCTATCTGTAACAACATGAATGGACCTAGAGAGTATTATGCTGAATGGAGTAAGACAGAGAAAGACAAATGCCATATGATTTCTCTTACATGTGAAATCTAAAAAAACAAAACAAACAAAACAGAAGCAAACTTACAGATACAGGGAACACTTTTATGGTTGCCAGATAGGGGTGAGGGGAGGTTGGGGTATGGGTACACAAAGAGAAGGGATTAAAAGTACAAATTGGTAGTACAAAATAGTCATGGGGATATAAAGCACAGCTTAGGAAATTTAGTCAATAATATTGCAATAACTATGTGTGATGTCAAATGGGTACTAGACATATCAGGGTGATCACTTCATAAGTTATATAAATGTCTAATCACTATGTTGTACTTCTAAAACTAATATATTGTATGTTAATTAAAATTAAAAAAATAAAAAAATATTAAAAAAGAGTCATGTATTGAGAGGTCATAATATAGCTAATTTTTAATAGAACTAGATTTTAATATGTTGGGCTTGGTAATAAAGAGATCTTTGGTAATTTATCTGTAAATTTTATCTTTTTATAAATTATAATAAATAAAATTCAGTGAAAATTTGAGTTAAAATCAGTGGTCAGAAGTGTATTTACTTATTTTCAAGTTTAATTTTAAATCAAATAAGGTTGTGAGACTACTTAATTTAGTATTATTTGAATGAGATGTGATTGTGGCATTTTCTTTAGTGTATTAAAAAAAGGCATCAGTTGTGAATAGCAAGGCTGATTTCTATAGAATACCTTCTCAGATCAATTTTTATACAGGAAATCACCCAGAAACAATCATGTCCACTATTTGATTATAAAAAACAGCATTTTGGTGTCATATAATGAAGGTTCAGAATTTATCATGTTCTACAAGCAGTATGAGATAGCTGATTTATTGTTCCCCAGTTAAAGCGGTATTCTGTTTTCTTTTTCTGGTTAACCAACACAGTATTGATGTACATAAACAAAAATCGGAATGCTTACTGTATGTTTTACTTACAACAAATCTTATTTTCATTTTTCTTATATTTGTTACTTGAAAGAAAATTTTCTAATTGTAATAGTTTCTAGAATACAAATAAAAGGACAAAATATACATTTTCTTACCATTGAACTCTCTTTTTGATCATAATCCATTGTCATCAAAATATAGGCATTTTTATAATGAATTACTGTATTGTCCTTCCTAATACAAGAATATTATTTTAACTTTTATCATTAGTAATTGGGTCATAAAAATAATTAAATCTGTGATGTAATAAAAGAGATTACTACTTTTTAGTTCTCAAAATAATTCTTGAAATTGCAGCAATAACATATTTATAAAGATAAAATTATGCACTATGGTTTTTAATCTCAGTTATCTAACCTTTATTTTGTTGTAGAAGTACTTTGTATATACAGAATGACATATATTTACATGGGGGAGGGTTATGGTTACTGTACTGTCTGTTTACACATTAAATCATCATCCTGCAGGTAAATGCAGGTTTTCTTCTATGTGAATAAGTGAAATTATGGGTCTTTTTACTAATCCATATTAACATGTATTATCTGGAATTTTACTAGTGACAGTGAATCTAGTTAATAGCCATAGTGCTTTATGGAAATGTACGTTGAAACGTTAATGTCAGATGTAGCTTGAATTTTGACATTTTAGATTAGTTCAACTCAGTTCAAATAATATTTATTATCAATATTAAACACTGAATTAGGCACTGGACGTTCATAGATAAATAAGCAAGGCTTTATTCTCCAAGAAATAGTAGGTGAGATAAACCTAGAAACAGATGAAATTTCAATACCATGAGATAAAAGAAAATGTGCATGAGACAAAAGCAGAATTCAGTTTTAATGTATACATGTAAAGCAGGAATTGTGAGTAGAGGCTGAGGACTTAGACACAGACCAGAAAATGGAAAATTGTGTGTTTTAAGGCAGAAAAAATATTTAATGTAAATTAATATAACATCAATGTATTTGTGTGTGTTGTGGGTGACATACAACTAGTTAAGTCTTGGATATGTTAGAAGATGTTGATTATATGTATCTGGAGTTCAGATGAAAGTTCAGGACTGGAGATTTACATTTATGAGTTGCTAGATATGAATAATAGATAAACCATGACAGAGAATGGATTATAAAATAATGCTATAAAGACAAATTGAGAAGAACAATGGGCAAAGAAGGGGATGAATACATTTTTAAGAGTTAGAAGAGAAAGAAATCTACCAGGAGATAGTTTATAATGGTGAAACCAAGAGACTCATAGGGCACTAAAAAAAGTTTAAAAATATTTTTTCTATGTCACAGGATTCTAAAAAAAATGTTTAATAAAAACCTGTGGATGCTTGTTCAATAAAATCAGAGTAAACCAACATTAAATAGAATATATAATGTTAACTAATAGCAATTAGTATAACCGATATAATCAATATTAATTTATGTAACTTAATATATTTCATACAATCAATTATAGAATATAAACCAATATTAATCAATAGATACATCCTTGTCCCTCTATTATTGTATTTCAAATATAGAAATAAAACATGGAAGTAAAGAAAAGCATATTTTAGTGGAAAGGATGTTATTATTTGAGTTTCAATTTGCAAAGTCGACTTTCATACATGAAATATTTATATGTAGTATTAAATTAATATTTTAATTTTAATGATAACAAGTGCTGAAAATTTAAAATCATGAAATCATAGCTACATATAGGAAATAAACTATGAAGCCAGAATAAATTATACTTTGCCAGAAAAGTGTAGACATATGTAACGTAACATCGGATTTTTCCTAGACTCGGCATTGAATTCATTTCACATCATTGCCTTTGTCCTCAGATCAATGGTATAATCTTTGGCAAAGTCTGTCCTACTAAGAATATGTACTTGCCAGTTGGCAGCTGTTCTTACATCTAAGGGAGAAACTCCAAGACTCCTACTGCATCAATTTTTTAAAAATATCTGTTTGTCTTTAAAAATCATGAAAACCACCGCTCTAAATGATTTTTTTAGGTCTAAAAAGTTATTTTTTATTTAGATGTCATTAGAATATCTTGTTTTTCTAAAACACCCTATGTCAAACACACACACACACACACACACACACACACGCTCACAACATTTCGTTTTACTGATGGTATATTTCCTCATTTAGCCCACCCCACCCCCCACCATTTTGTGACTTATTAGAAATTAGGTCATGATATCACATCTCTTTGTCATTTTAGGCAAGAAATAATATGTCAATATTTCAGTTGCTGCTCTTTTACTGAATTTACTGAATTTTTACTGAATTCTGTGAGCTACTCAGAATTTACAGAATTATCTTAGAATTTGCTGTTTATTTGCTCAATATTTTACTAAACTTGGGTGTATTTTTCGTAAGTTAATATTAAAGAATGAGGTTAGTTTTTTTTAAATTTTTAATGTCACATATAATGCACATACAAAAAAATAAATAAAGCAGAAGCATACAGTGACTTTTTGTGAGTAAAAAGTAATCTCTCTGTTAGAGCAGGGAATGAGCACTGGCAGCAAGTCCCCTCAATCTGTTTACCCCTTGAAGAGCTGTAAAGCTTAGCCACAGATAAGATTTTGGTTTATGAGTCTGAATCACCCATGTAGCTGCTACCCAATTTTTTTTCTTTTAAAATAACATAATTTCTATGCACTAAATGTACCCTCTGTGTAAACAGCGCTCAGAATTTTTGTAAACATAATTGGTGTGCCCCTACCTCTGTAAACAAGATATGGAACAGATATCTCTCCCCAAAATGTACCTCCTTGTCCACTTGAAATCAGCAACTGTCTCACCTGCAGCTCCTGGCAACTACTCTGTTCTCTGACCAGACAGTATTGCCTTACAGTAATGACATTTAAATGGAATCAATAGTATGTAGTCACTTAAGTCTGCCTACCTTTCACATAGCATAGTGCAACTGAGATTGATCTTTATAAACGTGCCATATTTGCTTTACAGCTCAAGTATCACCTGTTCAGCAAAATTTTTTTTCCCTAAACACAACCTGCCAATGTCGCTTACTTACAAGAAATAAATTATTTTTAATGTTGAGGAGAGATATATAAAGTTTTTTTTTTTTTTAAATACAGCTTGACAATTACAATGCAGATATAAATGAAGATTGATGAGTGCCGCAAGGAGGTGACATAGAGAGCAATGAATGCGAGTCTGGACGCGACTTACTTTTCTTAGCATGGAATTTATAACTCCTTTATCACTGGATTTATTGCAGCTAAATCATGAAGAGGATCTTTCTAGTATGAAATAGTGAGAAAGATAGTTTAGGCAAAGTGAACAGTGTGAACAAGAGTATGGTGTCGTGAGAGCATGTGGTACATTTTGATCACACCATGTGAAACAGTGTAGTTACAGAAAGGAGTGTGTATCAATCTCAATTTCCTAATCCAACTACAAGACATCTTTATTCTGTAGTCTTGATATATACCACCAAGTTGTGTCATGCTCAGCAAGTGTAACTGTAATAGATTATATTGTGACTTAAAAAACAATACTAGGCAGATTCTTGAGCTATGAGTAATTGCTGAGCATTTTGTTGACCTGGTAGGCAACTAGAGGCAATTGGCAATGATTGTACATTAACTTAGGTTTGTATTTTACATATCTGAGGGGAAAAAAATTAGAGGACAAAGCAGTTGTTTTTAAGCGGGTTATTTGGTGCCCTCATGTATCAAAGCAGGTCTCTGCTGGGGTTGCAGAAGCAACTCTGTCTTTCGATACCAATAAAGAAAGGGCTTTATGCCTAACTTCCTCATGAATGTACTGAATAACTCTGTCCACTCAAACCCTTGGCATACCTTTCCTTGTCAGCACAATTCATATTCTTACTATATTTAATTTAATCAGGCAAGTGCTTTTTGAGTGTTATCAGTGTCTCAGTGAGACATCCTCTGGGGATAACATGTTGATCCAGACAATCTTTACTTTCAAGGACTTCAGTCTGATGGGGTAGACAGGTGGAGAAATGGGAAATTCTATTCAGTGGGTAAAGAAAGAGCAGTGAGAATGTTAAGTACATGGAGCTATGGGAATTCTTCTTGGTGCAGGAGCAACCTGCACCAACCTGATGCCAGTGCTGGAAACACTGCAGGAAGGAACGGGCACACGGGCACGGCTTCCAAGACCTGTGGATCTAGGTGGCAGGGAGCATTCACAAAGGAGCAGGACATGGACCGACATCTCTGTCCACAAGAAAAGCTGGCTGAGCCATGAGCGAGGACCCATAGCCAGCTCGAACATGTAGCAGAAACAGAGACGTGCAGGGATGGCCCCATCTTCCCTGTCCCTACTGAGTGAGCTCTGTGACATCTTTGACTCCTACTGGCATCAGTAGTGGTGGCTAGCAGAGCCAGGACACTGGCTCTGATGCTTCTGGCCACCAGGAAAGTCAGAGATGAAGGAGGCTGGCGAGTGGGGGGAAGTGCGGAGATGAGAAGCTCTGACTCGAGTGACAAGAAAAGTGTCACTGAGCATTTTATGACTGGCCCTGACCGATGGCCACCCAGCCTGTCTCCTGCTTTTGCAGTGGTCACTTTGCTTCCAGTGGTTCTAGTTTTCCTTTTCGTAGTGGCAATTGTTGCCTCCACTCGGAGGTCCTATTTTCCCGCTGATAATCTGCTCCTTAAAGTCCCTTTAATAGGCTCTAAGAAACTTCTACTAGATTCTGCCAGGCATCCTAGCAGGAAGGAAATTCTAATTAGCAAAAGGGATAATCAGACACTGATTTTGTAATAATCTCTTTCGCTACGGTAAATTAGATATCTATTAAGGAAGACCCTCCTGCCCAACTCCTTTAATCTAGGCAAATAAAACACGGCTTAATATACAGTGCAGCCCAAAACAAACAAACAAACAAAACAGACAATAATAGCATTCATTAGTCATTTTTCTTTACTGTTCAGTATTCATACAGACAGGAATATTAAAGGAAAGGTAGTTTGTCCTTACTTTCCAAGTACCCTTATGTTTTACAGAAACCAAATGTCTTCATTTTTTACTATAAACTATGTATCTCCTTTTTAGCCTTCACATAAATAGCATTTGCATCTCTCTAAGACAAATATTGTCACTTACCAGATTCTAAGCACCTATAAAAGTAAAGCGGATAATATCTTTATATTTCAACAAGTACAGATACAGGGAGCAGTGAGAGGAAATTAATGTTTATTGAGCATCTTTTATATTTAGCAAACATTATAGGGGCATAAAATATTTAATTAAATAATCCTCATTAAATTGGAAGATAGTTTCAGTTGAAGTATGGTAGAATTATTTACAAGTCACTAGCACTGGAAATATAGATTTACCGGTAAGATATATTATTAGAGAATAACTTTGTTTTAGGGTGTATGCAACTAATATTGGAGTTAATGAATTTTAATACTGCAATAGTTACTCGCTAAACTATTATCATAAAATTATTACTGTTTTAATATTAAAATAATAAAAATAATGGGGTCAATTTTCATTTGTGTGGGGAATAAGATATCTTATATCTGGTTCTGAAGAACTGTATAGAATAATTAACAATAAGCCAAAATGGGAGGAGTCAATTTAAAATAGTTGACATATTTTTAAAATTGAGACATATTCAGAATACATACAGCAGGCACTGAGAAAAAATTTTCTTATACACTTAAGATTTTGTTTATTTTTTCACATGTAGGGGATAATAATGTCCTTTCTTTATTATGCATTTCTAATGTTTTTTTAAAGCACATAGCTAAACAATAATATACAATATTATTAAGTATTCACAATCTTCCAAAGCTCTTAGCTTACACCACAAAACTACTCTAGAGCTTGTTCAAACATAGACAGAATATAGACTTGAAAATAATCTTTGTTTTCCTCTACTCTATTCCATATCCACCATAACTAAGGTGCAGTTAAATATCACATATCTGATGCTTTACACTGGAACGTCAGTGAAATTAGCACAAAGATATTAAGTAACAAAAGTCTTTTTTGCTCATCTGTTTTTAAAATAGTCTAGGTTACTTTGTACTATCAACAACAAAATATTCATCTCTCCCCCAATCTTTCATGTTTACACTTGGATGTTATTTATAATAGAATAAGAATTTATTGCCTTTAGTGAAAAGAGAAAGAGTAAAGGAGTGAGCTGCTGATACCAGAGATATTTCTTTCCTTACTGCACCGAAAATATGTGTATATGTATATGCATATCTGTTTTTTCCTTCTTTGGAGCTTGGTGTTATGACTGCTCTTGATACATGGTTTTTTGTTTTTTGTTTTTTTTAAATATACGAAATAGCTTATATCAAACATTCCCATAAAGAACATTATAATATAAAAGCTGAAAAATTAGCTGCTTAAAGGCATCAGAGTACACGAAAGCAGTCGGAACATGAGGGACCAAGATCCCAAAGAGAAGGAAAGTGTATTGATAGGAACCCTGTATTCACAGCAGCTTTTCCACTCAAGGCACTACAACCGGTAATTGACTTTCCAATAGACATGATGAAAGCAAATGACAACAAACAGTATTTTAAAAGTATTGAAAAAAACCCTGCATATATCAAGTGAAAATATCCTTCATAAATGAAGGCAAAACAAAATAATTTTAGTTGAACAAAATCTCAGAGAATTTTTCACCATTCAATACTTAGTGTAAGAAAAGAAAGGCAGAAAAAAAATGATTTTCCACGAAAGCATGAAATGTAAGAACAAATAAAGAGCTCAAAAAATAAGATATATGAGGCCAAATATTAATACATGTAAAATGAAAATACTAAACAACAATAAAAAATGTAGGAATGAGAATAAGGAGTAATAGTATTATAAGGTCCAAAAAATGATAAAATACAATTTAATGTAAAGCTTATTATGTTAAGGAATTATGCTGTAATTACTAAGATTACCTTAAAGGAATAAAAAAAGTCTCTATAATTCCAAAGTAATAAAGAGGGAAAAAATTTTAAAAAGTACAAAACAAAACATGACACTCAACAAACTAAAACAAAGAAGCAAACCAAAAACTGAATTAACTCAAAAGAAACCAAAAAAAAGTGCAAAAACCAAGAAATAGTAACAGATAAAAAAATAGAAAACAAATTATAATTTGGTAGATTTAAACAAAGAAGTCTTTGGATAGTTGTCTGACAACAAACTAAATACCCATCAATAGAAGGATGGATAATTAAATTATGTTTAATTTACACGATAGAATTATGTCCTGCTAATATATTCCCATGGATAAAGTTCACCGATATAATGGTGAGAGAAACAAGACTGAAGTCTGTACATAATGAGTGAGTTCATTTGAATAAAGTTAAAATTCAGAAAATAAATAATGCATAGTAAAATAAATCAGAAATCATTTAACTTTGCAGGGTAAGGACTGAGAGGAGGAGGCATGAGGGAGCTTTCTGGGAGGTGATAATGTAAATTTTGAACCGAGTGGTTGTTATGCAGGTATGTTTACTTTGAAAAAACTCATAAAGCTGCACATTCGAGATTTGTATTCTTCATGTATGCTTAATAGAAATGTTTATAAAAATAGAAATTATCAGCATAGGCCAACAAGAAAGTTTTGTTTTGTTTGGCATTGTTTTGGTTCAAACAGTAGCAGAGTATGGTGTTGTAGAAAATACTTTGAATTAGGGAGCCAACAATCTTGTGTTCTAGTG
Organism: Pteropus alecto; assembly: GCF_000325575.1. Lineage (NCBI taxonomy): Eukaryota > Metazoa > Chordata > Mammalia > Chiroptera > Pteropodidae > Pteropus > Pteropus alecto. Next base: position 8,497,384 of record NW_006436282.1, on the reverse strand, counting down.
TTCATTCTGTCACTTATTGAATATTCTTCTTGGACATGTCACTTAACCTCCAAGAGTTTCAATATCTGCATCTGTAAAATGAGTAATATATCCTTGATGATACATCTGTACCTGCCCTCACTTCCTGGTTGTAGGAATTAAATAAGAACGTATTTGATAAAGTACTTACTCCTGAGGCTACGGTACTCCTTGCAAATTACTATTTGGGCTCTCCAGAGAAACAGAATCAGAATAGAACAAATTTGATTGTTCTGTTATTTACTAAACATTAGTTTAGTAAAAATCTAATGTATTTTGAGGAAAAAAGAGCTAGCTAGCCAAAAGATTTTCTGCCCAAGTTGAAGGATATGGTAATGTCAGTGAGATACAGTAGATCTTGAAAGAGAACAGAAGGGTGAGTCCTCTGAAATTTTATTTAATGGAATGTTGATGGCTCATTTTAGAGTACAGATATAATCTCTCAAAAAGGCATCAGCATTCCTTCATTTGCAAGTGATTGGGGCCAAAAATATCTTAAAGGTATTTCAAGAACAGGACATACTTGTTCAGTCCAGGTAATTCTAAGCTTCTTATTGTTCCTGGAAAGCTATAATATGGTATGATACTGAAGAGAAAGAAGGCCGGAGATCCCCAACCTTGAAGAGTCCTGCAGGTTAGTTTATGGACAAATGTAACTGGGAACCATTTTAAAGAGTTTAAAGAGGCACAGGAGTATGAATGAAGACCAAGAGGTGTTTTATTGTCCTCATCAACCTAATCTTTTTCTCAGCCCTTGCAATGATTTTATGAACATCCAATTTCTCCAGTAAATCCCTTTCTAATTTCCATGTCACATTGTCATTTATTTTTAGCATCGCAACTTGACCGACACAGCTTTCTCACTGTTTTCGAGGGACCTATTATTTAGAGTTGTTTCAGCTACAAAACCCAACAAATCATGGCCCACATAAATATTTATTTAAATAAAAAAATACAATAAATATTACCACTTCAATTTTTTATGACTATTTAGTGCAATTAGGAGATTTTAAAACACAGTCATGCTGCCAGTTTGATACTCTATTGTTTTCAGAGATTATCATTAAGAATAAGTTATGCTGATTCATTCAAATAAGTTGATCAGTTTTAATAATCAGGTTTAAAGAGATCCATACAAAAGATTTTTCTGCAAAGACTTCCAGGAATCTTCTGGTTTTACATCCTGCTGCTAATGGCGAGCTATGCACTTGATTTTAAGAAATGAAATCTGAATATAGTGATTTGTTTTTTAAAACCTTTATTTAATCAGATATTGTTCTCTATCATCTACAAAATTCTTTTATTACAGTGCTTTCGTGTTAAATGCCTATTTTATTCCTGCCTGGAGTCGAAACTGCCACTCATAGAAACAACTTGTGGCTCAAAGAAATAACAGACAGGAAATCCAGTTCCCTAAAGCAAGACTGGGGATTTTCTTTGGTACTTAAAGGGGAAGAAAGAAGTCTCTTTAAAGACTTCATTTTATTGGAAGTCTCTCATTAAAACCATTGTTCAACATGACATAATTTATGAGAGGCCACGTTTCCTCAACATGACAATTTTTGTCTCCTTTTGTGACTGTTTGTTTTGCTTATTCATTCGTTTGTTTATTTTGAGATGTAATTTCTTTCTCATCCAGATTAAATGTCACAAAATCAAGGGTAAAACTGAGATACATAATGTTTCGCTGTCACCTAGCAGATAGGCTCCCCTACATGACTTGTCAGTTACAAATGTGGAGAAGTACAGTCTCATCCCATCCCTCCTTGCAAATTTCCATAGTCACTCACATTGTTCTTTCTTGATTGAAAACTAACGTAACTAAAAATTTCTGACTTGTATAATAATTTTTAGAGATATTTATTCTATAGACTCAAAAAGACAAAAATACGTATATGTGTCACACTTATCCAATGGCCCTCATTTGACCTGTGTTTTCTTAATACCACATATCAAAATTTTCATTACAACCTAAAATTGCATAATAGCTCAATTTCTCAAGTGATTACTATATGTCAGGAATGGGCTAAATGCTTTCTATTCACTATCCCATTTAATCCTTACCACTACTTTATGAGGTATGCATTTATATCCTCATGTTACAAATGAGGAAGCTGTGACAAAATAGGGTCCACAGGTGGGATTTATAAAATAGATCAGCCCAACCATAAAGTTTGTACTCTTATCTGCTATCAGCCTAGTTGTCTTCTCAAATCAAAGATAACGTATTAGTAAAAAGAACATTTGGACACCGAAGTCAAAGAATGTATGCCAGCCCTACCCCTGTCATAACTTGTTCTTCTATTCTCTTATCCATAAAATGAGGATCTTGATTCTCAGCAAAGGTTGTTGATCGGTAACTGTCCCCTAGAGTTGTTTTTTTGATCCGATGAGAAACATTTCTTTTTTGTTTGTTTTAAAATTGTAGTATTTTAATAAAATAAAAAAATAAAAAGAATAAAATAAGAAAGAATATTTGGCTTTTTTTAAATAAAGAAATCATCTGGCAAATTAGGCCCAAATTCTGTTAGTACAACAAGCAGCTACTTCCTCTATATGATCAATGTATTCTTCACACCGTTGTCCTACCTCTCCTGTTGTCTTGCACCAAACCATTGTCATATCTATACATGTCCTGATCTATGATGTCCTCTGTGGACATCTGAGTCTGTACCCTGCCCTCAAGCGATAAGCCCCCAAACTATATGCCTCAGAGCCTGCAGGTGGGGCTCCGGGACTTCCACTCCATCGTCAATCAAAGCCTAATATAAAATATTATATTTTTTGAATAAATTGTTTGTCTTAAAATAAGCCTAAATACTCTTGATCAAAATTTTGGAATTGTTGGCAATATTTTCTGGTGCAATATTTATAAGAGTTTGAGAACCTTTTAGAAATGGACTTCAAAACTTGTCATCTCCATTTTAAACAAACATATCTTTTAGACTTTTCCAGTTCTAAAATTGGGTAACTTTTATTCAGATATAAGTAGAATATCTTTTTCATTATTTTTGTTATTATGCAGGTAAGAAAATACAGACATTCTAAGGTAGGTTTAAATTGTTTCAATAAAACATAAAGTAAAATTGTTTATTTAAAAATTAGGAAGAAAGAGATTCACTATGTGCAAGGCAAGTAGATGATAGTATGTGTAATCTTTTAATTATCTGTGAAAGATCTACAAACCATGGCCCACAGGTCAAATCTGACTGCAGTCTATTTTGGCGGATAGTTTCATTTGTAACACAGCCATACCCAATCATTTACATATTGTTTATAATTATTTTTCTCTACGAAGTACGCTAAAGCTTTTTTTCTTTACGTTCTAAGCAGCATTTGGAGTCAAAGAGTTGCTAAGACAAATCGTTCATTAAGAAAAGCTGCAGAAATTTTCAGAAATGTTGGCAACATTTTCAGATGCAATATTCATAAGAATTTGAGAAGCTTTTAGAGATGGACTTTGAAACTTGTCACTTCAATTTTAAACAAACAGATCTTTAAGAGTTTTTACTTTATTTCATCTAATATCAAATAAGATGCATTGCTCTATTTGAGATAGTTTTCTAAAAATCATGACTTAAGGTATTTTAAAATTTTGCCAATAGAGTTTCAAAATTAAATCATGAAAATAAACAAGAGATCTAATTTTTTGATCAAATAATTTCTGAGGGATTTTTATTTTAGAAAAAAATAAATACATTCTAACAACACACTTATAAACAAATTTACTTTCCTTCTTAAAGTAAGTTTGTTTGGAAAATAATACTGACATGTCTTTAAAAATGAAACATAGACATATATGGCCCAATAACTTTATTCCTAGCACTGTACTCCAAATAATGGAACATGCATGTACACACAAAATTTACACTTGAATGTTCGTGATAACGTTGCTCACAATGACCAAACAGTGGAAACAACCCAAAATGTTCATTAACTGATGAATGGATAAAGCATGGTATATCCATACAATGAGATGTTATTTGCCAATCAAAAGGAATAAAGTACTGATAAAGTTACAATGTGGATGATTTCAAAAAGTAAATGAAGACTGTCACAAAAGAACACACGATTCTATTTTTATGAAATGTCCAAAAAGGCAAATATATAGAGACATAAAAAAGATTATTTGTTGCTTAAGATTGGAGATTGGAACGGAAAGCCACTATAAATTGGCATGATGAAAATGTTCTAAAATTAGATTGTGGTAATGACTGAAAACAGGTGAATTTTATGTTATGTAAATTACATCTCAATAAAGCTATTTTAAAAAATGACTGCATCTGGTAAAATTCTGACTTATTTCAAATTGGATTAGGGTGGGTTTTGGGGACAGTTGGACAAAAACTAAATTTACTGACATCTATTAGATCATTTTTTAAATCTAACTATTAATGTTACTGCTCCAAAATCATCAAACATTCCTTTATAGTCATAGAATTTAACTAATTATGTATTACAAGTTATACTTGTGAGGCTCAAATACTTCATGATTTAGAAAAGGATGGTAACATAAATCATATAAACAAAAACAGAAATGTTGCACAGCTTTACCACCTGCTACAACATTTTATTGAAGGCTTCTAGAAGAATCTAAATAACATTCAGGTGTAATCATGATTCTAACTAGCTTAACATTTCAGTTATAAAGGTATTTTATAATATATACTTTAAATGCAAACAGTATGGCTTATGTCTATAGAGGGCCGATGAAAGGGAAAATACACATCTTTTCCAAATCCATTCAAAGGAACTTGAATATTCCAATCTCATTTTAAATCATATTGTGGAAAATATTAAGTTGAAACAAGTTAATTTCTTTATTAAAATGACTATCTTTAAATGTTGCTTTTATTGTATAAAAATAAAAAACAAAATCTTCAAAAAGTTATTTCTCAGTCTTCTGTAAAATATTCTGATCTCTAAGACAGGAAAACTGCTTAGTTGGTAAAGTTTATATCACCATGTTGCAATCTATGTGGTTTGGCATAGCTAATTGATATATAATCAGTTTGTCATCTCTATAATTATGAATTTATGTCCAAAAGTAAACTTAATCAGAGATCAAACTATTTCTACTCTTCTGAACAGTTCCAAGAGACCTCTTTGGAGTCAACGATGTTGAGATTTGTTTATATAAAGGGCTTGCTTTCTGGCTCATGTGTGAAAGATTTATTTAAAAAATTATTTTTTCTATTGTGGCAAACTATACAAAACGTAAATTTACCATTTTAAGCATTTTAAAATTTACACTTCAGTAGCAATAATTACATTCACATTGTTGTGCAAACATTACCACCATCCATGTTCAGAACTTTTTTATCTTCCCCAAATGGAACTCTTTACCTAGTAAACAATAACTCACCATGGCCCTCACCCCATAGCCCCTGGCAACCACCATTTTACTTCCTATCTCTACAAACTTGAATGCTCTAAGTACTACATATAAGTAAAATCATATAGTATTTGTCCTTTTGTGACTGGCTTATTTTACTTAGCATAATGTCTTCGAGTTTATTCCACATTGTAGCTTGTGTCAGAATTTTCCTTCCTTTTTAAAGCTGAATGATATTCCATTATATGGATATATCACATTTTGTTTACCATTCATGTGTTAATGGACACATGGGTTTATTCCACATTTTAGCTATTGTGAATAGCACTGCTACGGAAATGGATGTAGAAACATTTATTTTTATAACCAGCTTCTTGCCAGTCATCCAGCTACCCTCTCCCACTTTATCCACATTGTTAGAGGCATTCCACAATAGACATTATAAAATTAACAGTTAATGAATATTCTCATTGAATATTTTTTACTATATCGAGTCTCTAGTTGACTCCTTATTAATAAAAGATAATTTGCAGTTGGGAGTAAAATGTCTGTTCCATTTAGTGTCTCTGTCTGGGAGCGATGATATTCTGAATATAAACTCAGAGCCAATACATTAATCTGTGAAGCTCAAGTATTGATTTGGTGACACCATCTTCTTCCCTGATAGTATTTCTATCAATCCTCCCTTCAAAAAAAAAAAAAGATGTGTCAAAGAAATTTATATAAATCTGTTTTTCAATTAAGGTACTCCAAATTATACTGCACACTGTAGTAGGATAATGCTGAAAAATGATACACCTTTATATAAAAATGTTATAAAAAAGCATAATTATATAGTATTGCACCTTTGTTTTTTTAACAGTAAATTATTATATACATTCATGTTATGTATTCTGTGCCAGACACTTATCTAAGTACTCTTTCTGCAGACCTCTCCTCTGTACTCGCCCCCACCATACACGCACCTTTGTTTCTTAAACTATTGAGTAGTTATTATTACCATCATTCTCACTGTAAGAAAAATGAGGTTAAGAGGGGTTAAGTGTGCCATCTAAGGTTACACAGCCAGTAAAGAGGTAGCAGACCTAAGATTAGAACCCAGGTGTCTTGACCTCAGGATTTGTGCACTTAAGCACTATGTTTTTCTTGCCTTGAAATTGGGGTATTCACCCAGACAAGTTCACCATCACTTCAAAAATGGATTTGATAAGAGCTGAGTTATTTCCTTATACAAGGAAATCATCATTTGAAATCTTCTTTTGACAGGCTTTTCTTTTCATTCAACTTATATTGTGCTCTTTTCATCTTCCCTCAGACCATCTATATTATTTCTCTCTTGTCGATATTTACTGCATTTCACAAGAATCATTGGTATTCATAATTAGAATACTATGCATCTATTGTTTTTCTCCTTTTCAAAAATAAAAGTTAAAAATTTTGAATTATATACCAATTTTTCACGAACCTCATTAGATATGCTAAAACATCATTTAAATTACTTTTTGCTTTTCACACAGTCCTATAACTAATTTTTAATCAGTATATTCTTGCAGACCCAAAACTAGTTTACATAAAATTTCCACTGAGATTTGAAAAACAATTTCTTAATTTTGTTTTTTAAGTTTTTTTTCCAGCTCAACTCACTTTTATGGAGGAAAACTGGTTCTTTGTTACAAGTCTATTGTAACCTCATTAACTGATATTCATCAATCAAAAATGGAAGGGAAAAATGAGACCTACTATAATTTAAACTGCATGCTCATCATTTGTTAGAAGTTAGGTAAGTGATGTCCTCCAAGAAAATATAAAAGTTGATGGCATTTTTACAGATATTATTGAACAATGAATTTACAAACAACCCGTTAAGATTTAATCCTGATTATAGCTATTACTTCATTTCAAATAGGCTTTATAAGCTGAAGCAAAAGACATACACTAAAAATCTCTGTGATTTCATCCTGTTTATATTAAATTGTTCTTCCACAATTAGACTTTAAGATGAATACCAACTGCCCGCTCCCACCAAAGTTTTAATTCATTTTTGTTCTAGAAGATTGGGTGCCTCCTCTGCATATTAAAGGGGACTCTATACCAGTTTTGTACCACAAATGATTTTTTTACTTATACTTTTGAATACAGGTTTTGAATGGTAATTTCTCTTTCAAATAACAAAAATTATAAATGAATTTTAAAAGATCTTTTTTATGCGTTTGGGCACCTCCTGTCTTTATCAACATGCCTAGTCCAAGCCTCAGTCTTCCAAATCTATAGGTGGAACTGTGTCCTGAACCCTGGCACCCAGCAGGACTGCCTTCTGTTGATCAGTTTCTTCTTTCTCCTCAGGAATAGGTTTTGAGCGCAAGTCCAGCATGATGGATAAGGGGACTCGAGAACTGAGACTGCCAAAGAAAAACTAGAAAAGTGAGGTTTCATTTAATAACATAAAAAAAGGTGGTAGAATAGGTTTTTTAAAAAAGTATGTGGGGGGTTGTGGGGTGGAGATTCCTTCTGCAGAGGCAATCTCACATCTGAAGACAACTTCTGATTGGAGACCATCCCCAGAGCAACCTTGGGAGTCATGTAACCATGTGCTGAAGAATCCTGGGTAACTGGGCCACTACTAGACAGCAAAGCTCTGGGAATCATCAGCAAATATGCAATGACCGACCTCATGTGTTTGGACAAAGTCTAATGTCCCCCCATTCACTTTTGAAAACATGTCATAGAGATAGAGGAAGAGAACGACTACCATTTCAACATTAATCTCTTCTCCCTCCTCCCATCCTTCGTCTCTTAAGGCCTGAGGTGGCAGGAGCAGCTTCTGAGAAGCATGTGATCCTTGGGGGAGCAAGCAAGCAACTCCGGTTATTGGGTTAAAAATCTATCTGCACTTATGATCAGGGCACTGCCACTTTCAACAGAACTTTTCAAGGCTTCTTTATTGGGGGTGCATGTAAACAGTTTCTGGGATCATTACGTTTTCTTAAAGACTTTGTTAGAACATTGAGACTCAAGGTGCCAAGCTGTATCTGGGCACTTGATCCCTGGATGTGCGACTGCTGCTGACATCAAAGGTGCCACAACAGGACCTGCAGGGAGTACTGCCCTCTCCTGGGACAAGGTGGGCATGGCCTCCTTGCAAGCAGGCGGAGGGTTGGGAGGGCGGAGTCACCAGACTTGTATCGCTGTCCCTGGAAAGGACCACTGCGCTGCGTCCAAGAGCGAGAACAGGCAGCGACCTTGAAAATCAGCGAGAGTGGATTGAGAAAGTCCTGTGATTCGAGGGCTGAGAGGCTGCGGTGGCCCTATCTTCCTTGCACCCATGGGCCAGGCTCAGCGACGCCTTCATTCCCTCCTGTGACAGCAGCGATGCCTGACAAAGTTTGTGCGCTGGCACTGGCACTGATGCTGCTGGCCCCAGGGAGAGATCGGCGAGGTAGGGCGCTAGTGGACGAGAGTGCAGAGGCGTCACCTGGGACTTTGGGTAAAGGGGGCTGACGTCCGGAATGACACGTAGAGCGTCCCTACGCATCTGTATGGCCGCATCTGATATTTGTCCCTCACTGGCCGCTGTGTCCTACTGCTGTCTTTGAATGGTCACTTTACAGCCTTGGTGCTCTTTAGTTTTCCTTAGCTCACAAGCGATTGTTGTCTCCTTTTCTTCTGCTTTAAGACTCTGTCCTGTTTTTGTTCCCT
>NW_006436282.1:8399015-8488299 GCF_000325575.1 Pteropus alecto | reverse complement strand
ATAATCCTGCTCCTTAAGGTCCATGTAATTTACCATAAGAACTTTTGCTGGATATGTCAGGTATCCTAGCCGCAGTGGAGCCGAATTACTCTAAGACTTCAGTTCTGAACTGCACGGTTTCTACCCCATTCCCACCCTACTGCCAGAAATGATTGATGAACATTTTTTTCTTACAATAAATCAATGTTAAGTTTTGTGATTTTTTTTTTTTTGGTATATCCGTTAGAATTCATTTTCCTACTACAAAAGAGATCTCTATGGAGAGAACAGCGCCCCTCCCACTTCTTTAATCCACGACAAAAAAAGTTTAAAATACAATGAAGTTAGAATAAAATAACATTCATTAGCTCTTTCTGATTGTTTTTGTGTTCATACATGAGAGAACATTAAATGAAAGATGATTCGTTCTTATACTGTAAGTTTCCTATATTTTTCGGAAATAAATCTGATCTGTGTACCACTACCTGCAGCTTGAAAAAATATATGTGCAACATTTATAACTGCTTATGTTATAATTTTATTTTATCATCCTGCTGATTCAATCTATTACTAAGGTAAACTTACCGTATTTTAAGGTAAACTTAAAAGATTGAAAACTAATTTATCATTTCCTGAAATGATATACCTTAACAGGTTTCATTAGTCTGTGCCTTCTTTGGTTTACTTAAAGATTTACTAGATCTTCACAAAGAACTGTTAAAAGTACATGTGATAACATTAAATACACATTTATTACAATTAAATTATTCCAAGAAAAAATAACCAATATTTATAAAGGGCTTTGCTTCAATGTTTACTATAAATCACATGAGCCCTTCCTACCTCTATATGATAGTCTTGTACTCTCCCTACGGCAGGTGAATATTAACCCTTACCAGGTTCTAAACTCATATCATGGTAAAGTTCATAACTTCTAATCACTAATCTACTTTCTACTCTATAGATTTGCCTATTCTGGATATTTTATATAAATGAAATCATGTAATAGATTTTCTTTTGTGACTAACTTCACTTAGCATAATGTTTTCAAGGTTCATCCATAGTGTAGCATGTATTAGTACTTCTCATTTCATGATGGAATAATCTCCCATTGTTAGTATATACCATGTTTTGTATTTACATTCATCAGTTGATGAACATTTGGGTTGTTTCCACCTTTTGGCTATTATAAATAATGCTGGTCTAAACAGCTGGGTACAGTTTTTTTATGAACTTGTTTTCATTTCTCTTAGGCATATACTTAGGAGTAAGTTACTGGATCATAGAGTTAACTGTTTAAATATTTGAGGAACAGCTAGAATATCTTCCACAGTGGCTGTAATGCTTTATACTCCAGTAGTATATGACTGTTGCAATTTATCCACATCCACGTCAACATTTATTATTTGAGATTTTGATTCTAGCCATCCTAGTCGGTATGCAGTGACATCTCATTGTGGATTGATTGCATTTGCCTGGTGGCTAATGATGTCAAGGTTTTTTTCATGTTTTTTTATCAAATATATGTATATCTTCTTTGGAGAAATATCTACTCAGATCCTTTAACAATTTTTGAATTGGGTTGTTGGCCTTTTTGTTTTTGAGTTACATGAGTTATTTGTGTATTCTACATATACTTCTCTTATCGGGTATGTGATTTGCAGTTATTTTCTCCCATTACGTGGGGTTTCTTCTCACTTTCTAGATAATGTTCTTTGAAGCTCAGAAGTTTTTAATTTTGATGAAGTCCAATTTACTTTTTATTTTGTTGCTAATGTTTGTTGTCATATCCTGAAATCTTGCCAAATTTAAAATTATGAAAATTTATCCCAGTATTTTTTCTAAGAGTTTTATAGTTTTAGCTCTTATATTTTGACCTTACATCCATTTTGAGTAAATTTTTATATATAATGTAAGGGTCCAACTTCATTTATTTTTATGTGTTGATATCCAGTTTCCCTAGCATCATTTGCTGAATGGACTGTCCTTTTCCCATAAATGGTCTTGGCACCTATGTCAAAAATCAGTTGAAAAACCATTTCTGGACTCTCAATTTTATTCATCAATCTGTGTCCATTCTTAAGCTAGAATACACTGTCTTGATTACAGCTGCTTTGTAGTAAATTTTGAAATGGAAAAAATAAGTTCTCTAATTTTCTTCTTTTTCAAGATTGGTTTAGCTATTCTGGGTCCCTTAAAATTCCATGCAAATTTTAGAATTAGCTTGTCATTTTCTACAAAAGAGTCAGATGATAATCTGGTGAGGATTGTGATGAATTTGCATGTCAATCTGGGAAGTATTACCATCTTAACATTAAGTCTTCCTATCCATGAACATGGATATAGTTCCATTTACTTAGATCTTGAATTTCTTTCAACAATGTTTGTTATATTCAGAGTATATGTTTTGGGCTAATTTTGTGAATTTATTCTAAGTATTTTGCTCTCTTGAAGTTATTGTAAATGTAATTGTTCTCTTAATTTTATTTTTAGCCTATTCATTCCATATGCATAAGAATATAACCCTAAGACTCAAAAACCTCGGGCAGCTCCCAGTTTCTTCATCTGTGAAATAGGAAAGGTAATAATTTTGCAAGATTATTTTAAGATAACAAATATATAAAGCACTATGTGCAGGATATTATTTTAAGCACTTTAAAATGCATTATATATATTAAATCATTTAATTCTCACAATAATCCCACAAGATAAATACTATTATTACCCTTATTTTACAAGTGAGGAAACTGAGTCTCATATATTGTAGGCCATTTGCCCAAGTCACACATTATTACTGGCAGAGCAGGACTTTAACCCATGCAAGATGGCTCTAGATCAAATGGGCTACCTCTACCACCCCTGGTGAATGAGATAACATATGTTCAAACAAAAATGTGTACATGAAAGTCCATTGCAGCATTATTCATAGTAGCCAAATTATAAAAACAACACAAATGCTCATCAAATGATGAATGGATAAGCAAACTCTGGCATATCCACTAGACTACGATTTGACCATAAGGACTAAGTACTACAACATGGATAAACCTTGAAAATGTGGTAAAACCAGATACAAAATGCCACATACTATATGATTCCATTTAGACCAAACATCTAGACTAGGCAAATCCATAGAGACAGAAAGATCAGTGGTTGCCAGTGGTGGAGGCAGAGGGAAATATGAAGTGACTGCTAATCACACAGGTGCTACTGAGTGGTGATGAAAATGTCTTAAATTGATTGTGGTGTTGGTTGTTCAACATTATAAATATGCTAAAAACCACTAACTTCTATACTTAGAAATGGTGAATTGTATGGTATACAAGTTAAAAAAAGAATCGAACTAAATTTTGTATCCCGATTTTATATCCTGAAATCTTGCTAAATCTGTTTATTAGTTCTAATATTTTATTGTTTTTTTAGTGGATTCCTTAATATTTTACACATAAAAAAATTATGTCACCTGTAAATAAAGATAATTTTACTTCTTTTCCAATCTGTATAGCTTTTATTTATTTATCTTGTCTAGTTGTCCTGGTTAGAATCTGCAGTACAATGTTAAATAGAAGTGAGCGTGAACATCCTTGTCTCTCATTCCTGATCTTATGTGAGAGCATCTAGTATTTCTTCATCAAGTATGATGCAGCTTCTTTTACAGATTCCTCTTATCGGATTGAAGAAGTTCTCTTCTATTCCTGGTTTGTTGAGTATTTCTTATCTTAAAAAGGATGTTTCAAGTGATTTTTTTCTTGTGTATTGAGAAGCACATGTGGATTATTTTATTTTATTTTATTAATGCAGTATATCACATTAATTCATTTTGGGATGTTAAACCAACCTTGCATGAATGAGATAAATCCTACTGGGTCTTGGTTCATAATTCTTCAGCTTTATTTCTAGATTTGGTTTGCTAGTATTTTGCTGAAGACTTTTGTGTCTATATTCAAAAGATAGATTGGCCTGTAGTCTTTTTTTCTTGTGATATCTTTTTCTGGCTTTGGTATCAAGGTAATACTGAGCTCAGAATAAATCTGGAAGTTTTTCCTCTTCTTTTCTATGTTCTTGGAAGTGTTTATAAAGAATTAGTATTATTCTTTATATGTTTGGTAGAATGCAGCTTAGATGCCATCTAAACCTGATCTTGTCTGTTTGGGTGTTGTTTGTTTTGTTTTGTTTTGTTACTGATTTGATCTTTTTATGTGATATAAATCTATTTAGATTGTTTTTCTTGAGTCAGTTTTATAGTTTGTGTCTTTTTAAAGAATTTTTTAATCTCTTTTAAGATATTGGCATATAACTATAATTGTATTTCTTAATAAGATCTATAATGGTGTCCCCTATTTCATTTCTGACTCTAGTGAGTCTTCTCTCTTTTTTCCTTAGTAAATCTTATAGTCAGAGGTATAACCATTTTGTTGACTTTTTTTTTTTCAAGGAACCAGCTTTTTGTTTCATTGATTTTCTCTATTGTGTTTCTATTCTCAATTTCATTAATTTCATCTATAATCTTTAAAATTTCTATTCTGCTGCTGCTTTTAGGTATAGTATATTCTTCTTTTTCCAGTGTCTTATGGTACAAGGTTTATTATACTGAGACCTTTTTCTTTTTTAATATAGGCATATATATCTTTATGCACTACTTTAGCAGTATGCCATAAATTTTGGTGTTTTACCTTTATTTTAATTCTTCTCAAAGTATAGTCTCATTTCTTTTTTTTTTTTTTTCTTCGTTATTAGGTTGTTTAATTTCCACATATTTGTGAATTTCTTAAATTTCTTTCTGCTGTTGATTTATAATTTCATTCCATTGTGGTCAGAAAATATACTTTGTATGATTTCTATCTTTTTAAATTTATCGAGGTTTGTCCTATGATCCAGTGTATTGTTTATCCTGAAGAATGCTCCAAGTACACTTTAAAAGCATTTATATCCCGCTGTTGTTGGGAGAAGTGCTCTGTAGATATCTGTTAGTTTACAGTGGTTTAAAGTGTTGTTCTAGCTCTATTTCCTTTTCATACTGAAAGTAGAGTATTGACGTCCCCAACTATTACTGCTGAAATATGAATTTGCCTTTGCTTCTGTCAAATTTTGCTTGATATATTTTGATGCTTTGTTATTAAGTGCATAGATGTTTATAATTTAATATCTTCCTAATGGATTGAAACCTTTATTATTATAAAATCTCTTCTTATCTCCAGTAATAGTTTTTGTCTTACAATTTTTTTGTCTGTTATTAGTATAGCCAATCCCATTTTCTTGTGATTGCTGTTTGCATATTTTATTTTTCTTCCATTTTACATTCAATTAATTTGTATTCTCTTCAAAAGGAATTCAGTTTGTGACTCTTGATACATAAAAGAGGGCAAAGTAAAGAGATTTAACCAACCAATCACTTTCTATGTGACCTTGCTTTTCAGCCTTTTGTATTGTTGCAGAACACATAATTCTGTTTTAAATGTCAGAAGTTTAATTTTTAATTTTCTTTTTTTTTTAGGCGAGACAACTCTTGATTGACCTCATAGATTGCAAGGACCTTGTCAGCTTGTCAGCTCATAATCCCTTATTTTTTATTTTTTATGCCTACAGCACCTACTCTTCCTAGGTGGTCTCCCATCCAAGTACTAACCAGGTGCAACCCTGCTTAGCTTCTGAGATCAGACAGGATTGGGCTTGTGCAGGGTGGCATGGCTGTAGAAAGCTTAATTATTAATTACTTATTTATCCTTGAATTTGGAACTCAAAGGTGGTTTTTCTTTTTCCTACATCTTTGGAGAAGTTGTAAGATTTTTAAAATTCACAAGTATTTGAAATTCCCATAGAGCAATATACCAAAGGTTTTATCATTACAAACTCAGATATAAAGTTCCTATATTCAGGTGTTAAGCATATTTATCTCTTAAAATTACAATGATTTATTTAGTTTAACACATTTGTTTGTTAACCATTTATGACTCTTAAAGAATGTTAGTCTTGGCCATTGCATTAAACCAGAAAGCAATCTAATACAAACTACCTAATATCTACAAACAAAACTAGAAAACCATTTGTATATTGTTTTCCATTACGTATCTATTATATTCATAACTTGACACATTCTCTCAAAGTATTTAAAATCCAAGTATTGCAGACTCTATTATATATTACTTAGCTGCTTTAAGGTTTCTTGGGAAGCAGAACAAATAGAAATGTAAATTTTAATGTATATTTTACATATACTTTTATTTTGAGGGAAAGTTAGATTAGGAGTTTGCTAGAGAGCTCTGCACACTATTCATACTATGAAATTGACTGACAGGTGAGATAGGCCTATAAACCTATTCTTTTAACTACTCGAGGAGCCAAACCCTTAAATTTTCAAATGGAAGCCCAAACCATCCTTATAATTCTCATTTAGTTACCTATAGCATACATTTTAGAATTAAGATTATAATGAGGTTTTTAAGAGTGTGCCTTATTTATACTAGTAAAATTTTTAAATTTTTCTCCATAGACTATGAACATTTTAAGAGACAAATTTGAGGAAGGAGGAATTATGACATAACTAATATAAAATATGAGCTATTATTAAGTATATGAATTAAGAATTTTCCTCTAAAATAAACATTAAATAAAAATAAATAAAAATTCCTGTTTAAATATTATGCACTTCTGTAGTATTATTGATGTCACACTGTGATTACTACATTTGTTATATCTGTAGCTTTGGATTAGAAAATAATTCTTCGAAACAGCAAAATCAGAAGACATGTGAGAACTATAGAAGCACTTAGGAAGGAGAAATACTGCACAGAATAAAGAAGAAGTTATTAACTTTTTTCCCTGATATAAAATTCTATTCAAAGAAGAGATTAAAAAAAACAACAACATTTCGATAATTCATGTAAACCTCGCTAGTAATCTTTTAAAAAATATTTTGCTTATTTTCTAGCGAGGTACAATGTTCTGATATTGACAAGATCTTTGAGTTACCTAAAAATTAGATGAAATGATAGCACATCCCTGATTTCTATCCACACACAAAATATTTATTGTTGATAGATTGAGACTTTTAGGATAAATTCTTCTTGGGAAATTTAAATCTGGTGGACCAAGAGATAAAAGGAAGAAGGGCCTTTTTAAAATATTTTACTAAAAAAGTTCTTTAGGGAGATCTTTTATCTTGCAAAACAATGTCTTTTGTACAGTTTAATTGCTATAATTACAAGCAATAAAATAAAAAGCTAAAGAAATGATGACAATTTTATAAGCTACACTTGTGAAAAAGGCTTACAAATTAATATCTCTAGTTTTTTTTTGTGCTCCTTATTAAGTTCAGAAATTGATTTTGGTTTATAAACACTTTTTTAACCTAAAATTATGTAATAAATATTTTAATTTTTTTCAGTTAAATTTTTTTCCACAGTGAGGTACTTTAGTAATGATAGAATTTTTTATTTCACATTTCTATTTTATAGATATTATCTTATTATTAGTGTTTTTTTTCAACAAATATAATATTTAGAGATTGTTTATCTACTGCGTCAACAAGATACTGTGGTATTCGAATAAGGACACTGCCTTGTGTTTCTTGTTTTGTGAGTCAGGAGCCTCAAACAAGAGCTGTATTTCTAAGATCATTTTGTTTTCACTGCCTCCTTTATGCTAGGAAAAGGAGCTTTATGTTCTGCCTCTATGGATTTGACAGAGAAAGTATCTTCTAGGCCAACTGCTGCTCAGAAAGTGGTTTCCCTAAAAAAACTACAGAACTCTCTCCTTCTCTCTGGTCTTCTTTTGGTTCTCCTTCCAAACTATTCTCCTCCTCCCCACTCCTTTTCCTGTGCTTACTAATAAAAATGGATTTCAATACTTTACCTTAAAAAAAAAGTTGTATTTAAAAACTTTATATTCTTTCCTGTACTAAAGAATGCAGGGAACTTCATTAGGAGGGTATTTTACAAAAATTAGATTGGAATTAAGATATCGGTTTAGTGTGTTGTACTCTAGGACTTGGAAGAGTTGGGATTATAGCGGGACATGTGGCTACTGTAGAGGAAAGTAGGTCATAGAGGATCAATATGGCATTCAAATCTGGAAGACCATTCTCAAGAGGAATCTTTGTAGGGCCTGCAACTTCGGATGGTAGGAATAAACACATCCTAACTCAGTGTCAATCAGTAATATTGCTTTGTCCAAATTAAATGAAAATAAAGTTCTCGAAGCTTAGGCACCTCAAAAATACATTCTAAAGAGTTTATTGATTGGTTTACTGTATTTATGAACAGTGCAAGCTAAGTCATCTTTGACTTACTAAGAGACACTGACATTTCAGGTGGTCTTTATGTGCCATTGTGGGTGGATGTGATTTATTTGTTTTGGAAATCAATTTTAATTGAGTACTAAACTATCTGAACAAAGAAAGTGCATATATAAAGACACCTATCTTTTCATCCTACCTCAGGAGTGCTCTCCTGGGGGACACCAGTTACTTCAGAGCCCTTATCGAATATCCATTTCGACTCATTGTACCTCCAGCAGTCAGCCATTCAAGACCTGATATATGACCATTCCCTAGCTCCTGGATGATATCAATTTCTCATCTTTGACAGACCTGCTGAGATGCCAACCAAATGTGTCGAGGTATTTCAACTCACTAAGAACTACATGTACTTTTTTCTTATGTATTTTTTCATATAAAGATTGAGACTTGTTACAACCAATTTATTTCCCACACTGAAATATTATTTTGATATTGTTATCAAGATTAAATTAATCTAAAGGAGTATTCTCATGTATTATATAATAATAATAGTAATAGTTAATGTTATGCTCATGCAGTCCACCAAGCGCTTTTACATATAGTATCTTATATAATTTTTACAACTCTAAAATCCAGTCTTTCATCATTTACTTCCAACATACAGTGCAGGAAACATATCTAGAGTCACCCAGCTAGCAGGTCAACCATCCCAAGTTTTTATCACAGCTGTCATTCTCCAGGGCTCATGTACTTAACCACAAGTAACCTGAAAACCTGCTTCAGTTTTTGCCAGTCATAAATAGAAGTCTCGTTTTCCTTATTGTTACCCACATTTTGAGGATTATGTAGAAGCAGAAATTATGTTCCCTTTTAAATATGTAACTAAAAAAAAACTCAAGAAAAATATCCTAATTTTAAGTGTTTAATTTTTAAGTTGTGACATGGTAGCTCTCTTTTTTTCTCTTTGTGGTTTATTTGCTTATCACTCTTATGACATTTCTTTTGTAATAAACTTTTAAAAAATCAGAGTTTAAAAGTAAAATTTGAGAAAATTAGAAGTCATTCACTATGTCCTTAAACATTTGTGGGGTTTATTTATTTATTTATTTAGGCTAAATTAACTATATTTGGTTCTAGAACCTCATAAAAATGTAAAGGTAAAGTGGTAAACTGGCTTTTTTCCCTGGCTCTTTTCCTAGGGGTCAGATAATACATGGTTATTTTGTTCTCCCTGGAGAAGTATTCCCTGTTCCCATTCTATCATGCCCTCTTGAAACGAAGCTTTTACCATTCAGCTGGAGAATTGATAGAATTTTTCTTTTAGTCCACAAGATAATACAAAATATGTATAAATAAATTTCTATTTATAATGTTTAAAGTAATTCATGTGCATTATAGAAAACTTAGAAAAGAACAGGTAATAGCATAACATTCATTCATAATCCACCCATACACTCACACTACCATTAACATTTTGCTATTGTGCCCTCTTATTTATATTGTTTTGTAAGATTCATGCTATATGTTCACTTGCATAACATGTTTTCTTCAGTTATAGTTATAGCATTAACATTTTTCTATTAAAAATTTTTTTTGATATCTGTTTGAAAATAATATTTTGTCATATGTATATACCATATTTATTTAAATCCTACCATATGTGTGCGCATTCAAGCTTTTACTATAAGTAATTCTGCAATTAGCAAATATGCATATAAGTCATTGTTATATTTTAGTGTATTTGGTAATATTAATTTTTATAAGTAAAATTAGTGAAGGTTCATGTCTTTTTGAGAATTTTAATACACACAGTTAAGTTGTTTCTTAAAAATATAATGCTAAAAAAAGTCCAGTAGCAATGAATAAAAATACCTCTTCTAATATTGACTATTTTCATGTGTTCTTTGAACTATATGTCTGTCTATTTTTTCTATTTGTGATCTTAGAATTATTAAATGGATATTATTACTGGCTAAAATGAAATAAAAAATATAATAATGTGACAATAAATATATAATGTAATATATTAAGTATAATGCTATTTGTTTTCTTCTTATTTAACTTTTATTTGTCTTATTTTTAAATTATTATTTAATCATAACTATCTTTTTTTATTTTCTTTGCTTATAAGCATGAAAATATTAAGTTTAATATTAACCATTATTATATAATAGCAACATTATGTAATTATATATCATATAATGTAATTATATAACATATATAATTATATATCATATTATTTATTATAATTGATATTAATATAATATTCATAATTATAATCTGGTTTACAATGATTGAGTCATTGCCATGTAGAAGTTGTATAAGTTCTTTTATTTATACTTCACTACAGCACTATGAGGTGGAAACTACAATCCACCTAATAAAAAAGTAAAAAACGTTGAGTGCCTTGCCCCAGGTTATTCATTTAGTAAGTGTCTCGATCCTTCTTAAATCGTATATAGTCTCTTCTTATTTTTCTGGGTTACTTTTCTATTGTCCATCTGGAAATGATTTGGATAATTGGCCTTAAGTGAGGCTTTAACTTCATTACTCCCAAATTGCCAACCTAGTATTTTCTCTAGATTTTGAACAATTGTTTCCTTCTCTCCTGATTTTTTGATGCCTCCTGAACTTTATATTAACTTCTTACGTATACTATTTTCAGCAATTTTTCAAGAAATCTCCAGGATCAGTTTATCTTTATATTATATGTTAAAATGACTTCAGATTGATTTGTCTTAGAATGTATCAGCTATTTCAGTTTGTTATCTAATACTGAATTTCTCCTGTTCACAATACAAATGTAACAAATGGGAAAAAGTATTTAAATTGAATAAGATTATATTAATTATGAAAAATCTACCCTTAAATTTACTATTCCATAGTTACTTTTTCTTTTATAACACAGGTACAAGTTAATGAATTTTTTTAAATGATTAATAATTTAATATTTTAAAGATTATTTAGAAGAAAATGCAAAATTGATTATTTACCATGTACGAAAATAATTGGATTTTTAACTTTTCTTTCTGATGCAAAAGATGAACCACTGCAGAACACAAGCCCCCATATGGCTGTCTCTGAGAGGTTCAGAAACACTGCCTTCACTTGGGGCGATCAAGCAACTGACAGCTTGTGCCGCATGGCAGGTTTTGCTTAGCATTACAGAAGACTGCTGTCTTTTTCAAATCCCAGTGTCTGTAAGAAACTGTGGACAATTTTTTGTATACTTACTACAATCTACTCAGGGATGTATGGGGCATTGTGCAGAAGGTAAGAAAACGTAAGTAATACACATGAACAGCTAATCATAGAACTATGTGTGTTGGTGTATTTGTGTGATTCTCTGGATAGTTTGTATTTAGCTAATGTAAGTATCAGTAAGAGATTTGGTTTACTATTATAGCTAGGGTAAAGCTAAATTTATGATTTAAATTGGCAAGATTTCTTTAGGATTCTTTGCCAAGATCTTAAAGTCCTCAAAAATATTTGTTGATGTGAAAGTATCGAAGGTTAACATCACCAGTAATAATGTATATTGATGTCATTTATCTACTGATAATCTACAATAACAAGGGCACTTTTCCTTAGTGGTATTCTTCCTCAAAAGCTATAAAGCCAGTCTAAACTCAGACAAATTCATAAAAATCCAAATTAAGAAACAGTCTATGAAATACCTGAATAGTATTCTTCAAAAGTGTCAAAATCATGGAAAACCATAAAAGATTGAGAAACTGTCACATATTGGAAAAGACTAAGGAAGCACTGTGATGATATCCTGGATTGGATACTGGAACAGAAAAGAACTTTAGTGGAAAATTGGTAAAATCTGAATAGAGTCTTCAATTTATTTGAGTATTAAGGTCAATTTCTTAGTTTTGATGAGAGTTCCATAACATACCATCATGGATATCGCAATAAATAACTAATCTCAAACTTTTTTGTTTCTTTTTCTCTGTACTCAATTATGACTTAACTCTTTGAAACATACAGACTCCCTTTTTACTAGGGCATCAGGACCTCCTGTTCTGAACAAGGTAGAGACTCAACAAGCACATATTTAATGGCAGTGTTCAATAGAACTAGTGAACTAAATCTTCAGATGCAAGGAGCTCAAAATAGAACTACATAATGGTGATTTTTTTTTTTACTTGGACTGCTTAGACATGAATAAAGCTGATAAATGAGGTATTTATTTGTTTTAGGGAGGTGGAGTGTGCTAATATGTGACTAGGTTATTGGAAAAAAACAAACCCCCCTCTTGTAGATTATCTGGGCTCATTTATATATACAGAAGACTGAAAATCCTGAGAAATACTGTTATGGACCAGTGTTATTAAACTAGGCAAACACTGCAAATAATAATTATTATATGAGTAACACTTATAAATATTTCCATCCTGAGGTCGTTAGACTCTCCAAACTAGAAAATCTCAAACAACATAGGTACAGCTAAACAGTGGCAAGAAATATAGAAGCAATTATAAACTGCAATTAATAGTGTGAATGAAAAGATTATATTACTGTAGATGAAAATACTGGAGGTGAATAAAGGATAAAATTTATAATGAGGTGTCACCAGAGAAAGCCTCTTCTGAGAACAAGAGATTGACATTGCGAGTTTGAGGGTAAACAGTCCTTGGTCAGATAAAGATCGAGGGCAAAAACACCCCAGACAGCAACAACAGCTTATGAAAGGCCTTAAGGCTAAGAGTATGGTGTTCTCACAAGAGTGAAAGCAGGACAGAGATGGTAGATCTCACAGAGTAAGGGAGAACATAACAAGACAAGGATTAAGATGAGCAGCAGGGCCTGATGTTTAGGGAACTCTGCATTTTATTTTCTGTGCATTGAGAAGTCTTCTGTCCAGCTAAATGTAGCTGAAAGCAGTATATTTAGTAAGGACATTCAACAACAGATCAGTTAATAGAGTATCATTGGCAAAGAGAAAATCCAGAGAAATGGATCAGCTTCATTGGGTGGCCAAGATGAGAATTATGAAAAATGTCTTTTTGGTATTTCTCAGTGCTCTTGCCATTGAAAAAATAGCTAATTTTTGTAAAATTTCAAACAATATTTCCAAATATTTGTGGAAAGTTCTGTAGGTGTTTTAATGGAAAAAAACAATTTACCTATATTCATTTAAGAAACATTGACAACTATTAAAAAATAAAAACAAAACTTTCACATCAGAGAATACCATAAAATACAAATAATCACCTCAACAGAAATGTTTACACTGAATTTTAACTCAATATTTAAAAATTTGCATTTTTACTACGATTTTAAAACTCAAAAAAAATTTCCTGTTTTGTTAATGTCACTACTATCCACTCAGTTTCAAAGTTTGACTATTCAAAATTGTTTCTCTCTTTTACCATATTTAAGTTCTCACATAGATTGTCATCTCAGATAGATTGATCAATAGATCAATCGACCAATAGACAGACATAGAGATATATAGAAATCTTTATGCTCAATTGAATAAATACAATTTATCCTTAACCTTTGCAGCTATATCTGATGCAAAATTATACCCATGTGGCCCTGACAAAATTGAAATTGGAGATGACTGTGTTCGTAAGTATCAATTTTTATTCTTAACAATGTATTTATAAACTAATAATGTCAAAAGGTTTTTATGTTCTGTGCCTTAGTTTAGATAGGATTATGCTAATATTTGATAATGCCCCAGCCTAGTGGATATCAAAAATATCACTTTATCATGCTTTTAAAAAATAGCAATGGAGTTGACAAAGATACAGAGAGTTGGGCATGTTAACCCTACAGACGTGTGTGTATATTTATTGAATCTTTTTATAAGAAAATTTGGCAATTTATCTCAATAATTTTAAAAATCCACATGTATTTTTTCCTTGCAATTCCATTTCCAAAAATTTAGCTTAGAGAAATATTTAAAGAAGCATGTGAATACAAGATTTATGACAGCATTTTTCTAACAATATGAAAAAAATTACAAATAACCAAAAACTGCTGGTTGAATCAATATCTATAAAGATAAAATGTTCTATAAGAAATATTAAAATGCAATAATACATTCTTTAACATTAGTAGATATTCATGGTATATGGTAGCTAAGAAATCAGATTATGTACCACAATCTCATTTTTGTCTTTCAGGAATGATCGCATTTGTACCAAATAAGTCTTAAAAGATAAACGCCAAAAGTGTAAATTGTGGTCACATTTTTTTCTTTTCAATCTGTATTTTTTAAAATAAAGTTTTTAAAGTTATTTCAAATATTAAGAAATTCCCCTATTGTAATATTCCTTAACAGATCACTCTAAATAGATTGTCTAATAAAATTTATGATGTCTACTTAAAAGATGGGCAGAAATCTAAATTATTTATTGAAACAGCCTTTTCCTGGGGCCTGTTAGCCAATGAGATATTCTAAATGAATGAGGGATTGTTGACAGTTTTTATGGTAAAATAAACCCTACTGACATAAAGCAAATCAGGATAGATCATATGATATTCAGATACCAGCCTTAAAAATTAATGTTTTGTCTTAAAAAGTATAATTTTATAATAATCCTCAAAATAAATACTTTGAGTTGCTTTTCTATGCCTTATTTCAGTTGTAACCATTTTCCAGTCCCCTTTTCTAGCATTTTTTAAACAAGCTTTTATTTTATCTGAAAGTGTCAGTTTAATTAGACCCTGTGATTTGTTTTTAAGAAAATAAAAAAATCCCTAACAATAGTAACATTAACCATGAAGTATAAATATTTGGTTATATTGCATAATATGTTTGGATTATATTTATCATATACATGTATTACAGTAAAATCACTTTTCTCCCTAAGCAATACATTTAAGCTAACTTGTTATGTTATTCAGAATATTTATGCAATTAACTGAAAAAATTGCTATACAAAATCATACACAATTTGGATAAGTAACATTTGAATGAAAATATTGAGTCCAATTTAACTGATAAAGCTTCATAATAAAATAGAGAATATATTAACATATTCAGCATATGCTAATATTAGAATTGACAAACCCATAATAATTGTGCTTTTAAGCAGAAACAATTTGTCATTCTTGCAAACTTGAAGTATCTTTTAATAAATTGTCTCTGATCTACATTGTTGTGAGCAATGATCAGCTCACCTAGTTCATGCTATTTAAAATATTGATTCAAAAATTTTAATTTTCATGAATTATTTACTTTTAAGTTTTCATCTTTTATCCTTAAAAATTATTTCCATAGTTATTCTGTTTAAAAATAAATTTGACTTTTTTCTACTTTAAGAAGGAATTTTTACTCATATACATAATTTTTAAAAATCAATACATACTCAAAAGTGTCTATTATTTTCTTCAAATCTAAATATGGTGGTGATTTGGCCCAATGTTTAAAATGTTTGACAAAATATTTATTATTTAGATTAATTTGAAAAATGTTTATTAGGATTTTGTAATCTGATATCCAATGAAATAACATTTACAAATATTTGAAAGTGCATAAGATTTTTCCCCCCACGTTTAGGTTGTTTCTCAGAATTTTCCAAAATCTACATTAAAAGACTAAAAAATTAATATTGTGATTATCATAAAATTACCACACATATATAGTAGAAATTTTAGGACATTATAAAACTCCTACTTATAAAATTTGTCACTCAGATATTTTTCTCTTCTTTAAATCAGAACAAAACTAATTAAAAACTCATTTGGAAACATTCGAGATTCCCAGGTTTAATCTTGCAATTGCCCAGAGATAAAATCTCTCTGAGTTCCTAGAAGGATCTTTAAACATTTTTAATCTCAGAAAAAATGAAAAGAATAAGACTATTGTTTAACACTGGGTATATTTCACTAATACAGCATAATCACTCCTTTATGAAATAGCTTTTTCAAGAAAGCAAGAGTAATGAGTTGAGTTATAAGAGTAAATTATGAGAGTAAAATAGTTGTCATTTGATTTTACATTATAGTGACTTTTTCTTTATAACAAGAAATTATGGAGTAGAAAACCTGAATTTTATTTGTTGTATCTTTTAGAAAAGGTAGTAGCTTAAAAGAAGGTAAATTATGTTTGTGTTCAAGAGCTAGGCTTTTCAAGGATAGATGTATTCAACATGCACCGATACAAGCTTGATAAGCTGATAAATTTATCTGCTGTCAATTTTTATGTGATTGTGGGTCAATAGAAGAATGTACTACTTTGCTGATAGTTAGAGAATAATTATTTTTCTAAATCTATTAAAATTCCCTGAGTTACAGTCTTCGTGAGCTTTTTCCATAAACCAGTACTATCTCTTAAGATGCCCAACTACAAATTATGCATTTTCTCCCACCAGATCAGCTGTCTGCTTCATTGCCACCACCACTTCCAGGAAGACCAGAGGTTGTGATGGAGCCAATTGAGTCCAGGATTTTCTTTAGGTGTGCTTTTGATGTTTCCCCTACAAACAATTCAGTGGGATTTCTCATAGCTTGGTCTAGGCTTTCTTCTCAAGAAATCAAAGAGGAGTTGAAGCAGGGGACCACAGTTCAGGCATTCTCTTTTTCAGAAATGGATGGCATAAATCTCAGACTTGGAGATAGGTACATTTTTTTGTTTTTTTTTTCATGAATGCATTGTTAAAAATGAATTTTTAAATCATTTTCTAAAAGTAGTTTTTGTCCCCATAACATAAAGCACTGTGTTTTTCTTTTTCTTTTTTTTCCTTGGCAATTGTGTCAACTACATTGATAACTGGACGAGTCATTAATCTTGACTATGAGTATCTGCTTCTCACAATTTGTTGATTATTATCAGTGAAGTCTTGTAATTTTATGTCTCTTTTGGGTTTTAAAATGATATACTTTCAGTCTAGGAAAAACATTTTCATTTTTTCGATGATGATATCACATTCTTTTTGAATACATCTTCAAGACAAAGTCCACAACACTTAATTTTGTTGAGGATTGAATAATTAATATTTTATAAAGATGGATTTTTTCTCATTTTTAAGCAAGTTTTAAAATTATTTATTTTTGTTATCTCATGTGCTATCTACTAAAAATTAAAACTAAGTACTTACATATAATAACATACATATTTCCTCCATAATTTTATTGCTAAATGATTATTTGTTAACTATATTTATACATATTCTGTACTGTTTTCATCTTTTTCTTGGAGAAACTACATGTACAAAGATTAGCCATCAAAAGCCAAGAAATTTTTGCAAGCATTAAGGTATATAGCAGTGGGGATGGATCAGAAAGATGACTCCTCTGGAACTGTGTTTTCTATACTGTGATTTGTGGATGCTGGTTCCAAGACCTCATCACAGACTGAGTGTTGGGACCAAAGAGTCTGTATTTTTGAAAAATAACCTAAATAATTCTAATATATAACAAAATTTGAGGGCCCCTGTTAATGAACTAAAGTTAAAATACACTTGCAGTTTTTTTTTCAGAAATAGCTCAAATTAGAATAAAGCACAAGTTCTATTCACATAATTTATTCCATAATGCAAGTAACAATTAGAGTACCAATATTTAGTTATCAAGCATTTTGAAAGACAGGTAGCAGGTCAAGTACTAGAGCCTCTGACTAAAGTAGAATTGGCCCAGAAATCTGGACTTTATGAATTGCAAAGATTGAGCTAATTAAACAAGACAATACCCGTGGTCACTGTGGGTAGGGCTGAGGTCTAAGAACTGATGAGCTATTTCAGCAGATGAGCAGAGATGACAAGAAATCCAGAGTAGTGGAAGGAGTGGGGCAGTACCAAGAGGTCTAGGGAGGCAAGTACTGTGCACCCTTTGGTCTTAGCCAGGGGACTGAAGTTTGACCTTGACTCATCTCTAGTTCATGAACAAAATAAGATCATTGATAGATTGTGAAAATAAGACTCAGAACCAGGACAAAGTCTGTTCCTGAATAAAGACCATTTATACTCAGCAGGGACCAGGAAAAGGAGGGAAAAGAGTAAACTATGTTGTCAGAATAGCATAGACCTTGGGAACACAGACTCTTTGGATCTACATTGTTGAGAGAACTCATACAACATTAGGGCCAGTGCGGTTTCTGATTAGGCTAGCAGAGAGAGTATTCCCTACTGAGTCATCTGTTTGGGGAGCTAGCAAAGAACTGAGACTGCGTAAAAACTCTCTGCCTCAAGAAAAGATTGGCCTGTGAACTGGGCTAGGACCAGTTCTAGAGTTCAGTAGTCATGAATCCAACTGTGAAAGAAGAAGCTGAGAAATAAGCTGAAGGTTAAGATATTTCAGGTGGTAATAATGTTTTAATTTATGTGTTAAAAAATATTTAGATTTGTAACTTATATTAGGGATGATATTAATTTTTAAGGATAAATAGACTCTTTCACTGGTATGTCAGTAAACATTACCAAACAAATGAAAGGAGATGGGAATCTTTCTGTTTCCTCTATTTCCTAGTGCCCACTACTTAGTACCAGAATCACTAAGGCAGGCTCCAACCAGACTGCCTATCATGTGTTGGGGAACGAAACTGTGCCCAAAGTCAGAGCAGTACAGTGACTCCAGGTACTCTTCTGTGCATTGCTGATGTTTTTAAGGGTTTGGTTTTAACTGATCTTGTGTAGTTCAAAAATTGAAGTGCTTAAATTATTACTACTAGCTCATTTAGCAAAATATGAGCTATTGAGGAAAAAGTGCCTTTTCAAAATTATTGAGTCTTAGAAACAAATTTTATTTTTATATGACCACCCTATATATTTTCCTATAGCAGTTACCACCTGAATTGAGCACTATATCAGAAGATGGAAAAGAATACCAGTTGAGAATAGAGAGCACGATTCCTGTCGTTTGTTCTGAATTCAGTGAGCTTGATTAGGAATGCAAAATCTCAACTAAAACTGAAAACTGTTGATCAAGGTAATGGATGCTAAATTCATTTAATTTTATTATTAGATTTCAAATAATAACTAATGCTTTTTTTCTAGAGAAAGTCACTGTAGTGTACTCACATAATTAATTATGTTGCATGTATATATCAAAGTACACTTCAATCATATTAGTAATACTGGGCCAAATTTTTGATTGCCAGAGCAATCCACATTTATCCCTCCTGGGCTCAGAGTATAAATAAACAAAAATAAATAAATAATGAACAATATCCTCCTCCCCCTCCTCTCCTTTCTTTTTCTGTCTCTTACTCCTTTTCTCCACCTTCTCATCTTCTCGCTTGTTCTTCTCTTTGCTTTGTTTTCAGAGACCGAGGGACAAACTGCTCTTTTAAAATTTTCCAAATTATCCTTTTGAGTGTGATAAATGATGCTAAAAGTTCAAGCTTATGCACCATGGATCTCATAACGCATTCTGCGCACTTTTCTCCCTAATGTAAGCTTATGTTTGGGAGCTTTTGTTTTAAAACTCTTCTATTTAAATTAGTAATTATATAGATTGTATTATATATGGCCTCATATATGTCACTGTCACAGTCATGTAGAAAGTTGAAATTCTCCTAAAGAATGAAAAAATATGCGGAGACAAACCATATACTCCAGTGATAGGAGTTTTTTTTTTTTTTTTTTGGTCTTAAGCCTCTGAAGCAGACACCAAAGTACGTAAGAGATACATAAATTAAGATATATAAAACCTCTAGGAGAGACTACAATTCTGTTTGCATACCTTTTCACCATAGGATATAAAATTCTGTTTTGTAAATACACCAAATACTATGTATCTAGGTCTTCATATCTATATTATTTCTACTTAAATCAGAGAAACAAAAGGATAAAAATGCTAGTAGAAGAAGTCTCATGGGAATGATATGCCAGGAAAAGAGGTAATACGGAGGTAGAAAGTGGAATCAAGAAAGGCAATCCTAAAATGCTTGACAATAAACAGACTTAGTAGATCATACCCACCTACTTAATCAAATTTCAGGAGCATCATGAGCAACACTATATTTTGAAATCTAGCCCAGAAACATGAAATTAAGCCCTCTGTCTCAAACTGTTTGACACAATTCTACTTCGAACTACCTCTGAAAAAGCATATGATGCAAATTTTACTACAGTTGATGAGAGGGAAAAAGAAGAGGATGATATTATTGATATTTTCCAAAACTGTATTAGGCAAAGATTTCCTTCAGTTACAAATGTACTTTAAACTATACTTGCATGCTCTCGATTCTTTCAACAAGACTAGCATTGTTATAGTGATATAAAAACAGCCTAAATGTATTCCTACATTTTAGAAGTTTGCACGTTCTTATTCTTTGTCAATTAAAAATAATTTTCATACTCTTCTAGAAAGAAATTTCTGGATTTTATTCTGTATATTCCTCATCTCATCTTTAAGTGTATTTCCATTACATCTCCACTTTCATAGAGAACAAGTTAGTGTCCCCTACTGTTCTTCTACAAAGACAGGCTGTTTTTTCACAGGTTTAATGAGACACAATACTTGGCCTTCATACCATAGACCAGGGAAAATGATGTCAGGGGCTATATCTAAACCAGATAGAATTCCATATTCACCATAGTGAGCTGGTTAAAGTTTGCATGTTTCTATTGCCTTTAACGTGCATAGGAAAAGTACATATTAGAAAAAAAATGCATGAAGAGAAGCTTTTTCAGAAATTTTGAATCTACTACAAATATAATTTTATAACTGAAAATGATGTGTGAAAGAAAGTTTTTAACAACTTTTTTCTTCCTCTTTGATTCTCAGAAGGACTTTGTAATTATTAGTTGGAATATGTGTAAACTTCCTTTGTAGACAGTTTCTGCAGGAATCTACTCTTTTTATTTAGTTACAAATTCCTGGAGTTCCTTCTTTCCCTTCTGTTACCACCTTCTTTCCAAATTATTTTGTCTTGTTCTTTGTTCCATACGCAAGGGAGCATCTTGAGGTTCTAAATATATTGGGACATTTGGGAGATATAGAGTTTATTACAGACAGATACGCTACCTTAATTTGTTTTGACTTTTTATTTTTTCAGATGATGAACCCTGTATCAATAATTAAACCTGTATGATGAACTCTGTATCAATAATCACTGTTATCACTTGACAATGGACAGAATATAAGTGAAAGCCCTAAGAAATATTACAGACATATCTGGACACAAGGCACAGTTCTTACGCAGAAAAAAATTTCAAATTTTGTTACTCAGTGCTAGAATTATATATTTTTTTTTTACAGAAACAAAGGTGATGTTTATATACTTTTTTTGAATTTTATCCAGGTGCATATGAATTTATTATCTTATTGTAAATAGTAATATACATCTATACATTGAAGTTGATTAACTATTTGTAAAGATCAGGTAGAGTTCAATAGCATTGGTTTTATTTAGACAAAAAAAATAAGAATAATCTATCGATGTTTCATGTTAATCAAGTTATTATATGTTCTGATTGGAATATTCCCTTAGAAAATTTTTCAATGTATTTTTTTCCCATAAAATAGGCAAAGAACATCTAGGCTTAAATTTGGCATTGTCTTCCTGTCATGTGGACCTTCACTGGACATCATCCTATGCTGATGGAACCTACAGTCATGCTCTTGAGTACTACACTGCTGTAGTAGATGTTTCTCTAGATGGAAATAGAGTTATAGACATTATAGTGAAACCTATAGTTAATGAATTTTTCCTGTGGAACAGCTACATTCCAGACAGCATCCAGGTTGACAAATTACAAAAATATTTTCACAATTGAAGCTTTAAAAAAGACATGTGTATTTTATCACTATACCTTATAAACTTTTCAATTCAAAATTATTTAATGATTTCAATTTTTAAATGATTTCATTTTTCAATAATTAATTTAAAAATCATTGAGATTACTAAGCAATTTATTGTATATCATTAATTAACAATTGATAATATTTACTGCAAATATCTTTGCTTTTAAGATCAGAGTAAAGGATGTCCCAACTGCTTACTGCTATTTATTTACTGAACCACGTATAATTGTATTCAATGGCAGGTAATTTCCTGAAAGTTTTTCTTTTAGTAATTTGTGTTTCTTTTGGATTTTGTTGTTGTTGTTGTTTTTAACATCATACTACTTATTATTTCTTAGTCTTATCCAGTGAAAGGTAAGAAAGAAAAGCATTTATAGACATCACTGGCTTATTTCAAAATACTAATTTATTTGTGTGGAATATTTTTTTCTTTAAAATCTAATTTTAGTAAATATGTGGATTAGTTGTGAGGCTGAATTTGTGAAAATGAAGATTCTTACACATACAATCATTTTAGCTTGACTATTTTTAATAGTGCTTAAATTGTTTGCTCTAGAGATTACTGTTATTGCATTTTTCCATACTGAAAAAATCTTAAAGGTTTAAGGCAAAAAGATTAAACTAACCCATTATAATTATTTTTATAAAATTAATCACTTCTAATTCATGGAAAGGATACTCAGGGGAAAAACTACTGTAGCCATAATGAATATTTGGATAGCTGCCTCTGGAATGTGAAGTAAAATGGGCAAAATGACGAAAAAGCAATCTAAGCTATCTTACTATTAATATATGCAGAGAAGGATTTAAATTCAGTTATACTGAATTCATGATTTTGAGATGTCTCTGAAGAAAATGACAAGAACACCTCATTGTTGAGTCAAAATTTTCTTCATGATACAAAGTAATTTATTCTTTTAAAAAAATTGTAATGTGATTATTATTAGTAAAATTATTCAATATTAGAGAAAGATATATATTCTCTCCAATGACAAATGATACTGCAGAAGTTTGAATAAGTGTGAAAAGTTGTGGGAACTGGTCCTACATGCAAGAATCCTTTATGGTTTTAATTAAAGTCTTAGAAGTTTTAGTGGAAAAACCTCGAGAAAGCAGAATAGTGATTAATTTAATCCATTATAATACAACAAGATGAATTGTGCAACAACTAAGTGACAAACCATGTTCTAAGTGCTGAGGGTATGGCAGTGAACAAAACAGACTGATACTCAACTCTCATAGAACTTAACTTTGTAGAGGTAAAGAGATATATACACAATTAATAAAGGAAATATATCGTGCATCTGAGGAAGATAGGTGCTATGAAGAAAACTAAAGCAGGGGTAGAAAAAAAAGACTGGAAATAGGAATTGTTTGAAATGGTGAAACAAAAGTTAGTGAGGAAGATTTAGGTGTTTATTACTACTTTGTTTTATTCAGTGCTCTATAAATAAATGCTCAGGATATATAAAGCTATTATAAATATTGATTTTTCATTTTTGTATCAAAATATACTGAATGCATAGAAATAAATTTAATACACATTTCTGGCTAACCACATACTATTGTGATATTTCATACTAATTCTTAATGCAACTTACATTTTTAATGATAGGGTATACAATAATTTCAATACTGGAATGTTTGTGCTTTATAAGAGTATGTCACATGATTTTGAAGTTCATGTATGTCAGTGGGACTGTGGAAGCTTTCACTATCCTGTGTCATGTAACTGCGGATTCGTTGCCGAAGAAGAAGGTGATGTAGTTACTTTCGATATGTGCGGTGGCCAGCTACCTGAATCACAGCCGTATTTATCTATAAAGAGCCAGTTTGAAATCAGCAATATTAAGATAAGTGAATCTTACTTAGAAAGAAAAGTCACAGTATGTATGATTCTTTACTGTTAAAATTTATCATTCTCAGCATTATTTATTTATATATATTTTTTAAGAAAATAGCATGTAGATTAACACTAACTTTAGGAGTAAAATTTTTAAAAGTCACAGTATGTATGATTCTTTACTGTTAAAAGTTATCATTCTCAGCATTATTTATTTATATATTTTTTTTAGAAAATAGCATGTAGATTAACACTAATTTTAGGAGTAAAACTTTTTTCACTTACTACATACAAAAAGATAGAACATAGTTATAACTTTGTCAAATTTAAACTTCCTTATTTAAAATTTCAATATGATAACATGGTGGGTTATTCATAAAAATATTTGACAGTGCCTAATAAATGGTATATTTGACAGACATGAAATATATATAACTAAAAATAAATACTCAGGAATAGCTAAACAAGTTTTGAAATGACTACAGATGGTTCTGTCTTAGGAATAGGCTGGTAGATACATGGAAGAGATTAGAAAAAGAGGGAAAAGAGCCAAGATTATAAAGTAATTAATAGTTTTAAATAAAATTTTATATCTGTGAGATATTTGTATTTTTAAGTCATCTTCCTTTCATATTCCAAAAAAGTAAATTCCATCTGGATAAAAATTAAATTTAAATGAAAGTGATAGGTGACCATTTCTATAACATTGAGATGAACAAGAATTTTTAGCATAACTTTACATATTTGAATTTTATCATCAAAAAACAAAATGTAAATAAAAAATTGGGAAAATATTTGCTGCATATAAAACATACAAGTTATAGAGAACTACTCATATATCACCGATGTATAATAAGCACTCCAATTAAAATGAGCAATATAAAAAGGTAATTCACGAAAGAAATAAAACTGGAAAATATGTCCAAAAGTACAAATAACCAACAAAAATATAAAAACTACTATCTTATTAGTAATCAAAGAAATTCAAATCAAAGATCTCTCACACAATATTGGCAAGAGTAGAAACAGTAGTTATAGTCTCTCCAGAGGACATATATATGATTGACATAAATATGTATACATAAATTGGACCTATGCCTGTCATTTCCTTTATATATTGAGAGAATAAATAAATTTGCTTTTATTTTCTTCACTAATAGCTTTTTTTCTTAATCCATATTGAATATTGCTTAAACAGCTTTTATTTCTGTATTTTAGTTTCGGTTTTCTTCTGGAGCATTCATCCGTGCTGACCTTAGTGAATGGGGCATGAGTCTCACAATCAGAGCTCCTAGCTTAGATTACAGAAATATTTGGGGACCTATGATGAAAACCCAGAAAATGATTTCCATGACAAAAATGGAATCAAAATTGATCAAACTTTTAATAATTGTTTTGCTGTTATTAATGAATGGAGGTAAGAAAGAGAATGATTTTTATTTGTTATTGTATTAATATTTAACTTAAAAGGAGTGGTGACACAACACTCTGCTTTTTTTGAAACATCTAATTGGAAAAAAAATGTTCATGTCAAAATTACTATTCTTTTCTGTTTTCCTTGTGGAAAAATTTTACCAGGAAAAAGCATGTTTGACACCATGCCAATCTCTCTGCGATCTCCTGAAAAACTGTCTTATTGTAGCTGCTCCTTGGACACCACTTCATTGTATTCATCTTCTAATTACCTGGACAGTGTTTCTCAATCAGATATTGTTTCAGATTGCAAAGACCTCAAAGATATCAAATTCTCTTCCTTAATACCAAAACTAGATATCACCTCTAAATATATTAATTTAGAAGCTCTTGTCAGAAGGAAAAACAAGCATATTTTCTAGAGAAGAAAATAATTTGAATTTCTTTCCTCAAGAAACAAAGGACATGAACCTAATCAAACTGGATTTAAATTTACAAAAACTTCCTGAAAATGGGAAACAAGATGCACTAAAAACTTTGGGCAATGAGACACACACACAGAGCCAGCTTAACCACAGTTAAGAAACAGGGTGGCATCGACAAAACAGGTGGACACAGCAAAATGTTTATGAGTTTCTTCCTTTGTTTGCTTTCCAAAGTCTCAACCAGAGTGACCTGGGAGAATTTACTTATTTTTTCTCTGAGGAACATACAGAGGATATCCACAAAGAGTTTGTCCCCATGTGGCCCACACCCTCTGGCTGCACAGAATACAGCTTGTTGGTATTGTGTCAACAGACTCTAGCCAACTCCAGCATAGAAAAGCACTGCCTTTCTTGGAAAGAGACTAGACAGTGTTAAGGATGTTCTCCTAAAACATGGTCTTAGCTGGGCAGAAGCAGGTGTGGCCCTTTTAGAAAATAAATGTGAAAGGATTTTTGAAAGAGGGGAAATAAAACACAAAAGAACATGGCAAATTGATTGAAAACATTCTCTTGGTACTGAAATGCCCTAATTGATGCTGTGGTGATGGGCAGTGTATGCAATAGGCATGCACATGTTCCCCAGGCTTTAGTTCCTATGATTGCAGTGATTCACATGGTAAGAACTCATTACTTTGATATTGTGAATGTTACATCTTTGTTCTTTTTTACCTTCAGGATTTTAACAGGGTTTGTTCAGATAATACAGGGGGATAAAACAAATTATATTAACTAATATAGTAATAATTTTTCAAAAATGTCACATTTTATTTAAAGTAAAAGCTGAAGTATAAGGCACAATGTGATCTACCACAATATCTGTCAACAGTCATATTCTACTACTATCGCTCTCACTCATATCACTCCTCCCACTTTGGTCTCTGTGCTATTTGTTGAAAATTCCTGGTTATCTTGACCTAGGGGCCTTGGCACACAGCTGGTGCCTCTACTGGCAGAAAATAAGTTTTTCTAGAACCCAAATTTAGTATTTTTAAAGCATTGTTTATAATATTTCACTAATTATACTAATTTTTTAAATTTTTCTCTATAACCCACTTATATGGGACAGACTTTGTCTCAATATATTAAAGAAAGACATTTTCCTCCTACCATGTTTTCCAACTGCAGACTTTTCCATCTCAGTAAATGCACAGTTCATTCCTCTAATTGCTCACATTAAAAATGTATAGTCGTCTACAGCCATGCCACCCTGATCAAGCCGATCCCATCTGATCTCGGAAGCTAAGCAGGGTTGGGCCTGGTTAGTACTGGATGGGAGACCACCTAGGAAGACCAGGTGGTGTAGGCGTAAAAAAAATTAAAAATAAAGGATTGTAAGCTGACAAGATCCTTGCAATCTGTGAGGTCAACCAAGAGTTGCTTCGCCTATTAAAAAAATGTATAGTCATTTTGACTTTTCTTTTTTTCCTCATCCTCATGTCTAATTCATTAGTAAATCCATTAATACGTTAGGAAATACGTTAGAAAATCCAGCTCTAGCTTCAAATAATTTTATTTTTTTTCCTGCTACAGTCTACGCCACCATTATCTATTACCTGAGTTATTATAGATTCTCTCGATTTTATACTCTATGTGCAGCTAAAATGATCCCTTTGAAATATAAATCAGACCATATTACTTCTCTACTTAAAACCTTATAATGACTCTCCATCTCCTTCCAAGTAAAATGCACAGTCCCTACCATGGCCTGGAAGACCCTATGTAACCTGAAGCTCCTCTCTCATTGAATTCATCTACCATTCTCTCCGCAACTCACTGTTCTCCAGTGTTCTCAAGTGGCTGCTGGCTGTCCTCACAGAGGCCAACCTTCTCCTAACTCAGGACCTTAGTACTTACAGCTCCCTCCACTGGAGCATTCTTCCACCACAACCTTCATGACTGACTTCTTTTTCATCTCTGTTCAAATATCATATTACAAGATAATCCTTTCAAGTCATTTAAAATGAAATACTTTTTCTCACACAACCCTATAGTCTTTATCATACTTAATATAGTTAATATACTTTTTTCTCCATAGACTTGAAAATACTTATATGCTTTATATTCATTTTTCATTTGTTTATTTTTTGTCTTCACATTATTAGTATGCAAGTTATGTGAAGTTAGGAATTTTGTTGTATTCATTACTGTATTCCCAGTACTTAGAATAATACCAGAAAAATAGAAGTTGCTCAATAATCATTTGTTAAATATACAAAGAAATAAACTAACATTTTTTAAAAATTTTTTGTAGATGTTTCTAGGGTTCTGGGTACACCTACATTATGGTTTTGTATCCTATTGCTAGTAAAGTTATACTCACTTAGATATTGCCAGTACTTAGACAAAATTACTTTTATGTATTGCATTGATCTATTTTGACAACCAGATCTTGCTTATGTAATATGTGATCTTACTAAGACCGGAGATATAACCAAGTGAAGGTCAGTTAGCTCTGATGGCTAGAAGAAATTTTTCTTCTATGACTGAGAAGTACACCTAAGATTATGGTAGCATGCACAATAGCAATAATACATAAAAACATCACCAATATTAGAATGATAGCATACATGAATTTTGATAACTCTTTTCTAAAGTTTAAATTAAAGATTTAAAAAAATGTTTAATACATTACATTGTTTACTACACTATTTTATTACAAAAATATTTTTCTTATAACCCATATATTGGACATAAACCAAAATTCCAAAACCAAAATGTAAGCTATCATAGTAGTAATTTCTTAATATTTGTCCTTAATTGATATCAACATTAATTAAAACATTAATTAAACCTGTGTATTTAGGCACTGGTAGTATCTGTCATACTATTTTTATTAGTTTGATGATAGATAACATCTCTTTTCATATAAGATTACTCTTAACATTTAATGGTTTAATTACTGTATTAATATGTGGGATAGACTTTGAAATATTATTTTACATGTTTTTAATTTGGCCCTTGAAAATTATTATTTTTTGCTGAAATTAAAGAATATATGTCTTATTTTGTTATCATTTTTTTTCCAAAGACAAGACTCCTGAAATTATAGAGCTTGAGTATGCTGGATTCTGTAATGTTTGAAAATATAATTGTATGATGGCGAGAGTTTTTAGTCAAGGCTTCAAAGAATCACTTTCATTTAAATGTGAAGTTACTAAACGGCAGGTATGTTCACTACAGAGTTGAAAAACAATTAAGTTTATGAGTTATTCAGATTAATTTTATTTTGGATTAGTTTGGTGTATCAATTAGTAACATAATCCCAAAAGGTATTATAGCCACAGAGAGGTGAACAGAAAAATGATTAAATTGCTTAACCTTTAAGCTTTCCTATTTGTTAACTCTAGTAAACTATCACAGATGCGACTACTCATTTTGAACATACCTTATTTTTGATGATTATTAATAGTCTTATTTTTCTTATTTTTTTTTATTCAAGTAGAATTTTATTTTAAAGAAAGCTCTTTGAATTTAGAACGTTTTTACATAGGTAAGTTAAAAACAAAACAGCAAATCATATTTTAACGTTCTTTTTATTTTTCTCTAAATCGATAAAACCAAATGTAATCCTCAGACTGAAAATTTACAGGAGGAAATAACTTTTGTATATGTTTTTTGTCAAATAGTTATACTAAAGATGTATGTTTACTTCAGGATTTTATGAGTACAATCTTTCTGAGTCATGAAATATTTTAACGTCAATGAAATAATAAGTTACACAATAGAAAATGTAATATATGTATAAATTTATTTGCTTCAATGTCACTCAGGAGAGTAGATATTTTATTTTTCTTGGCAGAATAAATTATATGACATTACTCTACTATTAAATGATTTGCCAAGAGAGAATTTTATAGCTTATATTCTCTTGGAAAGTACATTTTGTACTTACTTTTAGGCATATTACTGGCTGTAATGTTTATTCTCAAACAGTTTCCCTCCTCCAAAGAGCTGATAAATAGAGTACATTCTGGAATTCTCTAACACACTATATTGAGCTATAGAAAAAAAAATATATGTTTACTAGCCAAAACCAAATTTACTTAGATTAGCTATTTTCTTTTTCCATCCTGTTCGGTGTTTATGAATTTCCTTTGTCATCCAATTAGGTTTATTTTTAAATACCTGTACTCCATTGTGAATTTCCTGCACACTCTGGTTGATTTTTGTTATTTACTTGTTTGGAAGGTATGCAAAATATTGTCATGGTTCCAAGAGCTGACACCATTCAAAAGGTATACACAGAGAAATGTCACTGTCTTCTCATCCCTATCTCCATCCCCTGAAGGTGTCCACTCTAATTATTTTCTGGTATAATCTTAATGTATTTCTTTTGTACAAAAGAAAAGGTACATCCCTCTCTTTTACATGAAGGGGAACATATTATAGATGCTCTTTTCTACCTTGGAAGTAATAATTTTAAATATTTGTAGCTAGAGATCAAACTACCAATGTTTTTCTTCACTCCCTCCTGAAAAAGCAACCTCTACAGAATTTCTACAGAATCTCAGTTTTAAACTTAATTATAGGATTAAATTTAAGTTGTTATCCTAGAAATGAATGACCCTTCATGATCTGGCTCTCGCCTGTTTTTGGAGACATGAACATCCTTCATGTGCTGTACTAAAATACCATGCTGTTCCATGCATCCCTGTCTTTTCATATGCTATTCCCTTCAGCCAAGCTGAAAAGCATTCTCTCCATTTCTGCTCCCAGTGTCAGGAAGAGAAATGTCATTTTTTTTTTGAAGCCTTCCTTGACTATGCTAGTTAGGCTTAATATCTTCTTTCTCTCTCACTATACCTTATTTGAATCTTGGTTATAGCAATAATAAAAATATGTTTTATTTGTCTTTTCCTGTTATCTCTCTTCATCAGCACATGTAGATACTCTCAAATACTGATGAATGGCAAAGAAATAGAACCCTATTCATTGCTCATTTTGGGTAGGGCCCTCCAAACAGAGGGATGGAAATGACCCTTATATTCCCAGTCGTTGGTTGCAGTCTTGTTTTAACACATGAAACCAAGAGACACTGTATTC
The DNA here is from genome assembly GCF_000325575.1 of Pteropus alecto. Taxonomy (NCBI): domain Eukaryota; kingdom Metazoa; phylum Chordata; class Mammalia; order Chiroptera; family Pteropodidae; genus Pteropus; species Pteropus alecto. The sequence goes on along the minus strand of NW_006436282.1, from coordinate 8,457,593 downwards.
ATCTAAGTGTCAATATCATGACTACCCTGAGACATTGTTGTCAAGCTCCTCTGCTAGAGGGGAATCACTGACAAATCTGCTAGACTGGACTGTATAATCCTCTTAAATATGGAGATTCATACTGAGGCCCACTCTCAATTATCAAATCTTTAGCAAGATAGTTTCTACTAGCTGCAGATTAGCATGTTCTTGCCTTCCTTTCCTTTTCCTACTGATTTTCAATATTGAAGTATCAGCAAGCTCCATGACCATTTTTTGAATGATTAAAAGCATTCTACAGTACAAATTTTCAAAATATCGAAATCTAAATTTTGGCAATGAAATATATCCTTTCAGTTTTCTATGTAGTTACCAGTACCCAGAAAATTATTCTGTTTTTTTTTTCTCTTTAGATCCCAATCCGTTTTCAATACTGAAAAATACTTAATGTATAGGTTAATCATGACATACCAGTGAATTAATATTTTTTATAAATTTATTTTAATTAGTTGCAAGTATACAGTACATTAGACATTTATATAGTTTATAAAATGATCCCAATTGCTCCTTCTCTCCTCTGGTTTTCCACCTAGCCAATATATTAATGCTAACTGCATTCCCTAAGCTGTGCTCCCCATCCCTGTGACCATCTATCAACTACTAATTTGTACTTTTTTAACCCTTCATCCATTCTCCCAGCCCTCAACTGCCTCCCCCATCCATCACTAAAATTGTCCACTATATTTGTGAGTTTATTTTTGATTAGTTTGGTTTTTTTTTGTTCCTTATATTCTATATATTAGTGAAATCATATGGTATTTATCTTTGTTTGACTTATTTCACTCAGCATAATTATTAAATACAGTGAACTGAGTAGGATTTATTTTGTTTCAAGTTACATAAATTAATTTGAACTATCTTGAGTAAAAATTATTTATCATGAGGACCGTATGTTTCTCACAGAATCAAGGATAAAAATGTAGCTCAATTCTCAGAGAAAAACACTACGGAGACTCAGTATGTATGCATTTAAAATGTGTGTGATGTATCTGTCTGTCTCAGTTCTGTTTTTCTGAGTCTGTGGGCTTCATTTTTCCCTTTCACTAGATACTGGCTTTGGCCACATAGTAAAAAACATAGCTGCCAACAGCTCCATAGTTTTGTTTCTTGCTACTCAAGACATCAGAGGCAGAATTGCCCAATGTCCCCTCCAGTACAAAGTTAATATCTCAAGTAATCTAAGCATTGGATCAGCTTAAGTCTACCCTTGGACCAGTCAAGTGTAGTCAGGGAAGTGGGTCATATAAAAGGTTCTGTGGGAACATATGAAGGGAGGGCAGAATAGACAGTTTTAAGTAGAAGTGGAAAGTGGGAGCTTTTTCAGGAGAAGTTACAAAGTTTGTGGGCAGAAAATCAGTGCACTCTGTGTCATCTACTTAATCAAGCGTGTTTCCTCTTGCTACAAAAGTCATTACATAGTGATCCATTGTATATATGGCCAATATTGGTAACTTCTTTGATTTGAACTGCAAGAAAGGTGTGAGTCATTAGGAGCAGTTTACATCAGATAAAGATGTATACATTTTTTATTATTCTGAATGAAACTCACTTTTGTTAATTTATTATATATTTCATAATACCAGGTATTTTCAAATTTGTATGTTGACCAAATTTGTATGTAATTCACTAGCAAAATATTCCTATACTTTAACAGAGTTTGTTTTCTCATTATGCTTTCAGTAAAATAGCAGTAAATGGGTCCTTGGAGAAGCTGTCTATGCACATACTGTTTTTCAAAACAGCAGAACTGTTGATTGTCAGCTGCCTATTGATATTCATCAGTCTGGTATCATGGATCTCATGGGTGAAAAATCAATTATGAAGTGGCAATTAAAGGTAAAAAAGAAAAGATATCCATATATTTACACATAAAGACTTATGTATTAAAATTTCATAATTTATGAAGCTACATTTGGAACAAATTATCTTATGACAGAACTACATCTCACAGGTATCTAATGATGGTCACAGCTTCAGTAATCCCAAAATAATGATCATATATGACGGGCTTGTGAAATTTGTGGTCTCTATGAAAAGAACTCATGCACTACAAAGGTATGTATTTTTTCACTTATTTTTACACTTTCATCATAGACATTTTCATTTTCCATGTCAACATATTAATGTAGTTTTAAAACCTTCATATCTGAAACACTAATACAGAAAATTCTTCCTTAAATTTATACAAGGTTAATTGAAATTGTTACTCTGTCCCTAACTCTTGTTCCAAATGGCAAGGAAGAGATTTCTACCCTTAACATTTTGAAATGTTACATACCTTGTTTTTTAAGTTGTTATAATCATTTTCCAAAAGATATCTCTTTGTGGTTACCTAATCTCTTTGTGGCAAATGACATGCATTTGCGTAGGGTCTGTAAAAAGTATAGGACTAGCATTTTTACAGAGAATTTTTTGTGTCAACTAAATTCATTAAACCATGTAAATACCTACCACTTTAGAGGTACAGAACAACACAGCCTGAGCTGAATCCTCATAGCCACACCCTTTTATCTATATCCACTCTACTGGGTTTATCAACAAGTCTCTCTCACATGGCAGGTGCATATTTCACAGATGCTATGGATCTAATATCACTTGGCTCTTTAAAACTTAAGGATACATCAAATAATATTTACGTGTATAAAAAATTTAAAATATTATTTTGAAATTTTAAATGTTTTTTAAGATTAGCAATCAGAATCTATCAATAAGAATGTTTTTGTTTTTGAATTGTTTTCTATTTTCCCCGAAATATTTTATTTCTACTTGTCCTTCAATAAGTACTTTAAAATTATATTATTCATGGTTATTTTATCCTCTTGAGCTATTTTGTTCTAATTTTTATGCAATGTTCCAAGTAATGTCAAAGGAAATTTTATAAAGTGAACTAAATTTATATACCCTTAACAAAATTTAGTCTTCTTCCCAGGTTAGAAATAATTGTTACATTTAATATTTCTGTGCATGTCAGCATTTCTTTCCACTATTTTGTATAATGATATTCATTGTCATGTGTAGATAATTATGCCATGGATCTAGTTTAGTTTTGCTATATTCACAGCACATAGTGGACTCCTAGAAGAAGGGAGGATAACTATAAACTAATGTGATTCTATAAGATGTGCTGGAAATAAAGATCTGTTTCACTTTTTTTAATATATATATTAATAAAACACTTTCAACATGAGTTTAGTAGTAAAAAGGATGGAAAGAAAAAAAATTTCTTCTATGTTATTTATAAGCTATAAATTATAATTCTGCTCAGAGATCCAACTATATGTATTTTCTTATTTTCTCCATACTGATCTGTTCCATGAGCATTTATACATAAAGGAAATTATTTGTTTCCTAACACGCATTTATGACTAGAAGATATGAAAAAATTTGTCCTAACCAAAAGAGATTTATGATATACTTTCATTGGAATCATTGATATATATGCTGCTCTTCTTCTTTGTAAATTTTTTTTTTTTTCAGAACACTAACTATATCTCGATTGGTGTTTTTCTGTTTTAAAAATTATTTTTAATTTTTTATTAGGAAAATATTTGCATTATTGATGGCCTCTGCTACATTGAAGGAGATAAAGGTCCTACCAGCCCTTGTTTGATTTGTAGACCTAAGATTTAAAAATTTACGTGGTAATTTTTAGAAAGTTATTCTTTATTAATTTAAATATTTGTTATAGAACATAATTTTAAGTGATTTTTAAACCACAAGTTACATAAATGTGTTTAACATGAACACTGTATTTAGTTTCATAACTGCATAATTTACTCTACTGGAAGGAAATATAATATGAAATGTTTTTATTTTATATAATCTCTATGATTATACTACATTAGGGTATGGGATTTGTATTTTAATATTTGATAAGGAAAGCAAATGTGAATTATTAATGAAAGAAATGGGAATTGTTAATTCAACTACACACAATTTGTCCAAGTCATATTGCTACTAGCAAAATGGCCTCTCAAACACCACTTAAGTAGTCGAAATGTCTATCAGTAAAGATTGATGGGTTTTGTGGAGAGAGAACATTACTTTGACACCAAAAGTCTAAATCCTATTGTTAGCCTCGCCTCTTTTCAGTTTTGTGACAAGGCATTTAAAACCATTTAAGTGCCAGAAGCCACATATTTATCACTTGTTAAATAAGATTATCTGGACTTGATAATGTACAGCATGCCTTCCAGCCCCATCATTCTGTGACTCTGTGAGTATAATATTGGTACAATGTCTGGATACTTCATCACACTAAAAAAAAAAAAAAAAACCAAAAACAAATTAGAGTCACATATCATACAATTTCTTCACTTCCCTAAATACAACTATGTATAATTCCACATGGGTATTCCTCGCATTCTCTTTCAGTAGTCAAAAGACCAGGCATCATAAGATACAAGATATAATTACTAATAATTACTCCCTGGTCCAATGTAATTTTATCTAAGGGAGTCCTAAAACCTTATATTTATATAGTACTTTGTAATATCACTATATATGTTATTGTATGTGCAAATTTAATTACTGTGCCAAACCATATGTCAGATGATTCATTGCTCAGATGCAAGACTTATGAAATATTATGGGAACACAATGGAAATTCGGGGGAGAATTTAGTGCAAGAGATAAGGGAAACCACAATATAACTTCTGAATTGGTATCTATGTTTTTAATGGCTTTGGTATTCTTCAAAGACTCACAATGTTCAAACATATAATGGGTCTTGAAATATGTGTTCCAAACCCCTCATATTGAGGTTGAGGAAGTTAAAATCAGTAAATCATGTAAATATATTTATATATACAGAGGAAGAATGGGAGCTAAAACTACTGTCTCTTAGCATCAGTGCTTTCTTGATGGAAGCAGAGTGTTTGTGCCTAGTGTAATGAAATAAAGCTATTCTTTTTATCTACTAAGCACATGGGCAAGAAAAATGGACATTTAAAATATAATACAATATAAAATATGTTTTAAATCTTTTCATGAGCACAAAGATAACGCTCTGTGCCCTAAAATGACCACCATTGCAGTGTGTGAGCTCAGCCACCACAAGGACTTCTGAGGAGCAGATGATTTGCAATGACTAATGGCTTCCAATTATTGTAATTGGTGCAGCAGATACATCAAGGAAAGTTCAGGAGAGCCAAATGAATCATCCACTCGTGGAGAGGAAGCGACAAATAGAGAAGGTAGGTGGGCGGGGAGTGTAGAGAAAGAAAATAAAGCTGAAAAGGACAGAGGGCAAATAGAGAATGAAAGCAAACAGTGAGACTGCCAACACTATTTCAGACAGAAGAGACAGTACATCCAATCTGGGCAATGCAAATGCATTTTATGCTATATTCAAAGTGTTTTCACATTCTCATAACAAAGCTTGAAGTTTGTACCTGTCATTTATGTTTACATTTTCTAAGAATGGGGTTGAATTTATTTGAAATGTTTTAGAAAAAGTGAAGACAGGTAATAGAAATTTTAGCAAATTTTAAACTTTATCAAAAGTCTGTCTCAATGGGAGCTCTCTGTATCAAACTTTTCCTCTTCCTTTTCTAAACAGATACAAAAAGTAAATGTTTTCTCTGTTACAGACAACCAAACCCTGTAATTCAAATACAGCAAGACAAATTACAGACATTTTATGGAGAAAACATTGTGTACCAGTTCATGGTTTTTGATCCAAAAGGCTCTGACATTCATTTTACCTTGTTCTCTTGTCCTGAAGAAGCAAATGTTTCCACTGCAGGACTTCTTATGTAGAAAGCATCTCAAACTCCCCAGCAACTCACTCTCCCCATTAGCAATGACTGCAACACTGAAACTAAGTCACAATTGAGGTATTATTTACAATTACATAAATGTCACTCAATTAATAACTATTTTAAATTTAAAATAAAATTTATATTCTGAATTAATGAATAAGAACTAAATTATTAAATATTTCATGGAAAATTAAACTGCCAAAATTTTGCTTATTTCTGTAAGAATTTAAAACCTTACAGAGAGGTTTAAGTCTAGAGCACAGAGCTGCATTACTAAATCCTAGACTATTTTCCTCTGGACTTAATTATGACAAGGATAGAAAACTCATTCATGTCATTAAATATGAAAGATCTATGATTAATCTAAGATTGATACCTGTCAATAAAATGTCACTGGCATCAATCTAAAGCCCACAAGAGTCCCCAGTCTTGGTGAGGTAAAAGGGTAAATTTTACTCATATAAACAGTTTGCAAGCCAGGAAGACAGAGCCTCCTGAAGACATCAAAAGCACACTCTGCTGCAATAAGCGGGAAGGCCACTTTTATAAGGAAAGTTCCCACCCTAGTCCCTGATTGGTGCATTTATATGCAAATTAGGATTCCAAATTTACACAATCTGATTGGTCCAAATAGCATTGTCTTGATTGGTTGGAGTTGTGCATTTTAATTGGTCATTATGGAGCTGCTCTAATTGGTCAGTAAAGATGCAAATGAGGATATAACCATGCAGTTCTGATTGGACAGGGCCTGTCTCAGCCTAGTAGTGGAAAGACAATCTCAGGAATTCCCTTTTAAGGGTCAGCTCAGATGGCAGGAACAAAGAGCAGGAGGCAGGCAACTCAGTCTGTCTTTTTTCTTGAAATGTGTTCATGTGAGGCATCTGCCAGCAATAGCTTCTAGACTCTGGTTATGCATTTCAGCCTCATTAACCACAAGGATCTCTTCTTGGCAGGTTATTTCTTTTCAGAGTCAACATGCTTTTATCTTTCAAGTGAAGGAATTTTAGATGTTGAATTATAAAATCAAGAATATAAATATAAGATTTGAAATAACTGAACTATGTCTTCTTTTTTAAATTGACTGTTTTGATTTTTGTCAGCTTCGAGCTCCCAATACTGTTCTTTTGTGCCCATATTCACTTGAAACTTGGGAAACACTTTCACACAGAAGTAATATTATGAAGGGCAGTTATGTACTATGTTGTGGTATCATGATAACCAAGTGACTGTTTACTATCTAGATTGGTGATTAACTTCTGTCCACCTTAAAGAATTTTTTTCTTGTGTTCCGCTTGCATTACAGAAATTGATTATCATATAATATTTAAAAAAATTATTTCTAGCATTTATATTTTGGATTGCTCTTGAGAGTAAACATAATTGTCTTATCAAACTATTTTTATATACTATTTTATATTAAATATACATATTTTTGCAAAAAATGTGTGATCTGGTCCTACTTGTACATAAACATACATGTCTATCATGACTTCTGGGCATAAACTGAAGATGATTTTATCACAAAATAAAGCATTTATTTTTTGTTTCTTTTCAGTTGACTGTGAAGTCTTGTGATTGCTTAAATGATGGATCATGTGTGTCTGATATTAAATTTCCTCCAAGAAATGGAGCATACCTGTGTGTCTGCTTTCCTGGCTTCCAGGGCAATCTTTGTGAAGTAGATGCCATTGAGTGCCAGTCGAACCCCTGTGGCCTTGGCAGGTGTATTGGTAGATTTCACAATTATTCCTGTGATTGTCCACCTGAGATCAAAGGTAAGTTTTGGTTCCTCATGAACAAAATTATTATGTGAACAAATTAGAAAGGAAAGCTCCTTAGAACCTTCATCTTTAGATTACCCAAGCAAATGGATGGTCTTAAAATTTTTAACACACATTTAAAAATTATAGTAAAAGTCATCACAAATATATTTGCTATCCATATCCCTTTTTTTATTGTAAATTTCTTGCATATATGTATTCTTACAATTTTTTTTCATTTTTATAATTTTAATAGAAACATTCTATGTGTATATTGTGTTTTTCAGGTTTCTAAACATTTCTATCTATATTTGGTAGGTAAAATATATATTAAAATATAATATGGAATAAAGAAAATGGCCATAGAAAATATTAAAAAGTCATCATTTAAGAGAGGTTTTATTAATTCATTAACAGAAATATCATGATATAAAGTTAGATTTGAAATCATATAAAATGTTCACATATTTGTTAACTCTTAATTGTCCTAAAATGTCTGATTCCAGAAATCTCAAATATATAAATGACAACCTTTAATTTCCCAGAGCTTTTAAAAAACTCATGCTAATATTTTAGTTAATCTAAATAGATGTAAATATTAAATAAGAAAATACGCAGCTATTGATCTGATATCTCTCTTTAAGGCATTTATTTTAACATTATAATAGAACTAAGAAGAATATTTAGTTGTTCTCTAATTTTCTTCAGCATTTTAAAATAACAATTTTTTCATTTGGGACTATTATGCTACAGAATACATTTGGAAGAATTCAAATGTTGATGACTTCATGGATTTTACTATAATGAGTTACCATCCATTTATGACTATGAATTTATTCAATCAAAAGAGTTGTTAAACATTTCAAAGTACAACACTTCATCTCAAAAATTTTATTGAGGAAAGACTGATTGTCCCAGCACACTGAGATTTTCATGGATTTTCACAGCCAATGAAATATGAGACTGAATAAGTAGTTCTTAAGTTAAGCAGGCAACCATTCTAATAAGTTAAAAATATATATGTTACTGAATTTTTAAACAAAGTTCAAATCACTACTGTAATATAGTAATTTTTTGCCCTAAAATATTAATGGACTTCTGAAGTCTTCTTATGTATAGGGAAATTCTTATGTAATTGAAGATCTGGTTTAATATTAAATAGAATCTAATTAATTATTTTATATTCAATTATATAATAAGTTTTAAAAACAGTATAACAACTTTTTTGGGGAGTTAGGAGGACATACGTAAACAGCAAAAGAAACCAAATAATGAGCACTTGATTGGACATATATTGTTTTTCAATCTAAATCATTTGAACACTCAACCTATATTTTATTTAGGCAAAAATTGCCAGGAAGATGTTGATGAGTGTGAATCCAAGCCTTGCTTTCCAGGAATAGAATGCCTCGATACCTTTGCTTCCTACCATTGTGGTTCATATCCAAAAGGATTTTATGGAGATGGAAAAATATTTCATGGTAAAAGTCCTTATTTTCTTACATAAAATGTTTTTTTTCTGAATTTAATTAATTTAGATCACTCATTTCCATTTTCTCTTTTACTCATGCATTCATTCAGTATGTATGCATTAAGTGTCATGCATTAAGCTAGACGCAGAAAATGTCAAAATATATGTCCTTTGACTTAATATCTTTGAATATGATAGCAGGGAATATGACATGTAATCACCTAGTTCAATATGGTGGTCTATGTTTTTTATAGAAATGCCTAGGGAGAATAGTAGGAATACTATATAGGGAATCTATGTCTACCAGGAGGAGTAAGGAAAAGTTTTCAAAAGGAAGTGTCACTACAGCTAAATCTGATATATTTGATCAAGAGAGAAAGGCATTCTAGACAAAGGAAACAGCAAGAGCAAAGGTACAGAGGCGTCACACACACAAACATCACCGCACACCTTGGGCACGTGAAGCATAGGGGGAAGGAGGACTGCTACAGGAGTTGAAACAAGAGAGGTAGCCAGTGTCCAGACTACCAAGAAACTGTGAGAAACAGGATAAGGTTTACATTTGAAGAAGTCTATATAAAAGCAGCGTAAAAGATGGACTACTTGTGGTTAAAAGACTATGTAAGTCTGAAGATAGGAAGAAGAGTTAAGACAATATCATAGGAAAGACATGAAGATATTCTGACCTAAGTTGAGGAGATAATTTATGACAGAGACACTAAAGATGCAAGTTGATAACACTTGATCAGTAATTGGGATCAGCATGGTGAAGGAAAGTTATTAAATTTCAAGTGTTTGGTTTAGGCAAATGAGTTTGTAGAATTGGCATTCATATTGTTATGGAAGCCCTAACCCTAGTGTGGCTATATTTGGAGTAAGGAAGTAATTAAGGTTAAATGAGATCAGAAAGGAGGAGTCCTGATTCAATAGGATTAGTGTCCTTATAAGAGGAGACACCATAGAGCTTGCTCACCCTCTGCCATGTGAGGACACAGAGAGATGACCATCTGGGAAGAGAACTCTTACCAGGAATCCAATGGCCCTGTACCTTGATCTTGGACTTCCCACCCTCCAGAATGGTAAGAAAATAAACTCCTGTTGTTTAAGCCACTCAGTCTATGGTATTTTGTTATGGCAGCCCAAGCTGACTAAGACACATATGAAATGTAAGGAAGAAGTAGTTTTGGAGGGGAAAAATAATGAATTCCATTTGGATACATAGAGATTGAGGTGAGTATGGAATTCTAAGTGGAGCTCAAGAGGGAAGATTACTTAGTTACAATTTTTTGAAACATCAGTCATGGATAAAATTGCCCAGGAATAATACTTAGAAAAGAGGGGACAAAAAAATGATGGAAACCAACATTTAAAAACTTAATAGAAAAAAGTAAATTATAGAAGACAGTGTCAAAGAACTATATCTTTGGTATCATCTTGAATGAGATCCTATTTTGATTTTTAAAAAACTATACATAATAATATAATATCACCTTGTGCTTCAAATTGGGGTGGGCCTGTCCAGCACTGGACGTAACAGATTTGAGGAACCTGGTGCAAGATGATAAGGGGAATTCCCTACTAGTTCAGCTACTCACATTTCCCCCTCAATACCCAGGCCTGAGTACTCACATCTTCTACTCTATGCACTAAAGTGATCTAACAGCTATCTCTTCCAAACAGAAGCCCATTTGCTCAATAAATCCTTTATCAAGTGGAATTTAAGAGGAAAGCAAGTTGAATCAAATCCCATTTACATGAGTAATTAAGTTTCTCAACTCTGTCAAAGGCATTTGTATATTTTAGGAAGATGCTTGTTAATACAAAATATTTTCTTATTGTTGGTAGTGTTTACTTAGTTTTATAATAGTTATTGAATATAAAAGTAAATACAGCATATTCTTATTCTTGAGGTTGAATATAAAAGTAAATACAGCATATTCTTGAATATAAAAGTAAATACAGCAAATTCTTATTCTTGAGGTTGCCAGCTAGTGCAAGAAAGAGATACATAAGAGTCAGTATCATGAAAGACAATATTCTGAAGAAGAACACAGAGGGAAGAAATAGATTAGGTGGGTGAGTGGAACTATAGGAAGATGTATTAACTCAGACTGCCATAACAGAAGACCACAACTTAAACAACAGAAATTTGTTTTCTTACAGTTCCGGAAGCTGGAAGTTCAAAATGAAAGTGTTAGCGGGGTTAGCTTATGGCTTCTCTCCTTGGCTTGGAGATGGTTGTTTTCTCACTGTGTTCTCACATGGCCTTTTATCTGTGTACACACTCTCCTTGTGTCTCTTCCTCTTCTTATAAAGACTTTAATCCTATTGGATTAAAGCCCCACTCTATGACTTCATTTAACCCTAATCACCTCCTAAAAGTCTCTATCTTCAAATATAGTCACATTTAGGAGTAGAACTTCAATATATAAATTTGGAGAACACAACTCAGTCCATAACAGTAGGATTTGCAGAAGAGGTGACATTTAAGCTAGTTCTCTTATCTAATTTGCAGAGTTCAAACCAAGTAACATTTTTATTGTATATTTTTATCCACAGTGCTATGGTTTTATAATAGTTTGATCTGTTTTTCATGTAGATATTTACAGTTAAAGTACAGTTTTTACATTCATTTACTACACCTACTGTGGTTCTCACACAATTTGACAAAAGTATAACAAAGGAGGAGGATAATAAAAATGCCAGACATAGAGAGAGGAGTGTTAAGCCAACAATCAGAAATGCTTCTAGTAAGTAAAGTCTTAGTTAAAATCTAATGACAAGCAACACCTCCCATGTGTTTTCCAGAAAGACCAATATATTTATTCTTAAAATATTATATAAAGTATTAGGTAATTAGATCGCCTAATATTACATAATACAGTATACAAATTACTCTTTTTATTGCTAATCTATTGAATTCTCCGGCTTATATTTTAGAAAAAAATGATTCCTGTGGTATAATAGACAAATGATATAATTATTTAAGGTGTTTCAAAGAAGCTTATAGTTGGAACTAACCATTTCAAACTTACTTTTGACATACCTCTGGTCATTCAACATCTGCTCAAACCCTAACAGAAATAAGAAGCTCATTGTTTCACAAAGCCTTTTCCTTTTTATAGTGCTTTTTTATAATTCTCATTTTATTCAATAACATTCTATGATTGTCTTCATAAAAATCTTGCACATTTCACATTAGCTTTCTCTAAGCCTTTGCATTTTGTAACTTTAACTGTTTGTCTTGCAAGATATTATTGCAATTGTTCATTTGCAAGACATTGTTGATCACTGCAATATAGGAAAAGCTATCTTGATTTTAAGGTTATTCATGCATCCAGTTGCCTGACTCAACATTATTTACTCTGTTTTTATAGTTTATTTTCTTTCTTGATTCTATAGCTAGGCAATATATTTGCAAATAGTGGCTTTATCTCTTTTACTTTCTTATCATAATAGTGACTAAGATTTGGTTTATATTCATGATGTTTTAGCACTGGGCAAATATTTTTTATATATTTTCTCATTCGATTATCATAATAGTTATATACAGTAACTTATTATTTCTGTTTTACAGATGAGTAAACAGAGGCATAGATGTGTTATCTGTTCAGATTTACAGTGTTCGTAAATTACAGAAGAAAGATTTAAAACAGCTATCAAATTGTAGAGCCTTAGCTCTCAGACTTAGGATCTCATTGTAGTGGTTGAGCTCTCCAGTGTAAGGATGAATTAACATTATTTCTTAATGATTTTGATGGAAATTCTTCTCATGTTTCCTCGTTGAGTACGATATCACTATATGTTTCTGCTAGATACCCTTCATCCAGTTAAGGGATTTCTCTTTGTCACTTTCTTAGAATTCTCTTTGGTTTTAAATCAGGAAGGGTTTTAAATTTTATCAAATGCTTTTTCAGTATATTTATTACTTGCTATAATTTCTGTTAACTTTAGACTAATTCAGAATGTTTTCAATCAAAAATTGATGTTTCAAATTATATTTTCAACATTATTCTATATTATTTTCTTCATTAATAAATTAATTTTGTAATGTAATTATGTTACTAGAGATACAAGTCTATTTAATCCTAATGTAGTAATATACAACCACAGTGCTGCATTTAGTTTGTTAGTTTTATTTAAACTTTTTAATACATATTCATAAATAATATTAACTATAGAATTATGCCACTCTGATCAAATATTTATAAAACTTTTCATCTCTCTCTGTGTATTGCAACGGTTTTGTAAAATATTCTTTCCTTGATTATTTGGCAAAAGTTTTTCCATTAGATAGTCTTTCCAGGCATCATTTTGGGAGGTAGTTTAGATTTTCTTTTTCTCTCATGGTAATTATTCTATCAACTACTCTACCACTTCTTCAATCCATTTAATCATATAGATTTTGTAAAAAATACCATGTATCTCATCATGATTTCAAATTCTTACTTTAAAATTATATGTAGTATTCTTGTATAATTTAAAATTATCTTCATATATGTAGCTTTTTCTCTTTTCTCATCTCCAAAGTTGTTTAGTTGTATCTTTTTTGTTTTTACTAGCTAGAACTTGCTGAAGGTTGTCTATTTTTTTTTTTTTCAAATAATCATTTACACTTGTTTTCTGTTAACTGTCTGTTGGTAATTTCTGTAATGCCTTGTTGATTTGTAAGAGTACTTTACATTATATGCACTTGAAATTATCTTCTTTATCTCAGTGGTTTCCCTTTATCTATGTTGTCTTTTTATGCAGAAATATTATAAATTTTATATAGTCAAATATAGGCATCTTTTATGACAGCTTTTATTTATAGCTTCCATTTTTAAGGATTTCCAAACTTTTCATGCACAGCTCTTCTCAGAACCCTTACAACAGGGAAAATAAAAAACTTTACAATATGAAAAATTAAGAGATAGAAGTTATGCATATCTCTTAATTTTCTTATAGATTATCTATTATTTTATATTTACTTTTTTAATCCATCTAGAATTTATTTTATGCCATGAGTTAGAGGCCCAACACTTTTTTCCTCCGAATGAATAAACAGTGATGTATTGAGCTATATTTCTGAGCTTCCTATTATGTTTTTATTATTTAATAGTCTTTTTCTATGACAATAATGCATTGTTTTGATCAGTTAGGCTTTATAAAACACTTTAATATCGGTAAGGTAAATTCTCTCACAATTCTTCTATTTTGTAATTTTTAAGGTATTTCTGATGCATACTTTAATATGAACATTAAAGTCATTATATAAAATTTTAGAAGAAAACTTATTTTACTAATATGCCTTTGTTAATATATACTTCTTCCTTTTTTCTGCTTTATTTTTTTTGTAATCCAAAACTCCAATTCTTCCTACTTATTCCTCCAATTCTAATACCAAAAACTCTCCTAGAGAGATGATTCATTTGAAGCAGTGTGGGGTGGGAGGAAGCAGTCCTTCAGCATAGAGAGGCTGGGGAAAAGGACATTGACTTGCCCCAGACATTCTAGAGCAGGGCATTTAGTCAGTTCACCCAAGGATTGATCCAAGGTCCTCTTGCTCTTTGTATTGTGATTACTGCTTTTTTCTTATTTCTGTTAGGGCTATATTTGGTGCACTCTTGCTTTGCTATTAATCTGAACCTGAATGCTTTCTGTGATTTATGAAGTCCTCAGAATTACCAAAAATTTTATTGTCTTTGTTTCTGTTTGTCAATTATGTTAAGTACTATTTTTTTATTGTTGTTTTTCATTTGTTTTCTTCTGTCTTTTCTGGTTTTAATTTGGTCTGGTCTTCTGTTTTTTCACATTGTAAGGGTTTTGAGAAGAGCTGTGCATGAAAACAATGCAAAATGAAACTGTAAATTGACAGAAGAAAGTATAAAAGGGAAACATGTCTAATCACTTCTATGCTAAAAAAAAGCGTTTTAAAGAGTTATTATATAAAGAAAGTAAAACATCCTGGAAGAGAGAAAAATGTGACCCCCCTTCACTGCCCAAAAATCTACAATGTTTAATTCCACTTTAACTATCAAGAAAGACAGGGATATAAAATTCCATTTTGTCACATTGGTAAAATGATTAGAGCTACAGTTCTTTGCCTCTCATACAAAATAGCATTTATATAATTTACCAATTAATTTTCATTTAAGCATTTAATTTCTGTCCTTCTCTTTTCAGGCAAAATTACTTGTTCACTCGCTTACACTCCTATAAGTTTCATAGCTGTCACTCTCATAGTAGTGATCACAGATTGTTAAAAAGAGTTGCTCATGTGTCTATATCCCTGACAACACTGTTTCTCAAGGATGGGGCTGCGCTTTCTTTTGCTTTGAGCCTAATAAATATTTGTTGGCTATTTCTAACTTTACTAAAATTATTACTTATTGTTTAAATTTTATACTGTTTAACATTCTGTGTTATTTTGTGTATCCAAATAGATTATAAGTTCCTTGAAAATAGGAAACGTGTGATGATTCTTCATTACTGCACGGCTCCTAGAATAGTGTTATACATGTAATAGATAATCAATGAAAGAATAAATTACTTAATGTTAAATATTGTAGGTAGAGCAGAACATTTATAAATGTTACTAACATTTCTTCTTTTCTGGTTGCTTAGATATAAATTTTCAGTCATCATCAACAGAGCATTCACTAATTGGTGCAAGCTTTTTCCACAGTCCTGCTACTATCAAAAAGTGCTTGGACACAACCAACATCTCACACTTCTTACTAAAATCAGCTACAACTCAAATGATTGATTCTATGAAGGCTACTTCCCATAAGATACCAGGTTTTGAATATGCAGATCATACTCTAAGTACAAATCTTAGCCTGGGGGCGTTGGAAATTTCAATGAACAACCATAGTTCTTTAAGCATTAACACAAACCGTTTCCATGGCGAAGTAAAGGGTATTACCCAGGGCGCCATCCAAACAGAGGCAAGAAGGTATAATTCTCAAATTAACTAACAAGTCTCCCCAAGGTTACACACAGCATAAGGATGGGTTTGCATCATCAGTTACTAGAGCCATCACTATTTTGCCAGAAAAACCTGGATTGACTAAAATATCAACTTGTGCTGAATTGTCTTGTTTTCTTGGTGTTTCCTGTGTGCCATCCACAGCTAATCCCTTCCGATGTGGACGCTACCCACTTGGGTATTATGGAGATGGCATCAATTGCAGAGGTAGTATGAAACTCTTCAGAAGATACAAATAAAATTATCTAGTTCACATAATTAAGAAGATATTTTTCTATTTATTAATTTCTATTTACTCCTTTTAGTTCACTAATTTCTATTCATTTTATTTATTTGTCTGTATTCTCTTCACACTTTAAAAAATTAACGTGGATGTTTCTGAGTTATTTTTTTAAATGTTAATATTAAGTAATATTATAACTATATGATGTATTATACATATATTTATTATCTACTGTATTTTAGTCTCTTTGGAAAAATCCTATATCAATTATGTCATATAATTCACAGGAACTCCACATACTGGGTGTAATTTTTGTCATTATACAGATGAGAAAGCAGAGCCTTAGAGAGCTAACTGAGTTTTCTGGCATTAAGCAGCTGAAGAGATAAACTAGAGATGTGAATAACATTGTAGTCTGGGTTCTTTTAAGTTCAAAGTGGACATTTAGAACTATAAATTACTAATTCTGGCATATGTGCTTATTCGCAGAAACCAGGCCTCTCTGTAATTCCTCCAGCTCTTGAGAATATAACAAGTTGGGCATCATGTTAATTTTGAAAAAAAAAAAGTGTTTACTTCTTTTCATAATCATCAGCATTGTTTTCTCTGATGCAAATCAAATTTTTGGCTTTGACAAAACAGAAGCTATTTTTTTATTGTTGTTTTGTTTTGTTTGTATTTTGATTTGTTTGAGACCAACTTAAGCAATAGAGTTGTTGGCATATTCTTTTGTTCTCGGTATTAGCTAGAGAAACTCTTGTTTTATTTTATTTTATTTTTTTCTGTAGGAATAATGATAATAATAACCTTCAATACTTACATGTTTATAATATAAAATTCCTTATTATTAACAAATAAAACAACTTTGTGTGTTTCGGTTACCTCAGAAGTGTTAAATACCTAATAGAATATATCAGGTAGTTAGAAAAGCTTAAAGAATACAAATAATAAACTTATATGTTCCCGGCATCTTGCTCTTTAAAATTCTGATTATTTTTGCCATTTATCAACATTTACCTGACTAGTATCTGAAACTTCATTGTTCTCCGAAAATGATTAATCCCATTAATGGTTAGCAGCCATCTCCAACATAGATTTTGTTATGGGAGTAAGTAATTAGCACATATAGTACTTTCTTACCCTGTTACTAATTTTCTTCAGTCGTGCTAGTAGAAAAACAAATACAAGGAGAAAAATAATTTATAGATAAATATAGTGGTTACTGTTTAATAACAGTACCAAATTTTGAAAGTTCCAGATAATTTTACTTTTATTATAACTAAGGTTATGGGCAACATGTACATACTGTATTAACAATTTTTTTTCTTGATTTTTTTTTCTGGATTTTTGCAGCCATTTGTAGACATCCATGTGGAAAAAGCAGGGAATGTGTTGCCCCAAACATGCAAATGTAAACCTGGTTGCACTGGTTCTAATTATCAAACTGGTAGGTGTAGCACCTGTTAGTTTGTAAAATTAATTTAATTGATAATTGATATTTCTAACCATGAGCTTTATTTTATACAGCTATGTGTCACCCTGATTGCAAAAATAATGGAAAATGTATTAAGCCTAACATTTGTGAATGTCTCCCAGGACATGGTGGAGCAACTTGTGATGAAGGTAATAATTAAAATTAAATCATATAATAGAGCCAAAACAAAACAGTATTTTTTTAAAAACCTTTTTAAAAAATAATTCAGTTTTACTGTATACATACTAATATATATTCATTAATGCTGGTGAGGGAGTCAACAATTTTTAATCTTTATTAAAAATAATTTATTGGGGCATGAGAAGGCCTAGAGGCAAACTTGAAGGAGAGAAGAGAAACACAGCTACACCTGGCAGAAAGATGGTGCCCTGTGAAGATGGTGGGCAGGAGCTGCTGCACAACTCCAACATCCACCTCTGTGGGTGGTCCTACCCATCTGATCATCACCTTCTTTGTAGGCATGATCCACCATTAAGTAAGTGTTCATCCTGCTGCAGAGTGACAAGAAGCTAACCCAGAAACAAGTCTCTGACAGTCAAGCTGGAATTCAAAGCAGAGTCCTCAGGGAAAATGGAAAATACATTCCCAAATAGTATTTCTTGACATGAAATACTACTCTAACAACCCAAAGTATAGATTTTTCAAAAAAAATAAATAAAAGAAAGGTAGTACTTTTTCTTTCTTCTATGACTGACCCTACTGTGCTCACAGATGTGATGAAAGGCAACGTAACAAATGTTCTCCTTATGATTCCTATTGGTGGATGGAACGACATGATATTGTCAGGCTTTGTCACAACCGAGGTCCCATTTCCATTGTCCTTCGGTTATAAGCTTATGTTACATCAAGGAATCTAACTGCTCACATTAGATGATTAGGTGAGTTCTCCATCCTGGTACTTCCTCAATGTCTTTGAGCTTTAGAGAATTTACTCTCTGATTCTGGGCCAAGATAATGCCATTGACCAATTACAGATGATGCAGGAGCAGCTGACTAGAGCTGCCATGGACATGCCCTCCGATACCAACAAAGCTTTCAAGACAGAGTGGGAAGCTTTGGAGCTGACAGATCACCAGTGGGCAATAGATGATATTGAAGAGGAGCTTAGGGCCAAAAATCTCCACTTTGAAGGTTTGTTCAAAGGGAATTAAAGACAGATCTCTGTTTTTTGAAAACCAAGCAGGGATTAGCTGTGTCAGGAACTCCAAATTGTGATTAACTTTGTAACTTTTGTTCAAGCAGGAGCCTCTTGAAATAAAAAGGAGGATGTATGAGTTGGCAGGTGTGCAGCAAGGATCATTCTTGTCTGAACTGTTCCTCTTTATGTTTGAAACTGGCGGAAATCTGTGGAATGGATGGTGACTTACTCCAAAACAGTTATTTTTTAAATGTTTAAAATTTTTCATCTGGTGACTCTAGTAATGAAAGAGAAAGGCAAGAAAACTCAAACTAGTGATAATATATAAAACTTGGGCAAAATTGTCTTTGCAAAAGGTGTTATCAATTATACTCAATTATTAAGTGTTGCCAGCCTGACTTCTAACCACAGTAGACTACTGTTTTCTTGGTATCCAAACACCCTGTGTTTTACTTATTATTTTTATTATTTATTTATTTTTATTTTGTTAGTATTTTTTTATAACTTTCTTTACACAAATAATACATTTTCATTATAGAAAATTTAGGAAATATGGATGAGCAAACTGAAGCTCCTGTGTTGTTTATTTTGAGCCTACAGAATAACATAAAGAGCAAATGTGTCAAGACCTTATTCAAATAAACTATTTCAGAGTGAATGCTCAGGGCCAGGAAAGACTTAGCAAACCTTCTCTATCTCATAATACTGTCCAGCAAAAATCGGTGATGGCGAGACACTGCCAGATTCTCAAGTGACTTTGGGATCATCAGAAACAGGCTAAATAATGTGAGATCTTCATCTGGAGTTCAAAAGATATCAAATCCACTGACAAATCAATGGTGCTGTACTGTATATAGCTACTGAGTTGAGCGAAAAACTACCATTTTCCAATTTTCTGCATAATAGAGAGTTTATATATCACTGTAATAAGGGAAAGGGCAATTGCTGGTAGACATGTAGGTAAAGATTGTCCAGGAATAATTCTGTCTGGATTAACTCCCAGGGAAGTGGCAGGATGCCATTATTTTACCAAGAGGTGAATGTAATTTGTATGTTGAATGCTGTAATCGAGAATAAACAACTTGACTCTACAAATTAAATAGAACTGTTTTCGTTTAAAAACATTAATTTATTTGAAGATTTAAAAAATTTTTCTAAAATCAGGGTTCCAAAGAGCAATAGTTTATTTGTCTTTGATAAAATTATCTTTTTTTAGATTTAGTTATAAGGTGCCATATCCCTACAAATATTCAAGCAAAAGACAACTGATTATTGAATAACTTGTCAAACGTGGTTTCAAAAAACTGTGAAATACCAACAAATAGAAGATATCATGAAGTAAGAAGAAACCTGAAAAGTAATTTTTAAAAACATGTCTATAATCATATAATCTTGTTTTGGTTGAAATCTTAAGTGGAGAGTTTATAAAATCGTATTCCTTAAATGGATATTTTAAAAAACAAATGAGTTATTTTTTTAATAATGTTTTAAAAATATGTTGTATAATAAGTAATGTAATTAATGTACAGTTCCTTGGAAGCACAGAATAAGTATATATGTAATATAATTATTAATAAACAGAGCCACATTAAATGCTTTCCTGATAAGATACAAATTAACAAAGTAAATCTAGAGTGAATTAACAGAAACATTCAAATAATAGCATACTAAAATAATTATGAAATGTAAAAGTGTTGTAATTCATAGGGCAAGAATGCATAAGTCTAAGTTTCTCTTTTCAGAAGAAACCTAAGATCATATATTTCCATCCAGTTAACCCCAAGTTTAATAAACTAAACCATGCTGATGATTTGTAGGTGTTTTCAGACTGTGAACTCAATCAATCTCACAGAACTAAATATCATAGTAAAAGAGAACTGAGCTTACTGTAATTTGCTCTTATGAGAAGCTTTCATAAACATAAACTGACTTTTTTTTTTAAATTAAGAGCTGAGTTAATAAGATAATTTGTGTCTGCAGAACATTGCAGCCCACCTTGTCAACATGGTGGCACCTGCTTGGATGGAAATCTCTGTACGTGTCCTTATGGTTTTGTGGGACCAAGGTGTGAAATAAGTAAACAAAGCTCTCTTGCAGTCTAATATAATGAAATTGCTCCTTCGAATAGTTAATGGTTTTAGTGCTAACCGATATAAACCTAACCCCTAAGTAAAAAAACATAAATTTATGATTTATTACAACAGTTAGCATTCTGCATACAACTGGAACTCTGGGTGCCAATGCTAAGACAAAAAAGTTTGTTCTTAGAAGTAACTGTCTTCTTGACCCTATCATGACTATTTCTTTGAGATAAAAGAATTCAGATTTGTTAAATTGCATATAAATTTATCTCATTTATATCTGCGATTACTTTCATCAGTAACTAATAAGTTTCCCAAATGGCCATTTCTTGTTTACTATTCAGTTCAATGGTTTTCTACTTTTCCTTATCTCCATTAGCTAAAAACAAATAAATAACAGAATGTGAGAACTGGAGACCATTTAAAGCCAAAGGATAAATTATTTTTATCTTTCTCTCTAATCTTATTAATTTGAGGATATGATTGGCAGCTATTTTCTAGGTATGTAAAAGCTAGTAATATGACCAATTCTGTTTAATTTACCTTTCTTTATTTTTATTCTATGACCTTAGTGGTTTGTAACAAGCATTGTGAAAATGGAGGTGAATGTCTTACACCAGATGTTTGCCAGTGCAAGCCTGGCTGGTATGGACCCCACCCGTAGTATAGGTAAAATCAGAAATGTTTTCAATAAATTTGTCAAGTAAAAGAAATTTAAAATGAGCCAATGTTGTAAAAACTTGTACCCCGCAAAACACAAAACTAATCTGACAAGATTGGTATAAATTTTTTATTTCATGTAAATCTATCTTTCATTTTCATTATTTTTCTTCTTGTATTAGACCCTAGAATATATTTCAGCTATAATGTTATCCAACCCAACCAATATTTTTTTTAAAATATTTTCTTCATCCATTTGCCTAATGGTGGAAAGAAATATAGCTGTGTTGCATTTCCAGAACTCTTTCAAGTTTTTTTAAAAATTATAACACAGGTATTATATTTATTAACTATCCAAGCAATTCTGAGTTAAGTGGACACCATCATGTTATTCCATTTATTTATCATGTATAAGACTTACTTTTTTGGCATCTAGTAAATTTTCTCAACATAGATTTAATTCAACATTTGTAGCTTGCCACTATGCATGAAGCATGATGCAAAGGAAACAAAGATTTATTTGATTTTGCCCTAATTTTAAGTAGCATATCATTAGTTAAAGAGACACAGGATACAATTATTAAAAAGAGTATGATAAAAATTGGGTTATAACAAGTAATGCAATTAAGGTACAGTTCCATGGTAGCACAGAAGAGGAAAATTAGTTTTGGTAAGTACAGTTTAGAAGAAAAAATATTAAAGTGAATGGGTAAAAACTGGGTTGCTAGCTAGATAATAGCTGAAAATATGAACGATTCCAATTTACCTTTATTTTTATTCTATGATCTTAGTGGTTTGCAATAGGCATGGTGAAAATGGAGATGAATGGGTAAAAACTGGGTTGAAAAATGGGACATAAAACAAAAAGCAACAAATGAACAAACAAAACAAACATATGGACGACAGAATGGTGGTTATCAAAGAAGGAGGTTGGGGAGAAGATGAAGATGAAGAGGGTCAAATATATGGTGAAAAAGAAGACTAGATTTTGGGTGGTGATTACACAAAAGAGTATACAGATGTTGTATTATGTGGATGTACACTTGAAATCTACATAATGTTATTAAACAATGTTACTCCAATATATTTAATTTTAAAAAAGGAAAATGGAATTAGGGGTGACTTTCAAGATGCAACAAAGGTAAATAAGCAAAAATAATTTTTTTTGAGTGTGCTAGGACTTGAGTGCAGCGTTCCTTTTTGAATCAGAAAGGAGACTTAAAGAGGAACACGTGACCGCACATATTTGAGCAGATTACAGACCATTCTGTTTGTGCTATTGAATTGTCCTCTCCTAACTTCTAGTCATTTGTTCAGCTTACTGATGGCATTCTGAATTCTAATCACAGCCTCCACATTCTAAGCTTGGTACTATTTGTAAGCTTAATGAACAGACTTACAAAGCTATTACCCAGTTATTTCATTCCTCTTATGTTTGGCAAAGTCTAATTAATTATAGGTTATGGGTTTTACTTGCAGTAAAAATAAAATATTTCATTATGCACCATTTGTACTTCCGTGCAGCTTTCATTTTGTAAATAATAAAACTTTTATGGTCTCTCTCCCTTCTGCTGTTCATTAGCTTTGTGTGACCCCGTTTGCCTCAATGGTGGTTCCTGTAATAAACCAAACACTTGCCTCTGTCCAAATAGATACTTTGGCGCACGGTGTTGGAATGGTAATTATTTTTTCTTTATAAATAAAAAGGCAAAAGAAAAGTTAGACATAAACAGAGCTCTGACTAAATACAAAAAAAAAAAAAAAAACAAGTTCCAAAGGGAAAGATGTTATTTAGTTTTTTTCTTTCTTGTGATGTTGCAGGTTTGGCCACCAAATGATGAATTCACAAAAACATATCAGCATTATTTTGAAAAAAGATTATATTTATAACACAAATATTAGACTTACAGCCTTGGCAGTTGTCAAACCTTGAAGTTTTGTAGGACCAAGGTATAAACAAAAAAGCAAGGTTCCCTTCCAATCAATTGTAACGAAATTGTCATTTGTGTTGCCTTCACAGCAAAAATGTTTGGTTTGTGGTCAATCTAATATCCATTATTATCTCATGATCTCTCTTTATTTTAGCTTCATTAAACATTTACGAACAGCCAGCTGTGCACAGCACTATACAAGGTAATATGGGAACATAAAGATGCATCATTACCCCGATCATGGCCTGTTATTATAACACTTTCCCTCATGTAGTGAATACTACAGATTTTTCTGTTTTTTGTTTGTTTTTCCAGAATAATGGGCATGTCCTGAAGCTGTCAGTGTAGGCATGAATTAATGTCAATAAATGAAATTTAAAGTGTATTTTCTGCATCTTCATATTTTTGAGTTTATGTAGGGTAGATTTTTAGTAAAAGCATGTCAAAACATGTCATAATTTAATTCCTGGAATCTATACTTTCCTTGACATGTTACACTTTAATTTGATGCCATTTTTTTTTGAAGATTGGCCAGGAGTCTTAGATTGTAATTGAAGCAGAGAAAACATCATTCTACTACTAGATATGTGAGCATAGGAAATAAGTCTCTCTAATTTAGATTTCCTTTAAGTAACCAGTTTGCAAAATGGAAGGAAGTAAATATAAAGTTAAAGCAAATCTTGAAAACTAGGAGACTATGCTGAAACCCATATTTACAAGTTATAGATATAGTGTTGAGTAGAGAATGTAAGAAAGGAAATTAAAAGCTTATACATTACTCATATTATACTTACAGCAGATGTAAGA
The DNA here is from genome assembly GCF_000325575.1 of Pteropus alecto. NCBI lineage: Eukaryota > Metazoa > Chordata > Mammalia > Chiroptera > Pteropodidae > Pteropus > Pteropus alecto. The sequence continues at coordinate 8,433,256 of NW_006436282.1, read as the reverse complement.
TACAGTAAGAAAAGTTCTTTAAAATTTATATGCCAATTGTATAACTGGAAAAGGAGGGAAATCTCTAAATTACCAAGTTGAACTAAAAATTATTTATTGAACATATGTCATGTTAACAGCTTTCAAAATTAGCTAGTCTACAAATTTCTAGCTGGCATAGATTTTGGAAATTTACTTAGTTTACAGGCCTCAGGAATCTTGGTTTTCAAGTTTGAATCAGACAGTTGCTATGAGATACAAGTGAGACATGTAGTGGACTGCCTACACATAAAATCAGCACATGGCAAGCTACCATTAAGTAATAGTATTATTGTCATTAAGACATGTTACAGAAGATACAAAAGAAATAAAAACATGGTCTTTATTATTATTAGATCACATCCATTTGTGAGCCTGATGTAACCCAAATGGTGGGAAAGGAAGACGGTACATGCATTGAAAGCAATTGAATAAATTAAGGCAGAGTATGGTTAAAAGTAAATTATGAGGATCACACACTGTATATTCTATAAGATTTAAAAAGAGGAAGATAGAAATTGAGCTGGAGACATCATGAAAGAGTTAAAAACTACATTATTAATAAGTGAGGCCTAAAACGTGTGGCTGGAGAGATAGTTAAATACATCTTCCAACTTCCTTTATTCCTTGAATGCCATGAGCCTGTTCTACACAGAACGTGAGGCCAGATTACTTGGCTCACTTTGGAGTTTGATGGATTTATCTGAAGCCTATAGATCTCTTAAATATATATGAGAAGGTGGATTTTCTCCTAAACCTCCTTTTCCTAAAATGGAATTAGGGATGGGCATTACCAAGCCTAAGTTTTATGCCATTTCTCTATATTACTTTTATTACATATACTTTCTTGTATAAATGTATTTATCTCTATACTCAAGTTTTGTGGAATAGATGAGTATTGGTTATAGCAAGGCTATATATTTTTCTTAATAAATAGAAATAATCTTAAATTGTATAAAAATTAAAAGCAGAAAATGTTAAAGCATTTTTCTATAATAAAAAATAGCAATAAAAACACCAGAAAAAGTAGGCTCAAGTGTTAGCCAGAAAAGGCTCAGTCTAAAATAGTGACAATTATCCATATGTGAAAATCATTTAGTTATATTGTTTTTATATATAAAGTGCTCTATTATTTTTATTTACAAATCAATTTGAAGTCAGTTGTATTTTCCTAACCATGTCTGGAAATAAAGAAAGCAGCTTTAATAAATATTAAATGTGTATTTAATTAAAAAAATGAAGTCAGTCTACAATGGCCCTATTACCAAAACCAGTTAATTTGACATTCATTTTTAAGACACAAACTAAAATACATTTATTTATCATTTTGAAAAATTAAATTTAAAAATTACCTATGAATTATTAATTTTAAAATAGTGGTATTTAATTTTCAAATGTGGGAGAAAATATGAAGCAAAATAATCCTCTCATAAAAGATGATAAATATCAACTTCTAAACTTCATAGAGCAGAATAATACACATAGATATATTCTGTAGTATCATACATAGATATATCAGGTACTACAGCATACTCAAGATTATTCAATAAATATTCTTAACAAAGAGAATTTATGTTTAAAAATATTTTTACCAAGCAGTCACAGAGATGTCACATATAGTGTTCTGCATATATCACCTCAGTAGATATTTAAACATTAAAAGTATTTAAAAATTAAAAGTATTTTCTAAATATTATGTGACAGTTCAGATTTTTCTGATTTTCACAGGAACAATACATTGTTATTTCGAGCTAGGTTTTGACTTATTTTACTGGTTTTGACCAGATCATTACACTCTTTACTTCAAAGTATGATGAAACATTAAAACAAGTTTCCTAATATATGCACTATAATACCGAAGACCCCATTAGTTGTGAACACTTCACCAATAAATTTCAAATTGTGCTAACTCATTAGCAGCCGATAGCTCTAAGCATTGTATTTTATGATTTAGAAAGGATAGTTATAATGACTTGCAGTTCTGATCTTTTATTTTAATAGTGCATCTCTCTGCCTTATGCCCCTGTAGATAACAAGCACAGAATGCAATACGTAGTATACAATAATTGAATGTGTAATATTCACAGATTCCTGCCATGTATTCTTTTAGCTATCTGTCACTCTCCCTGTAAGAATGGTGGCCACTGCATAAGAAATAATGTGTGCCGCCTGTCATGAAGGATACACTGGTAGGAGGTGCCAAAAAGGTAAGACAACACTAAGTATAAAGCAAACACATTAAGTAGCAACAATATTGCTATTTAAGGGCTGATATTTCATTCTTTCACCTTAAGATATCTGTGATCTCATGTGCATGAACGGAGGAAAATATGTAGGACCAAACATTTGCTATTGTCCTGGTTGGAGAGGGAAACAATGCAGCAGACATAAGAGAAATACTCTTAAAATGCTTAAACCTATATTATCTTAACATAAATCAGAATTTAAAACAAATAGTATTTTCCTTGTTTTTTGTTTGTTTTTATTTTTGCTTACTTTTTTTTTTATTTTAGGAAACATCTTTTTGAAATGTTTGTTTGTATGTATGTATGTATGTATGTATGTATGTATGTATGTATGTATATTTATTTATCTTTATTTAATTTTTTTAGGTGAGGCAACCCTTGGTTGACCTCACAAATTGCAAGGACCTTGTCAGCTTACAATCTCTTTTTTAAAATTTTTTACTCCTACAGCACCTGGTCTTCCTAGGTGGTCTCCCATCCAAGTACTAACCAGGCCCAACCCTGCTTAGCTTCTGAGATCAAATGGGATCGGACTTGTTCAAGGGGATCGAGCTTGTTCAAGGTGGCATGGCCATCGACAAATTTTTGAAATAGAGAGTAAAATGCCAAGTCTTTTCAACTCATACTTTTAAGTTAGCAGAGAAAGATGGTACACTGTATTTTCCAGTGATTTCTATTAGTGGAACATTACACAACTATTAAAATCATGTTTTTCAAGAATAAATAGTGACATTGAAAAAGTTCTTGATAAAATATTAAGGGAAAAGATCCTTTAATATTTAACTTTTAACTGTCTCTTTTTTCTTTAATGAAATTTTTCGTAGTTTATGATGTTATGACTAGTAAATTATATTTTTAACTTGTTTATAATTCTATTTGCAGCTATCTGCTTTCAGAAATGTAAAAACAGTGGTGAATGTATTGCTTCTAACATATGTTATTGTCCTACTACGTGGGAAGGAATGCGGTGTCAAATATGTAAGCCTACAGAATTTGTTTTCTACTTTATGATCTGAACCCAAATCTGTTATAATTATTAAAGAAAGTATAGCATTAGGAGAAACCCATATGGGGGAAAAAAATCACAGCATGCTGATCCATGAACAAAATGATTTTAGAAATAAAAGGAAATCTTATCCATTTTTATACCCATTTAATAGAAATAAAGTATGGTATAATATATTAATATTTTGTGCAACATAAATTATGGTCTGCGAGTTGCCAGGGAAGTTCTCTCAGGTACACCAAAGAAGGTTTTTAATATATGGTTTAAATATCTTTTCATATCATAAGATAAATGCATATTTATCATGGAAATCATAGAAAATATGAGGTTTTTAAAATTAATCACTATATTCCACCACCCAGAACTAATTTATGTTATAATTTTAGTATTTTAATATATTTCCATTTAGTTTTAGTCATACATTTTTACATAGATGTGATCTCAGGGTATAGGGGAAAATCAAATTTTATGTAATTTTTAAATTTATGAAAACTTGAAATAACATGTTAAAATATTAATGAGAAAACTAGAAATCCCCCCAAAATATTTTCAAATGATCAATAATTACATAATTTTAAAACTGTTGATTCAAGTGTATAGTAAACTGAAATCGCAGTTATAAAATGACCATGCCTTTTTACTGGAAATACTGCCCTGCTTTTCAACAGCTTATGAACCATACTTGTTTCCATGTATCAGAGATGCTACATGTTATTTTCATGACTCTTAGACTTTATTTTAATAGTAATTACTATTATAATTTATACATTTCTCATCCTAGAAAAATATCAAAGAATTTATTAAATGCTAGTAATATAAGAAATTTGTGCTCAGAAATCAATAATTCTCACTGGAATTTACATTGGAAGTTATTTGTGATAAAATGCTTGGGGAAAAAAAGCTGTCACCCTAAATTTGGGCTACTCATTCTGGAGAGAAGTCTATGTGACCGTGAGAAAGAATGACGAGATGTTAAAAACATATTAATGTGGAAATATGCTCCAATGGCTATGAATGGAGGTACTCTACACACAGCCTGAAGATATGCACAATGTTTTTGCACGTTGCAGCACCTTTAGGTATATTTTTAAAACTTTTCTTACTTTTTAGTTACAACTGACATTCAATATTATGTTAGTTTCAGGTATATAATAGCATAGTGGTTAGACATTTATATAACTGACAAAGTGATCTCTCCAATAAGTCTAGTACTCACCTGACATCACAGTTATTACAATATTATTGACTATATCTCTTATACTGTACTTCAGATCTCCATGACTATTTTGTAACAGCCAATTTGCACTTCACCTTTTTTACCCAGTCCCCTGATGCCCCTCCCATCTGGCAACCATCAGTTTATAATCTATGTCTAAGAGTTTGTTTCTGTTTTGTTCATTCATTTATTTTGAATGGATTCTAAGTTCAATATCAATCCATAGGTACACAGGAGTCGTCACTGTTTTGGGATAGCTGTCTGCTGGGAGCTTGCTGTGATAGGAAGCACTTACCAACTTGGCATTTTCTTGAAGCGACTCTATCAAACCTTGGCAATAGTGTAAGATGTCTTCTTTCAATAATGTCAGCTCATAAGTTCCTTTCTTCATCTAAGTGCAGCTTAAATGCATTGAGATGGATGAAGGAATGCCAAAACTAAAAAATGGGAAGCCAGGGAGCAAGAAAGAGCCAAGTGGCCATCTTGGGTTTTCCATAGCCCCAACTTTTTTTTTTTTTAAATGTCTACAGCACCTGGTCTTCCTAGGTGGTCTCCCATCCAAGTAGTAACCAGGCCCGACCCTGCTTAGCTTCTGAGATGAGACAGGATCAGGCACGTTCAGGGTGGCATGGCCACAGACTCCAACTAATTTTTTTATTTACAACTATTGTTTACCTATATAATATACCATGGAAGTTTTCATCGCTTATTTTATAATCCTTCCCATGCAATTTAAAATCTTTTGAGGTATTCCAGGGGCTCTTCTGAAACACTACAAAGTTATTCCTACATATACTGAAAATTTAATCCTTCTTAAAACCTCATTTTCTAATAAAAATTAAAAAGTAGCAAATAGCATTCTTCAGCTTGGACATTTTATAACCCCTAGAAACATTTTTCATAGACAAAAGTCAGTTATTAACATGGACTTATATTTGTAAAACCCAGGCAAAATAAAGATATGTCTATTTTACCTAAACCAACAAACTTAAGCTAGCTTTTATTTACTAAGGATTAATTTCATATCACATGAACATGAAAAACATTTCAGTTAGTTTCTATATTTCTGAGAATTTTAGAATACCAATTCTTATAAGCGATTGCCTTTAAATTAACTTTAACAATACCATTTGGAGGTAGAAAATTAACTCACATTTACAACATACATATATATACACACATGTACAGACAGACACAGAGACCTTTCAGACACGATAAAAACTCACTAGTTTGTAAAAGAACAATTGGCTCAAAATCTTGCCCTGGAGGCATTTATAATTTATATCTGTCCTTGACTAGTCAAGTTCCAAAAGACCTTTCCCTTTTAAAATAAGGACAACCATTTCTAATACCTCAAAGAATCTAATTGACGCATAAACAATATCATAGGTTGATCTATTTATCTGTCATCCTTTTAAACTTTGAGAGACCAATTAAATATATTTTCTACTTATTCTGCCTAATTTTATAGCTGGCTTTTTCTAACTGTGCATGCAAAAATTAATTAAATATTTTTTTAGGGACTAGATTTGCAATTCTATTTATTTATTTATTTATTTTATTATGATGACATTGGTAAGTTTCAGGTGTACAATTCAACAGTAAGGCATATATATATTGCATTGTGTGTTCACCACCCATAGTTAGAGGTCTTTCTGTCACATGTTTGACCCCTTGTACTTCATCTATCTCCCCCGTCTCCTCTCCTCTCCTGCAAAAATTAATTTAGAAGTATCAAAGAATCTTCATTTTGGTCATCTGAGTTAATGGGAGGTTGATCGTCGTGGAACTTGTCAGCCTCTGGGGCATGATTTCCCATGTTAATTTTGAGATCCATAGTCTGAACAAACTTCTAGAGAAAACCAATGTCTTCGTATGAACCAAATATGGTGGATGTCCTTATAGGACCACTTTATGACCTAGGGGAAATTTTTCCTCAGACAATACTACAAAGGTTCTTAGTCACCTAAGAGTACTTTAGCAATGACCAGAGAGATCTCACCAGACTCCACCAGAAACACAAGGCTTTCAAAGGCACAGGTCTCTTTCTCTCTCTCTCCCTACCTCCTTCCTTCCCTCCCCCTCTCTGTTTCAGCTAACCATTCCAGGATGTCCTGCCCTTCTCCCTTGGGTTCTCAAGAGCTTCTCTAGATCTGTGGTGTTACCATACTGCACACCTTGCCGTGCCTATTTCTGCCACTCTGGACTCGGGGGTCTGAAACAACTGTCATCGCCCTATTGGTTATTCAGTCTGGGAAAGCAAGTGTCTATTTCTTTTCAGAGCTAAAGAGACTTCAGTCTCTCATTTAACCAGCAAAGATTTTGTTCAAACTCCCAGTAAGCAATTCAATTAAAAAGCCAAAATTAAAAGAGACCACACACTTATTTTTTCCTTTCCCTGGGTTATCTCAACTCTTATCCACCTCAAGAGTTTTCTTAGAACAGTTCAAAGTCATGGCCTGCTACTTATAGCAAAGAAGCCTAGAATTCAAAGAGAAACTCACCCAAGTTTACCTGATGCAAGGTGGGGAGCCAGTGCGGCATAATGAGCCCAGCTTAGACCTAGCACAGATGTGGTTTCACAGAGTAATCCTGGGTGGGCTTCTTTGGAATCCTGACTCACTACACCAAGTAAATGCCAACATAAGAAACATCCAGACTTGTAGAGAATATTTATGAGTTTATTTGTGTCAAACTGAAGAGATATGCGAGGAAGAAAGATCTCAAATGCTCTCCCCTTTATGTGTATTTCCAACTATCCAGAAACTGTCTAAATATTGATGACATTATTTGAACAAGATGTCTTACTGCTATCTTCTGAAAAATTGTTTAATAAATATTTAAATCTATGAAGTCTGTGATGTGAACAGTGCTTCCATAGCTGTGGAGCTTTGTGCATTACATGACCCACCTGAGCACAACAGTACTAATGAAAATGTAACCTTTCAATGTTGCATTTATACCAAAGAGAATATTATCTTGAATTATGTCAGTTTCCAATGTGAGCTATTGAAGCAAATACTCCTCCATGAAAAATAACTGTGTTGTATATAATTTCATATTATGCTTAATTTCACATAGTATTTCTTAAAAATACTTCCATGTCCTTAAAAAACATAATTTTAAGTGATATGTTAAGTTCCACAATACAAACACTATAATTCATTTGACCTTTCTCCTCCTATGTGGAAAATTTTAGTTATTTAGAAGTTATTGCTATTATGAGAATTTTCTATTGATAGGTGGGGATGTAGATAGACAATAGCTAAATGAGAGAGAGAAAAAGAGAGAGAGGGTGGGGGAGAGAGAGAGATTGAAATAGAAGTATTTTTAAATTTCATTAGGAGAGATTTTAAGGAAAAAATTTCTAGTACAGATAATGTGAAAATCTTTAGGAGTTCTCAATAGAGTTGTTATACTTTAAACTTCTAATTATGGTATATAAAATTATCTATTTTTTCATATACTGGCCAATACTAAATTTTTGCTAAATTGTTAAGAAGCAAATTATGAACGCTATCTTGTTACTGGTTTGAATCACCTCTCTAAAGAAAACAAAGATATATTTTAAATTCTTTAAAATGTAGCCAGTGAAAATTTTGTTTACCTTAAAATGTCTTTATAGAATTATAAAACTGTTGTGTTGAGTTTGGGGTGTTTTATTTTTGGATGTGTGTGTGTCAGTGTGCGTGTGCGCACACACCCTGGTTGCAGGAAGATGGGAGTGCAATTGGTCATTCATAGATTCTTATGATTATTTTTGTAGTGCAGTTGTTGAATGGCTTAAGACCACTGGAATAGAACGTGTCAATAGATGGTAATCATAACAATCTGCAATCAAAAGTGTCTTTACGGAGGCAGATGTGTATTTTACAATGTGTGTTCTTGCCACACTGGATATTCTGGAGTCAAATGTGAAAATAAAATACAGGTATTTTATTTATTATTTGTCTTTAAAACTAAAAATAAAATCATATTATTGAGTTATCTTACTATTCAAAATTTTGATGTACACTTAAGAAATTTTGATGTGTAGATATGACCATCAAATGTAGCCTTTCATGGCACTAAAGCTGAAAGAGAGCAAATATTCCACAATATGGATTTAAGATGCTATTAATTTATATTTTGGTAAAATGTTAGATTAAAAGGCCACCCTCACTCCTCTAAAAAAAAATCTACCACTTTAAAATTCATGAATCACTACTTCATTGATTTGGGGGTTCCCTAAACATTTTTGGTGGATCATGTGCCACTAAAGCCTTTCTATACTCATTTTTTCCCCTGATAGTAGTTCTTTCTCTTCGTTTTCTCCCCATTAAAATACATTTCAGGAAAAGCAAGAAAAAACTCTTCACATCATTAGAATGCAGATTTCTTTGTATTTCAGAAGTCAAGAAAGCAAAGGAAAAACAGAAGCTTTCTTAGAGTTTCTGAAATTGCTCCACACTTACTTGTAAGGCCAGTGCTACATAAACATCTATTTTAAACATTTCTGTGATCATATCTCTGCTTATAAGGTTATTTGGTCTCCAATCTTAAATTTCTAAATATTAACAGCTGAGATTATTTTTTTCAGTCCTAATTCTTATACATATCAGGATGGCTCTAATAAACATAAAAAATGTAGCAGAACTCTCAAAAATTGCTTAAAGATCATCTGTATTAGTTTTAATTGAAAAAGCAGTTATAAGATATTTAGCACTTCAAAAAGTCCAAGGGTCACAAACATCAACGTGTGCTAGAGTACTATAAGTTGAAAAATGATAAGAAATTTTCTTCTTTAAGTATGATACTGGATTAGACTGGCTTAGAGGTAAAGTGAAGATATGTGTGTTTTTCTCTTAGCACTGGTGTTCAACCTGGAAGTAAATGGCCCCCCATTTTGAAGAAAAAAAGAGATTGTAATACTACTATGGTTTGAAAACTAGAAAACAAAAATTATTTGATCAGCTATTGTTGAGAAAAATAAATTTAAAAACCTTAAGTTCTCAGTTCGAAGGCAGCCTAAATATATTTATTATTTTATTTTATGTGAGATTTTTATGGCATAGAATATCCAGTGACCTCAAAATTTTCAACTTCATTTAGACATACTAAACTAAGTTACTTCTCTATATTTTATTTTTATACATCTCTTTATCATCCGAATCCTTTCTTATAAAGTCAATGGCATATTATCTCCATCCCCATTAATGTTGCTTCTGAACGGCATCTAGAACCATATTAAGGAAAGAAAGAAGAGAAGGTTATGGGGGAACAAAAGAAAACACAAAACAAAAAGACTAGCACACAAGGACCACATGTCTTACTTCACTATAACCTGCTCTCCCAAGTTCTTTACCTCACTTCTCACTCTGACTTTATTCTGTTGCTCATTGGTGTCATCACTTTCATTTGTTTTTAATATTTCTTTGGCTTCTAAACATAAGATTAAAAAATGAATTTCTCTTTAGCAGGGAAAATACCAACTGCCATTTATGGCTCTTCTTCCAGCATCCTGAGGTAGAGGGCAAAAAAAAAATAAAAAAAAGAAAAAAGAAAAAGAAAAAAGAAACGAAAATGGAGGATACTGATTGGATTGGTAGAATTTCCATTAAAAAAAAAAAAACAGAATTACAGGCTAGAATAAAAAATGACACAGGAAAGGGAAAGTCAGCAAGGGAGGAAAGAGCACTGAACATAGTGGGGTGATAAACCTTTGAGAGGTTTCATAGCCTGCTGCCTAGCTGCTTAGAGCACTTTTGAGGTCATTAGATTTTCTGTTATAAAAATCTCAAAAAAAATAAAATAATAAATATATTTAAGCTGCCTTCAAACCATTGGCCCTGGCACTTGTTCTCTCTTTGATCTTGTTAGGCAAGATATTGGACCCCTCTGAGCCTCAGTTTCCTCATCTGTAATATGGGGCTAATAATAAACCTAATCATAAGGTCAGTATAAGAATTAAATATGTCAATATATGTGAAGTGCCTGGTATGTAGAAAACACTGTGTAAGTTTGTATTTGTTATTACGTGAATGGAGGAATAGAGAGAAGTAGTGAAGGGAAAGGATTGGAAAAGAGATTTGAGAGAAATGTTACAATTCATTGTGAATATCAACAGTCTTTCCCTGAGGGTATCAGAAAAAAATTATTCAGATTTATTGAGCACAAATGTTTTTTGAATGTAACCTTTTGCCACGATGGAGTCATCTACTATCCAAGCTCCATTCAGTCACAACGGCTTTGATCTTTAAATATGATCTTGATTACATCTCAGTGTTTTGAAAGCAGTCTCCAATAGCAAACAGAACCTAAAGAGCTTTACATATCATGTCAGAGGAAAAGAGGCAGCAAACGAGTAATGGTTAAACAGGTTTCTAATATTCACTGAAACTTGATTTATCTCTTCCTTCCACAGATAAAATACCATTGAACAATGTCAAGTATATGAATTACACGTCTATCTCTTAAGAACAGAAATTTTATTCAGAAAAAATTGAAGATAATTACTTAAAGTTTAATCGAACATCATTTTTAAAACTATTTAAGAACTAAAGAAATTAATAAAATATAAAATCGTCCTAGTTGCCGCTGTTAGAAAAAAGCAAAGAAAAAATCCAAGTAATCTAAATTTGACTTAGAAATGTGATTTGATATTTACATATGAAGGTGATGTATCTGATAGTCCCAGACACTCATAATATTTACTAAATTGAATATTTTTTTCAATCTTTATTGTGACAGTGTCTTTATCATTAGGGAGCAGTAGCATAACAGAAACCATTCGATCTATTCAGATATAAAGTATTTAAAGCAGAATTAGGAATTCACAGGAATGTTGGAAAAGTTGGGGGCAAGGATAGGGGGAATTGAGGCTTGGGGGCAAAGGAGCAGGGAAGGGAGAGGCCAAGAAAGCAGCTGTTGAAAGTCAAGGAGATTGGTACTGAAGATATCAGATTATAGCATCAAGCGAGTGCTTTTTCAGAAGCTTTCCTGAAGCTGCTACAATACTTGAGAATCTTCAAAAAATACTACAAACTATCTCAGGAAAAGTGGGTTATGATGAAAAAAAAAAAAAAACTGCTGAAAAGCCACAGTCAATTTTTCATCTACCCAAATATGTAGCTACAAATATCTCTGAAAAAAATTAATTGCTTCCTATTCATTTTCATCTTCTAACTCTCTGGAAAGCTTTTCTCATTGGCAAACTCTAACCCAGAACCACACAGAGAAGGGGATTCTGGAAAATGCAGTTCTTAGCCTTAGAAGGAAGTGACAGTGATGTCAAGGGGACAATAGTGAGCTAAGACAAAACATACTAAATATTATGCATCTTATTGCTTTGTACTATATTCCTGAGAAAAGCCATCACTTTTCAGTAATAAAAACACCATATTTAGTTTTGTCTGTTCGTTTCTCCCCTCCAGTCTTTCTATTGCTTTCACCTGCGCAGCTTCTGACACGAGAGAAAAAGTAATGAATTTTGTGGTTTCAAAAGACTTTCTTGGTTGTTGTATTTACATGTAAAAAGAACCTGAATATATCTATTTCATCTTTTCATTATTTGAATACCTTGATCTATTTTGGTGTAGAAGCAAAAGAGAAACTATCACAAAATCAAATCCTTCTGCAGATATCAAAAGAGAAGTGTATGCTTAGTCAAAGCAAAATTAAATGGCATGAATTGTTACAGAAGTGAGTAATGTCAGCAGGGTATATACATGTAATCAAAATATTTGTCTCAAAAATTCAATAATTAATGATTATTTGCATAGTTATAAATTTTTCCCCTATGATCTCACATTTGATTTCAAACTTTTCATTTGTCTTTCAAAACCCATTTTAATTTGAACATACCTATTTTTTAAACACACCTATTTTAAATCATGTGTTTCCAAACTTCATTTTAAGTAGAGTGAGCATTCCTAAATCATGTCTAAACTAAAAGATAAAATAAGACATTATTAAAATAAAATTATTAGAAACTTTAATAATCTTTTAAGTAATAGCATTTAATGTCAGATTTTAATTTATCCTTTTTTCCGAAAAGGTAGTTTTTAAAAATTATTTAAGAGAACATAACATTTCACAATGTTTTATTTTATCAAAATATAGAAATATAAATGCAAAATAAACCTTTGATAATTAGTGTATACTTAAAATTTTAAGCTCTTGTGAAAATATTAGTACTAGAAAGGAAAAATTACTCTGGATAAAAAGTAATTTTTTAAAGTTAATAATTGGGATTGAAATTCCTACTAAGAAAATAGATGTAACTTTTATATTTCTCTCTTTGCCACCTTTGCTTGATATACAACATAGCAATTGTATTAATAGCCTTATCTAATTGATTTTCAATGAATACTTTTTATAGTTAAAATGTTATAATTGCTCAGGAATTGATTCTGAAATATCTGAACCAGTACTTTAAATCTTTCACAAACATCTCCTAGATCCATACCAAGAACCCCATGCTACAATTAAAATATTAACCAGTAGACTATCCATTTATAATAGATTTAATGGGCCTGTACATGCTAATAATAAAGGAATGCTATGGTTTACAGATTTTATAAAAAAGCACTCCTTATGAAAAAGCTAATGACTCATGCAAATGAAAGTAATGTTTTAGAAATATGTGAGTTTAGAAAAGCAAGAAATATAATAAACTTATGGAGAAGAAATTTAAGTTTTTGCTTATTTCTTGGTGATATTTTCATATCTATTAATAAAGAATGTTTACTCAAAATCTATTTGGAAAATACTTTGCATATAATGATTGAGAATTTAAGCAAAAGTGCTTTAAAATATGTAACATTCAATGTTTACCTTATAAATCATTTTCCAAAAAGAATTCAGATCATAGATATTGTTTATGCTTGACTATATTGTGTTTATTAATATTAAGATTTATATAAAATGTTTCTGTTATCAAATATTCCTATCCTTTCTTTGAAATACAACACCTCTATTTAAAATATAGCACTTCTCTAAACTGTAAAATATGCCTAATAGTCCTTATTCTAAAATATTCAAGTATCATAATCTTTTAGATAAAATTATAAATGTATTTTATTTTTTATATTCACTAATTATAAAACTTGTCCAAACTGCAATGTACATGATAAGATTTTAAATTTCAGATTAGAACTATTTGGGGATATTTGGAGCCCTTAATGGAAACATATACATATTCTATATATTATATCCATTTTATGAATACTATGTAATTGTTTTTAAAGTATTTATGGACTAGAGTTTAAACCATATATATTTATAATAATCAAATTAATATAGTATTGTGCTTTTCTTGATGAAACTTAATAATTTATTCCTTCTGATATACATGCCAGTAACTTCTAAAATTAGATGAAGTGGCCTAAAAATTAAACAACATGTTAAGTAGGAGAATGAACACAGTAAATACAGAAAATTTAAAAGGAGAAACACTATATTGCATATCTACAATGTTATAAACTATAAATAAGAAATAAAAATAGGCAGAGTTTTAAGATTCTTTTTTTAAAGAAAGGAATAGACATTTGTTCTTAGAAAGCAAAATTGGTGATATAAGTGGAATTTATTAATTATTTTAATTTTTTTTATTTGCAAGGACAACCTTCTCCATCATCTGGAAACAATTTTAACCTCACTTTTATAAAAAGTAAAACTTTTGTAAAAAGCTTTTTACTGCCAAATGAAATTAGCAGATTTTTGCCTGTAGATAGTGCTAGATGCTCAGTTCCCGGGTAACTTGCCAGGGTAAGAAAGCATTTTAAATATTTAATACAAACATGACTTTTTTCTAAAATAAAATTTTTCAGTAACACGTTTTTCCTGTGAGCCTAGAAGTCTCTTTACACCTGCTGATTAATCAATAATTATAGCCACTTGGCTGAATGCAGTTAACAATTTCCATTTGCTAGTAAGGAATATTACTTTCATTTGAAGATTTGGTGCCTTACTTGATATATATGAGATTAAAATTGTTGTGAGTGGTATTAAAGTAGGCAGAAAACCTTTTATTTTTCATTTGTACATTGAGCTTAGAAAATACTAGCAATTAAAAATAGCCAATACTTTAGGTATTTCAAAATCATACCTTTTTTCCCCCTATCACTGACAAATATTCATTAAGTCAGTATGTAGCACACCTGTGAGAAAAAGGTCTTTGTAAAGGATAATGCTTTCCTGAACATGCTCCTCCTTGGCACCATAATTTTGTCTAAAGTGAGTAGGGTTCCCCTAGCTATTGTCTTGTACATGACAATACCTGGAGAACCTTTGACTTGAGACACTATGAAATTGAAAAAAATAAAAAGACTTACTGGACACAAACATTATAGTGAGAATAATTCAATTTTTTAAATTTTATTCTCCAGTTCCCTCAGATAGGCAGATAGCTAGATAGCCATAGGTAGATATACAGATATGGATATAAATATATAAATATAGATTAGATATATAGATCTAGACAAAGGTATAGATATGGATAGACAGATCAAACATATGTAGAATGGATTCTGATATACAGTTTCAATCTTCCTCACTGAGGAATTGATGGTAATCCTTGCTAATGTGGCTAAAAGACGTTGTTATGGTCTAGTTTGGATTCTCATTCTAGGACCTCAGGATATTTATCCACATTTCCTTCACTGCCTAGATTCTGTGTTGCCTGAACTGAGAAGCTTCTCTCTTGGTTGAGAGCTCTGATTATGAGTCAAAGGGAAGTCTTAGGGTTTGCCTTTTCCAGGGCTCCAAGTTGTATTTTTAGCCACTAAGCCCTCTCCTTCATTTTTAGGAAAGACCTTGATGATACCTCCTATGTTAGTTAATAGATATGGCAGCTGCTGGATGCCTCATCCCCCTACTCTGCTTTTCATCCTGTTTGTGTTTACTGATACATTCTCACTGATTGACAGTTTCTGAAGACTGTGGAAATGGACAAGATTTTTAAAATTCTTTCTTGTGATAATAGTTAATTCTTTCTTTTGAGTTGACCTGAAACCTATCTCTTTATATCAAAGAATCCAGCCATTTCCAATACAAGCCACAAGCATACACTGCTAGTATTATAAGTGAAATAAATAAAGTATTAGAGATGACATGTGTAGTCTGACTACTTCATTTCCTACATAGCAGCTGACAGAAAAGTAGAATGGTTCAATCACGGAAAAAATTAAAAAGGAGCAGCAGAGCTTGCTGAAAAATGTGGGCACCACCACAGAGAAAATGCATCACATCTCACATAAGTCAGAAAGATATTTTGAAAAAAAAGGTTTTTTGTTTTCTTTTTATCCTCATGAAAAATTAAATAGCTGTAGGAAATGGAACTTTACATTACTGGAACATAAAACCTGAATTGCTCATTTTGAGGGTTGGCATATGGCTGTATGCCTGGCTCTGCAGAGCCAAAGAGATTTTTCTAGAGCCATATGGTTGAATCAAGAAGGGCAATGGGCTAGAGTGGACAGAAGGCAGTTACAGTTAATGATAAACTCCTGATGCATAATGTATTCAAAAAAGCTTCCTATCTTACATTCACATTACAAAGGAGAAGGGTGCCAAGAAATACATTGTTTTTTGCTCCTGCAATGAGAAAACAAAGATGCCAGGCAGAGCACTGTCAGCTCTGCTTAGAAGACCTAACCTCCCAATCACTCTGAAACCAAACTAAAAAGAAAATTTCTGTTTCTAATTGTTTTAAACACCATTGTAGTCTTTCCAGTGGGTAAATATCGAGTTTCCACGAAAACACAGAAACCCTTTACCAACCCGTGCAGGCAGGCAGATTACAGGCTCTGCCAGTGCATATTACTAAACAATAGTGAGACAATTTGCTAGAGAGAGTTGTTAGGTTCCTCATCCCTCAGGTAATACTAAAATAACAAGCATGGTTGACACCAATATGAATAATCAGTTTGTAACTTCTGATAGAATACTCATGCTGAAAATATTACTCATGAGATTTTAACTAATTAGGTCCCAAGCTCTTTGTGAAAGCTGCATTACAATTAATTAAGATGATTGCTACTCATTACTTTTTTTAAAAGCAAATACTTTATTATAGGTACAAAACTGTCAGAGATGAGTAAATGCTCTTACACAACAACATTACAGTTTCTACGCTAAAATAGATCAAATATTTAAAATTAACTTTATTTTTAGGCTGTTCATTTGAGTTGAAATTAGCATACTATTATGAATACTTTAGCTAATATCTAATAATAATTGAATTAGCAAATGAAAATTAAAAGCAAGATTTGTAACCACTTATTGAGGCCAAATTTAAAGCATTATCACATCCACTGTTAAGAGCAGTACTATGAAATGGGAACTGTCAGTGGAAATTTTGAGAGATACAGCAATTTACAAGAGGACATCAAAATTTAAATAATACCCTCTGATATATTACTTTTCTAATAATTTATTTTAATTATTAGAATAAGAATTCCAGTCTTTAAAAAAGTTTATTGTGGTACAGTTTTCAATACTAAAAAATAAAAATTAATGAAAAATAAAATATTTAAGTGACATCAATGAGAAAGTAGTTAAATTATTATACATGCAGATGTGGAATTACTGTATAGACAATGAAACAATGATTCATGCAGATTTATATCTGTTAACTTATAAGGATGGCTGTTATATTAAATAAAAAAGATGAAAAGGTAAATTACAAGATAATTAATATTTAAGTGACATCAATAAGAAATTAGTTAAATTATTATACATACAGATGTGGAATTACTATATAGACAATAAAACAATGATTCATGCAGAATTATATCTATTAACTGATAAGGATGCCTGTTATAGTAAATAAAAAAAGATGAAAAGGTAAATTACAAGATAATCGTAGTACATTCTCATTTTAAAATGTGTATATGTTTGATTTGCATAAACACACATGTTTTTAATAACAGAAAATTTCTAAAAAAATCAAATTTGGGGGAAGTAGGATTAGGACCTGAAGTGTGATTTAGGTTGATTTTACTTATTACTTCACATATATGTGAACTGCTTAAACTTTTAGAATAATCTTAGATTATTTATGTAATTTATATTTTGCAGAATCTCCAATTTGCCTCAAACAATGAAGTTTTCTCGAAATATCAATTAAGAGACATTCAAAATAATATGAGTTGAAAATCAAAGAACTACAGTATAGTTTTTCTTAACTGAAAAGGGGCACTAAAAATCAATTAAAAATTAAGTATGTTACTTGTATAAAATTTTAGTTCCAGTATTTATACTCTTTTCAGAGTAAAAGATTTTACTAACGAATTATTGCATATGTATTTAAGCTGGAAATTGTTCTGTTTAAATTAAGAATAGTTTATAGTCCCATGAGTATAATCATAAGATTAAAATTAATTGCTCAGAATTTTCATATGGAGCCAAATTGGACAGGTAATCAGTCATAGACTAATGTTATTAGCTTGATTCATGTTATCAAACTGTATTTCTGATAATAACAGGCAATGGGGTGGGCAGGAGGGAAATATAATATATTATCAAAATGAGGGAACCAAGTTCTTTTGTTTGCCTTAGTTTTCAAGCAAAAGCTCAAATTTGCCTAAATTTATGAAAGCAAATACACCATAAAATAATTTTTCTACTCATAGGTCTGTAGAATGCCTTTTACATAAAAATTTGGAACTTTTAAAGGACTGAATTAATGATACTTTAAAATGAATTAATGAACATTTACTTTAAAGATAGAATTAAAATGCACTATTCATTTTATGTGTATAATCTGAAGTGTACAAAGATGAAGTAAGTTTCCCAAAGCCTCATAAATCAGATGAAATGTAATGGTTAATTTTCATTAGAAACTGAAATGATCAACTTCCAGTAAAAATGATATAGTAGGTAGACACTGTGCTTGCCTACTCTCATGACCACATCAAAATTACAATTAAACCACAAAACAATCATCATTGGGAATCGCCTGATGTCTGGCTGAACAGAGTCCTACAACTGGAGACATACAGAAGAACCCACCTCTAGTAGGATGGGAGGAGATGTGAAACAGGCTGGTCCCACGACTGCTTGTGGTAGTTAAGATTCAAAAGTGATATTGGCTGCAGAGGTTCCCCCAGTGGAGTGAGGAGTCCTAGACCCATAATGGGCTCCCCAGTCCAGGGTTCCAGTACTGGGAAGTCCCCACAACCTCTGGCTGTGAAAACGAGGGGAGATTGTGGCTACATGAGAAAAAGGGCTGCAGGAATCATAGACCTTCCTCTTAAAGGGCACCTGCATGGATTTAGTCGCTGACGGACTCACTTGCTCTGAGCTCCAGTGCTGGGGCAGCTGCTTGAAAAGCACCAGGTACATCCAGGGAGGAATGAAATTGTCTAGCTTCAGGGTGAGGGCTGGAGGAGCAACTTTCATGCAGACAGAACTGCTGGCAAAATCTATTGTTCCTTTTTTGAGCCCTCCCCATTCCTGGTGTTCAAGAGGCTGCCATTTCTCATTCACTATCGACTTGGCTAATACAAGTCATCCCGCCCAAGGTATTCATTAAGACCCCATCCCACTCAATGTGTGGGCTTACCCAAGCCACTTCCAAAGCCTTCTTCATACAAATGGTCTGTCTTGGCTCAAGATGCAGACTTTTCTAAAATCTCTCAAAGCTTCAAAAAACCCAAACAAGTAGCATCTGTCCTTGTCATACCCCGTACCTCTTGCTGAGCAGTCCCAAGCCCAGAACTAACAGCAGTCTTCCTTGGTTCATAGATTGGCTTCTCAAGGAACGTCTTAGCCCAGCACAGGTGGTGGCCATCTGCAGATTCCTTGGTGACTCTTACCAGGTGGCTCTAGGCAGTGCACAGGCTACAGCTGAACTTGGCTTGCTGTTGGGCCCCTCCCAGGAGGCCCTTGAGCAGCGGCCAGCTTCAATCAAGCTGGAGCACAATCCAGGGCTGTATGCAAAGATGACATACTGAAAGGGCAGACTAGGCAGGCTCCAGAACCCTGCTAAGTGAATCCTGATCCATAGGATCAGCTCTTCATCAGATAGTTCTCACAACCAATCAGCCCAAGGTTCAATCCCTTCCATTGACATGCAAATGGAAACCAAGGCTCAACTACATTAGGAGGGCATACACAACTCATACAGAGGACACACCTGGAGCACCTGGCTCAGATGACCATGGGAAACTGTGCCACTGGGCCCCACAGGACACCTACCATAGAAGGCCACTCTATAAGACTGGGAGATTTAGATGCCCTACCTAATACACAGACATTAACACAGGGAGGCAGCCCAAATGGGGAGTCAAAGAAACATGTCCCAAATGAAAGAACAGAACAAAGTTCCAGAAAAAGAACTAAACAGAATGGAGACAAGCAATCTACCAGATGCAGAATTCAAAACACTATTTAAGGATGCTCAATGAACTTAAGGGAAGAGTAGATGAACTCAGTAAGAACTTTAACAAAGAGATAGAAAACATAAAAATAGAGATAGAAAATATAAAAAAGAACCAGTCAGAAATGAAGAATACAATAATTAAAATAAAGAGTACATTCCAGGGAATCAATAGTAGATTACATGAAGCAGAGGCTCGAATCAGTGATTTAGAAAATAAGGTAGCAAAAACACCCAATCTGAACAGCAACAAGAAAAAAAATCCAAAAAAAAGGATAGTTTAAGGGGCTTCTGGGACAACATCAAGCACAGCAACATTCACATTATAGGGGAACCAGAGGAGAAGAGAAAGAGCAAGGAATTGAAAACCTATTTGAAGAAATAATGATGGAAAACTTCCCTAACTTGTGAAAGAAATAGACAGACAAGCCTAGGAAGGGCAAAGTCCCAAGCGAAATGAACCTAAAGAGTCCCACACCAAGACACATCATAATTAAAACACCAAAGCTTAAAGACAAAGAGAAAATCTTAGTTGCAGCAAAAAAAAAAAGCAATTAGTTATCTACAAAGGAGTTTCCATAAGACTATCAGCTGATTTGTCAACAGAAACCTTGCAGGCCAGAAGACATTAGCATAAAATAGTCAAAGTGATATAAAGCAAGGACCTACAACCATGATTACTCTTCCTAGCAAAGTTATTATTTAGAATGGAAGGGCAGATAAAAAGCTTTCCAAACAAGAAAAAGCTAAAGCAGTTCAACATTAAATCAGTATTACAAGGAATATTGAAGGGACTTTTTTAAGAAGAAGAGGAAGAAAAAGATAAAAAATATGAATAATAAAATGGCAATAACTACATATCTATCAAAAATTACTTCAAATGTAAATGGATTAAATGCTTCAATCAAAAGAGAGGGTGGCTGAATGGATAAGATAATCAGACCCTTACATATGCTGCCAAGAGACTTTTTTCTGATCAAAATACACACAGACTAAAAGTAAAGAGATGGAAAAAAGATGTTTCATGAAAATGTAAACGAACAAACAAACAAAAAAAGGAGTATAAATACTTATGACAGACAAAATAGACTTTACACAAAGGTTATAACAAAAGACAAGGACCCAGTAATCTCAATTCTGTGTGTTTGTCTGAACATATAGTCAATAATACTGTAAATATCATGTATGGTGTCAGATGGTTACTAGACTTATCGGAGTGATTACTTTTTAAGACAGATGTCTAATCACTGTGTTGTGTACCTGAAACTAATATTATACTGTATGCCAATTATAATTGAAAAAAAATTATTTTAAATAAACTAAAGTTATCAAGGGTCAGTCTTAAATAAATAGAGATTTGTTTTGTTTCAGAAGATGAACACTTTCTTTTCAAAAATAAATGATATTTTATACATACAAAAGAAAATAGTACTAAATTTCTAAACTTATAAAGCATACCAAAATGGACACCCACAATTTAATCATCCCATTTATAAATATGCCAGTGTCAACATGGTTGTACCCACTTCTAGACTCCTCTTATAATCCTGCTTGTCCCCACCCCAAACTATTGTCCTGTATTTTGTGTTTATTACCAATTCTAGGCAACCTCTAAGATGGTCTCCAATGACTACCACTTTCCGATATTCACACCTTTATGTAATCTCCTTCCTTTGAGGGTAGGCTGGACTTAGTGATTCATTTCTAACAATTAGAATATGGTAGAAGTAATGGCTGTCACTTCTAGAATTAGGTTATAAAATAACAATAACTTCTCTCTCTCTCTCACCACACACCCTTTTTCACTCCTCTCACTCTCATTCTCCCTTTCTCCCCGTCACTTGCTCTGGGGAAAACCAGTTGCCATACTGTCAATTTACTTATAAAAAGGCCTGTATACCAAGGAACTAAGAGAAGCCTCCAGCCAACAACCAGAAAGAACGCAGACCCTCATTCCAACAGCCATGGAGGAATTAAATCTTGACAACAATCACAGGAGTGATTTTGGAGTGGGCCATCCAAGTCAAGCCTTAAGATAAGACCAGAACCCCAAGCATCATCCTGACAGAAACCTCAGAGACCACGAGCCAGAGGCACTCAGTTAAAACATATTTAAATTTCTGATCCACAGGAAATGTAATATAATAAATGTATGTTATTTTGAGCCTCTGTGTTTTGATGTAATTGGGTTAGTCAGTGTATTAATTTCTGTTAAATCAAGCTTAATTTGTGTATTTAATTCTTCATGTTGCAATTTTTCATCCTCTTAATCTTCTAATAATTTAGAAAGGTATTGAGATCTCTTTTTTTCATCATTTTTGTATTTGTCTATTTCTCACTGTAGTTTTATCAAATTTTACTTTATTTATGTGAAGACATTAAATTAGATGCCGACAAGTTTCTAGTGTACTAAGCCCTCTGTCAGGCAGCATAATATAGTGATTAAGTGCATGGGCCCTGGGGACAGAATACCTTCTGGATTTGAATTCTAACTTTATTCCTTACTAGTTATGTGACCTCAAGCAAATATTTAACCTCCATCTCTTCATTTCCTCACGTGAAAAATGGAAATAGAAATAATTCCTACCTGATAGAATTAAAGTGACGTTTAAATAAGTTAATATTTTAAGCCTACAATAGCAGTTGACATACATCTATTGGTAAATCAATATTCTGACTTCTTTAATAATGCTTTTTGCTTAAAGATTATTAAAGGTTACTTAAAGGTTATTTCAAACACTACCCCACTTTCAAGAAAATATTTGCCTTAAAAAGTATATTTTCCTGATTAATCTTGTTAGACTATATTTTCAACCTTTCTGTCCCCTCAGGTATTATATGTACTTCTTGAATTCCATGTATAACTCAATTTCTTTTCTTTTTTTAAAAAATACAATTAGCCATACTGTCTTTCCACTGGGAAGAATTAAATGTATTGTGGTTATAAATATTTTGACTTATTTCTACCATTTTGTTTTTTTCTAGTCATCCCATTTTTACTATTTTTTTCCTTTCTAGCTTTCTTTTGGATTGAGATGTAATATTTGTTTGACTCTTGGTTCATCTTTTCCCTTTAACTGGCTCAGGAGTAATATGCATTGTATTTTGATATTTGCCTTTGAAATTCTCAACTAAATGAACAAATATAAATCACTCTTCATTCTCATTTCAAAAAATATAAGAATTTTTAACAGCTTAACTCCTGTCAACTTTCTTCCAAGCTACATTCTATTGTTGTATTTTAATTGTATCCTCTTTAATACTCTAAATTAGAAATTACTATTACTTTATAAAAAATATTTGTTTAAATTTAATTAAATGTTTATCAATTTGCTCTCCACTATTGCTTGCCTCTTGACTTTTCCTTTCGGAATCAATTTTCTTCCTTCTTAAGTACATTCATTTTGAAGCTCCTTTAATGAAAGTCTGTTGATGGTAAACATTCTGTTCTAATTTTAAAGTATCACTATGATTCCCTGATACTTGAAAATAGTTTTGCTGGATACCTGATTCTAAGTTTATAGTTATTTTCTTTCAATATATTAAAGCTATTATGCTACTGTTCTTAAAATTAATATTATCAACCTGATTATTCTTATTTTATTTTGGCTCTTTTTTTATTCTCTTTTTAATTGGTGTTCTGTAGTTTGACTATAAGCTGTCTGAATGTCTCTTTTTTATTTATACTGCTTGACATTTATTGTTTCTTCTATTGATGGAATCATGCTATACATACCTACTCATAGGTTGTTATATGGAAAAAAGTAGCTAATAAATATGAAGTGCTGGGAACAGTACCTGGCATATGGTAAATGCTATGTATGTGCTTTCTATTATTACTGAATAATTATTACTTTTATCATCTTTTTAAATATTGCCCCTCCCCCATTATTTTATTCTTTCCTCTAGGATGTACACTAGAAATATAAAACGCTTGTTCATTCCAATCTTCATGTCAATTAACTAATCTTTCTATTTTTCAAATCCTTCAGATCTAACTCTAAATCACTAATTACCTTTTAAATTTTGTCTAATCTGCTATTTAACTCAATCTGTGCTGGTGGTTAGACATTTGCTGCCTGACACTGTGCCCTGCATATTGATCTCTAAAGAGAGTCTCATCAAGATTCCTTGCCCTATAACTTCTGATGGCCCAAAACAATATGACTCATCAGCAGCAGATGACTCCTAAGCTCAGAAGAAGGAAAATGTCAGGACACTTAGATGTCTTCTTTCTCTCCGTGTTATCATAACACTTACATTTTAATAGAGTTAACATTTTACTTTTAGGTAAAGCTGGAATTTATTCTTTGATACATGAAAGACACCAAAACACGAGTATTTTTTCTCAAGACTGTACTGAATTTTTCAGAATCATGAACAATTTCTAAATAAATCAGAAAAAAAATCATTTTTTGCTTCACCTTATGATGGGAATATGATGGGAATATTGCCATGCCCATCATCATTGAGTGTTTTATGTGAAATTGCTTCAAGAATGTTAAAGATAAGTAAGCAAATCTTTTTCCACTCTAAATAAAAGAGGCAGAGCAATTCCCTTTAGATGTAGTACATCTGGTAACAGAATGGGCATTGTTGAATGAAGATGGGGAATCTGATTACAAAAAAAGAAGAAAAAAATGAAAATGTTTAGAGATTTGGCATAACGTGATCGAAAGCTTTCAGAAAATAAAAAATAAAGACTACAGAAAAATGAATTTATGAGTTAAAATGATTTTTTTTCTTGCTGACATAAAAGATGGATGCTAATCATAAAAATGTTTTGCTACTTTTCTATATAGTTTTATTATTTATACAAAATTACTACAATATTAATGGTATATATAAAGTAGAAAGATTGTGAGTTCACCTCTAAATTTAAGAAGGAAGAATAAAATTTAATAAGTTGAAGAAACTACCATACCGTAAAGGAAAACTGCTACATTCACACAAAACTTCTTTGATGTTGTCTATATTTTATAAACATTCCCCCATGACCTATATTTAACACATGTGAGAATGGGCACTGCCAGTTCAGGTTCATTTTTAGTTTCCCTGAAAAGTTCAAAAAATCCTGAAGCATATGTGCATCATTTCCAGAGCTGCTTTTCTCACTCTTAACACTCCTACTTTAAGTTAGTAACAGGAAGGCTTCACCAACTCCCCTGTTCTGCCCAATGATCATCTTACCATTTTAACCTGTCAGAGTCTTGGCAAAGTTTTTGAGATGAGAAATAATTAGGTCAACTTGTTCACTCCAAAGCACCTCTAACCAGCCCCTCCTTCTGAGCTTTCCTTCTGACCTAACTGTGGTTTTAACTATCCTACAATGACAGAAATAAAATAGTAATAAACGTTAGTATGACTACTGTTGGCCTTGATATGCATGCTTCCAGTTGTTAGGTCAAAGATGTTTTATTATTTACATAAAGGAAATTATTTACAATATATCAGCTAAATACAGATAAAACATAGTTCATATAACTATTAAATTTTAAAACATTTAAATCAGGAAAGAAAAATCTAATGAGATGTGATCTATTACAATTCATGAGACTAAAAGATACTGATATTTATGTTTTGAAGTTAGCAAATTAAACTTGTCTCTGAAGTTTTAGCTTTGTCTAAAGAGAAATTCCAATTTTAGAGTATTATTGACTAAAACAACTGTATTTCTTTTAAGAAGTGATGTTTAAATGAAAGTTTGCCAAAAAAGGCACGCATTGTGTATTTTGCAAGTGCTGAGGACACAGCAAAAATAAATATTTCTAAAACCAAACACAATTTATTCTAATTTTAAGTAAATTGGCCAAAGTATAACAAGAAAATATGAAATACACTCTCTATGTTGCTTAAAGTTAGGGAAAACCATGAACAAATGTATCTGTCTTCAAAAATATATAACGGGGCTTAGCAAACTAGATCCTTTTTATCAATTACTAAGGATGCACATAAAGGGGATTTTTCAGCATACTTTTTCTTCTTCCTTCTGCCTTATAGTTTTAAAAGTTCTTTGTTTCTTCTGATTTATTGTCCTTTTTGTGCATTCCAGCCCCAGAGTCATAGTTAAGGGGACAGCTAAAATTAAGGGACTTGGGAACAGTCTGTCAATCTTTGCCCCTTGGGTAGAAGGCTGCTATAAAGCAAATGAAAAATGAAGCATCATTAAGAATAAATTGTAGGTTGTGAATGTGTTCCTTTATTCTCAAAATGGGTTTTCTTTTTTGAGAATCGTCTCTTTCCATTTGAATTGGCTTGTATTAGAAGCTGATTGTGGCATTCTACTTTCATCTGAGTCTGCCCAGATGTTCATTCCATTTACAGGAAACAAACATTTCTTTTTCACATTTAAAGTTCTGCATTTTTAAGCCCCATTTGATGAGCTAGGTTTCGAAGTCCTGGTAAAGTTTTCAGAAACTTATGACTTCTTTTCTTTGAATCTATATTTTGCTTTCTAGTTTAAACAAAACTTTTGTTGACTCTTCTGTTTTATTAAGCTTTGAATGTTTTCTTGCATTTTATCAATCAGTCAAGTTTTACATTTCAAAGCAACATCTTCATGTTAAAAAATGAAGTCTGAATATTCAGCTTTCAAATATGTTAATAGCTTCATTTTTACTTATGTTTCCACTGACAACTATTATGGATGAAAGTTTTAATGTTTAGTTTCTTGGTAATTATACTTAATTGATACATATAGAAAATCATATGTAAATATGACTAATATCACAGCTGAGGTAATGATGAACACACATTTATAATTATGCTTGGAAGGCAAAAAGAAAAAACTAAAATCTAATCTTTCAACATCATTATTAAAGGCAATTTTAATCAAAATTTTCATTGACAAATTCCAGATTAAATTAAATAAATGGAGTTAATGTATATATTTATCAAAGCACTCAAAAGAGAATAAAAGCAAAAGGAATAATTTGTCTATTACAAATTATATATTTCTGACCTATTTTCATATTGATCATAAGAAAAAACAATTTTGTCAGTATCATTTAGCTTTCTATCTTCTGAATGTTTCTTGAAAGGCATTATATAAGAACTTCTCAAATACATGCAGAAAAATTTTTCAAGAAATGTTTTTAGGTTTATATGGAAAATGTCAACAACTTTGGGTATAAAATTAAATTCACAGATTAAGAAATATTAATGAACTAAATTTGGAAAAGAACATTTCAAGGTTCTTTTACCTCAAAATGTGCTTTTAAAATTTAAATAAAGTCTTAAAATGACATATCAATAAACTACTTTGATAATTTGAGTCATAGCCATATAAAGAAATATAAATAAGAGAGGGATTTCTTGAATAAACTACACATAGATTAATAAAGGTAAGTATAATCTATATTATATGTACTTTACAATACAATGTATAATGAATGTAACGTTATCATATATATACTACATATGTAATAAATGTAAAGTAATAAAGATAAGTAGGAGGAAGCAGAATAAAGATAAAAAATTCAGAGTAATTTCTTTTGTATATGCTACATATTTAATATGATCGGAGATCAATTTCTGTGAATGCATCGAGATTCAAAATTATTTAAACTTGCCTTGATTTGGGTGTTTAATAGTAGGACCCAAGAGTATTTCTAGTTACAGATAAAGAATGAAATATCTGATGCGTTGAATTTATGGAGTGAAATAAATATTAACACATCAATGATTATGGAATAGTTACTACTGTTCTATAATATTATTTTTAATGCAATATGATTTTTCTCTATAACCAACAGAATGATTATCAAAATAAAACCTAAGGGACATATAAAAGGGACAAAAACCTAAGGGACATATAACAACCTTAACATTTATTTATCTTTTATTTTTAAAAACCCAGGTAAACTTAATTCCTTGTACTAGAGAAGATATTAAAATTTTGTATTTTATGAGAATATTTGTGTGGAATATCAGTGTTGAATATTTTCTGACTTGGGGAACACATAAAATTTAGTTTCAAATTATTTATTATAAATCTTAATGACCTTTATGTCAGTTGTATCTCTCAGACCCTTGTGATATAAGGTCAAATTGAATGAATATTATATACCTTTTGCAAATTCCTGAGTAAAGGGTGGAGTTGTTCCGTTGTTTTGTGTTTTGTGGTCATTCCTTCATGTGCATGTGCCATTAACCCAGGCATTGTTCTACTTTATCTTGCCCTCACCATCTAAACCAGAAATATAAGATTTCAAGGAGCAGAAATTTTGCTGGATAATTACATTATATGCAGTAAATAACAAAACTTCAACTGGACATGTTTGTTCTTGGACATTTTAGAAACACCCTTGCCACTAAGGGTTTTCTAATTCACCATTTTACTCCACATAGAAATCAGCTTTCCACGTTTTTGTTGCTATCTCTCTTTTTGTTCTCTTCTCTGATCTTTCCACCCCGCCCCCCTTTTATTTTTCACAAGAGCAGAAAAAAAAAATGTCCTCTCATTTTTTTTCCTCTCTCCTACAGAGTAATGAGCCTTCTCTTTTACTGCCTTGGCAGCTACAGAATATTACTTTCTACCCCAAATAGCTTAACAAGGTTTTATTCCTTAACAGTGGCAGTTTCTTCCTAGTACGGATTTGTTTGGCAACTGTTGGGATTAAATGTTCTCCCTACTGTGTATATCTTTGCAATTATATGACATAGAATTAATCACATATTTATTGTTTAATTTGAAGAAAAAAGAAATGTTGGCAAAATCACGATATGGGTAAAAGAGAAGCCAGGTCTTATTCATAAATGGCCTGCAAAACAGGGTGTTTAAGAAGAATTTCTCATCTCACCGGGGTCAAAGTCAGAAATTTACAGAAGTCATTTCACCCATGACTCAATATCCTAATATAGGAGAAAGGAAACATCTTCAGGTAAGCCCTAGAAGCTGATAGAAGGCTACTGCCCAGACTCCTGTCATAGCAGGAAAAACTATACAGGGTGTGTCAGCAAGAATAAGAGAATAGCGAAGACTCTCCAGTAGCCCAGACGCCCTGCCATAGTCTGTCATCCTCCAGATCACATCCTACCAGCTAGAGTGGCCTCTTTCCTCACCAGGCTTATCTCTCTTCCCCCAGGCAGCTTGAGTATGTATATGCCCAGAGCTGTGTGCATATTCCAATTGTTTGTTATATTCTATTCTCAGCTCCTAGCACTATCACCATGCCTTGTGTATAGGAGGTGATCAAAAAATATCTGGGAGATACATGAAGGAATCAGAGCATTTTAGTTCTACTTAAACTATAAATTGACACAAGATTTAAAAAATAAAATTAACACTTGGTTAATAAGTACTTGGTTACTATGGTAAAATGATGCTTATCTTAAGGGGATAATAATTTTTAGAAAATGCATTTTGAAACTGATAAAAATTAGCTGTACTTTTTATAAGAAAGAGTATGTGTGATTCTAGTACTAACATTTACTGTTTTAAATGCTGTTATAAATTTTAAAAAGAGGTAGAATTCTCAGTTACCTAGTGCAAATTGTCAGGCTATCACTTTCACCATACTGAAATTTAAAAAGAGTGTAGAACTTTTGTCATAAGAGCCTCTGAGGCCAAATTACATGCCACTTTATAAGAATTGTGTCCTCACTGTGACTTGGAAATATTTCTTAGAGAGAACATAGTTTAAACTCCAATAATTTTTAGATACAAAGTGTTAACTATAAGTCAGGGGGGAACGGAGCTGTGTTTTTAGGTTCTTAGCTACCCAGAAGTAGACATCTGCTAAGGGAATCTACAGAGATATCTATGTTACAAAACTGAGTTTATGTTTGAAGAGAAAATGATTATTTTATATCTTCATAATAGATTATACAGTATTAAGTGTTATCACAGACTATTTACATGTGATCCTTTCTTTCAAATTATGCTGGCTTATACATATTATCATCACAACTTTTATGTTTTAGTGTGGCTATCTATCCCCTGGTACATTTTATTGCTTTTCCAGTGCCAAGATAAAAAAAAGATGGCACATAGTGGATTTACAGAAGGTGAAAGTCTTTTAAAATACATTTGGGCTTTTCCACCATATATGGATTTGAGAATTGAATGACCTAAGGCCATTATTTTCTTTTCATACCTCAGTGGCAATTAACTCCAACCAACCACCTCCACAGTCATAATATCATGCCTCAAGTGCTAATGATATTATATTAAGTCTGTGCGTCACTTACTACTTGTATGTCATGACCACAGGTGAAGGTCTTAGTGATGCTATGGTATCCCAGAGACTATCACATCTTATTTGCCACAAACAGTGGAACTCAACTGGCACTTAGCTGGTGAGTGATCCAATTCCATTATCATATGCCAAGAATTTACTTTTGGTACTATCTTAATTTCGCTTCTTCCCACCCCAAGTAGACCCTACAACAAGGATTTGAGTGCAGGTAGTTAGTTTATTGAAAGGTGATCTCAGGTAACAGTTGCAGAGTAGTGGGAAAATGAGATAAAGAAGGAAAAAAAGTCAACTAGGAAATTTAATACTGTGGTCAACTGGAGGCTAGTCTCACACAGAGTGATGAACTCTCATAGCAAACTTATTCACCGATAATTTGAGGGGCAGTGGTACTTATCTACAAATTCCAAATAGTCATTGTATGAAGGATGTTACAGGGGACTGGAAGGCAGGCATTTATTTCCTGGCATTCTAGTCTTCATGGGCAAAGTGGAAAAGCCAGAAAAATTCCTCTGGCAAAGAAATGCATGTGGGGGAGATGAAGGGGGTTTGTCTATTGTGCATATGGTTACCCAGAATTCATTCTGCTATAGTTAGATTCAAGAACTTCTGGGCTTATGTACAATATTATAATGATGACATAATGAGGCTAAGGTTAGGGAAGATCAGTATATGTACAAATTGAGCAAGTGCTTGTGGTCTAAACCAGTGGTTATTATTGTGGTTTTTACTTCCTTGTATTCCAGGATGTAACGGTAATTTTAAACTATAAAGTGGGTGTTTGGGGGAAGTCCTGAAGGAGGTCTCTGGGTTGGGCCTTCATTCCCCTGTTGCTCGTGTCTATCTGTCTGCCTAACAGTACAGCAGAGAACATATGACCATGGACTCCACTGTTCCTACTATATGCCTTATCACCCTAAAGCTTCCAGGCTGATAACACTTTGGAACAGCTTCTTAAATGCCCATCTGAAACTACAGCCTCAGTATGATACCCTGAATGGTTGGGAGTTGAGATTGTTTTTCAAGAAGAATATAATATGTAGTATTTACTTAAATCAAAAGCCATTATATGGTGATATTTTCTCAAAAGCTAGAATGCGTGGGGCTAGGTAAAAGGTATGGGAAAGAGGTAGACTCTTTCATCATCACTCCCCCTGACCTACCTGAGGAATGTGTGCTTAATTCTCCCGCGGCTTTAGGTTCTGCTGGATTACAGGTACTTGTCTAGGGAGAGGTAAAGGATGGGACAGTTCTACCAGGGCACACAGCAAGGGTTTGCTACTGAACTTACAGCTGTGATTGCTGCCTGGACATTTTGGAGTCCTGTTACCAAAAGACAAATAGGCAAAGCAAGAGTTACTGTACTAGGGTAGGGTGGGAGGTAATGGAACCTAATTATCATGAAGAGATAAAGTCGCTGCTAGTAAGAGAGTCAGGAAAGAGTATATCTGACATTTAGGTGGTTCTATTAGGTGTCTCTTGCTTCTTTGTCATCCCCAGTGATAACCATGAATAGACAATAAACCATACACAATCAGTTATTACATTGGTAAAGAAAAAAATTCAACATTGTGATGCTAGATTGAAAAAGGAATTTAATATTGAGAAAAAATAGTTTCTAAATTCAACTGGAATTTAAAGAAACTTGTTATCATTATTTTTCCATTTCTCTTATTGTTATGGAATATGATTGTTTTGAATTAGAAAATGGGTAATAGATAATGTACAATTAAAAATATAAAGTTGTATAAACAAAATCCACTTTTCTTCAATACCAGCACTTGTATGAAAAGCTGCAGTGTAATAAAACTTCACTGAAAAATAAGAAGGTTAACCTATTTGTCAGAGAACATCTATTTCTAATTTCAAAGGTTATTAAAATCAATTGCAAAACTCTGTTTTGCCGTATCCTTTCATTCCACTTCACAGCACTCACACTGAACCCTGCAGGGCCTGGACAATCATGGCAAGCTGGTTATCATTTTAGTCTGTTGGCTTATAATGTAGTCATTAAGAAGATTGATTTTTTTCTAGAGTAATTTTCATATTTCTGATTAAATCTTTCCATGAATTTATTTAAAAAGTTGTGAGACACATCAGAGATGTATGATAAAGTAAATTAAGCGCAAACTGAAAGCTCGTTTAAACCTCAAACTTATTATTTTAACACATTTAACTAATTCACTCCAGGGAGGGAGTAATTTGTTTGGTACATTCGTTTATGTTTTGCTTCCATCGCTGTGCTGACTACCCTCTATGTGTCCCTGCAGATACCTTCCCCATCTTTTCCCACCCTGTTTTGTGTCCCCTGACTCTAGAAGGCATCAGTGATTCCCTTGCTCACAGCTGGTGGCTTCAGCAAATGAGATAAAGCCAGGAGATTAGAGGGAGTGGGGAGAATTATGTCAAGATATTCATTCTTTCACTTTGTTCCATGTGATACCACCTCTGGTTGTCTCTGGTCTAGTGACAAGCCACCTTCTCTATAGAGCTTTCTTCTCCTAGAAGAATACTCATCTGCATCAGTAATTTTCTCTCAATTCTACAACAAAAATTATACCCAGGAAAGCCATAATTGCTCTGTTTCATAATCTGGTCCAACCTGTTCAAATATAAAAGTGCTGACGTAACAATGTCTAAACTTATAGAAAATTTTTATAAGATATTATTAAAGTTAATTAAGGATATGCCTGGAAGAAAGATCTCAACAGACTAAGAAAAATGCTACAGAGAATGACGGTTTGCAGTTTCTTTTATGAATATTAATGAGGTAAAGTAAGGAAGATTACAAGGTGGGGGGAAGATGTGGGCATAGGATTACAGGAGAGTTAAGATTATCTGCTCTCTAGGTGGTTCCATGGACATCAGATTACAGAGTAGTTAAAATTATGTGCTCTCTTGAGGGGTCTGAAAAGGAAATTTTCAAAGCTATATTAACCCAGATGCACAGAAAAAATAGACAGGGCTTGCTTAAAGCAAAGATAAGCCTCTTACTAAAGAAGATATGCCTAGGGTGTGACTACTGACCATGACCTGCCAAATTAAGAATTTATGATCAGATCATACTGTGAGGGTACTTTCAATTAGGTTTATTACAGCACCCCCTTTTCATCCATAAAAGATATAATAAACAAGCCAACAAACTGCTAAAAACAAAACTTTTCTACTTTGTAAAAACAAATGCAGCTTTATAATATTCTTTTTAAACGCAGTTAAAAAAATAGTAAGATGAATAGCACGATTCCAAAATTAGTTTCATTTTTTGCCAGAAACTTCGTGGGCAAGGTAGCCTAGGTAGGAAAAGGGGACTCTTTGCCGAAGAGTCCACTTGGTGCCTGCCTGGAATTCTCTGTCCACTTGGTACCCCCTTCCTGGGCTCTTCTTTAAAAGTGTTGGAAGAAGCTTGAGGCTGGAAGTACAGGTTCTAACAGAGACATCAGAATTTTCTTTGTTTTACAACGGAAGGTGGGAATGGCGGGAGTTAATCACCTGCCACCAGCTCTCTCTATGTAACTACTCACTCCCCCTCCCTGTCCTTCCTATCCTAACATCATTCTGCACTTGAGGGGCCTCCAATGCTTACAGGACTACTGCACATCCAAGATCCATGGACGTCTCTGCTTATAGCTATCTCTTGACTACCCCTAGAATCCAGGAGTGAGGACCCCCGTTACAATCAGGCCTGTGGGAAGGGAGATTCTAGAAAAGAACCCACAGGGTGAAAAGTGGGCTAGGGACTTGTGGAAGAGACAATCCAGAGTCTAGGTACTCATGGCATGCTCTAGAGGGTAGAACACAGTCTCCAAGTTGCCACATGCCCTTAGCTCTGTGGGGAGTGACATAGTGAAGTGCAGCTCCAGCACCTTCTGTGATGGTGGCCCCTGTTGTTCAAGTCTGAGAATTGTATTGATCACAATGCTACTGGAGTGGAAAATATTTAAGATGTTCAGCACATAAAATACAGTTAACTGTTTTCAAAATAACACTGTAAATACAAAGCAGAATGCTGGCAAGACTATTTAATGAATGAAAAATATGATCAGAGGCATAAGACTCTGATACTTACTGGCAATCACATTCCTTCCTAGGCAGAACATAAAGCATGGCGTTTCATGTTGATGTCCTCCCATCACTCCACCCTCTGCCTGCAATCTTCATGCTAAACCTACTTCTAACATAATCCGAACCCTAAATCCCT
>NW_006436282.1:8373968-8398190 GCF_000325575.1 Pteropus alecto | reverse complement strand
GATTCTAGAAAAGAACCCAGAGGGTGAAAAGTGGGCTAGGGACTTGTGGAAGAGACAATCCAGAGTCTAGGTACTCATGGCATGCTCTAGAGGGTAGAACACAGTCTCCAAGTTGCCACATGCCCTTAGCTCTGTGGGGAGTGACATAGTGAAGTGCAGCTCCAGCACCTTCTGTGATGGTGGCCCCTGTTGTTCAAGTCTGAGAATTGTATTGATCACAATGCTACTGGAGTGGAAAATATTTAAGATGTTCAGCACATAAAATACAGTTAACTGTTTTCAAAATAACACTGTAAATACAAAGCAGAATGCTGGCAAGACTATTTAATGAATGAAAAATATGATCAGAGGCATAAGACTCTGATACTGGCAATCACATTCCTTCCTAGGCAGAACATAAAGCATGGCGTTTCATGTTGATGTCCTCCCATCACTCCATGTCCCCTCTGCCTTCTCTCAGGATGAGGAACTTGCTCAGAACTTGGTATGGAATTGTCCTACCTAGAATTACTCTCCTCATAAAGAGGTGACCTTATTATTTTTCCTTTCCTTCTCACCCTTAGAAATTCCCTTCGACTTGAGGGAAACGATGTCAGCTAGAAGAAAGGGAAAAAGTAATAATGAGAAGAGCAATTTTCTCAACAGAATCCTCTCAGGGGATTTTCCATTTTAAAAGAAAATACTTATTGGCAGAAATGAATCTTCCACTGGTGAAGACTGAGGTATTACAATAAAGCTTGTTGAAAAGATTTTTCAGGCCTATGTATTCTATCTTTAGTTAATTTAGTGGAAATGAAGGACAATATGACAATCACAGTGGAGCATTTGGGAAAACATAACAAAGATATAAAGAGTTGTGAAGATTTTTTTAAACCTAGGAATATTAAAAATACTACCATATTGAATAAATAATGTTAGTAATGGAGGGGAGGATAGAAAGGCAGAAAGGAACATGTATAAAATAATGTACACAATTTCTATTACATAGTAAATTAAACAGAGAAAACATTATTCCCTTTTCTTCAGTGTAAAAAAAAAAAAGCAACTTAAGTCTGCTTCCTCAATAAGAAAAAAACTTAGCAAGTGTTTTTTCAAATTGTTTGTAGACATTTATGTCTTACGCATCTATTCCAGATTTTCATTTTCCTACTTTACAACCTAGGAATGACTTTTTAGAGATACAATTAATGGCTCCATTCTCTTTCACTAATATAAAAGTATAATTATTTCATTGGAAGTCACTACTATGTATTATTATATGCTTTATTTCATTCATAACTTTCTTTATATATTAGTCTCATACAGTGCCTACTTTAAAGACATCATAAGAAATTATGAGGAGAGATTTAATGCAGAAATAACAATGGTATATGGTTTCCCTACTTATTCATTTATGCTTACATAACTTCAGAGGTTCCACAGATATTGAGTCATCAAAGCTTAGTACCCCTGTGAGCTGCACTTGACTATTATAATTATAGCTTATTATAATTCAGACAGATCAAGTTTCCCCTGGAGTGCTGAATGGCTCTTGTAAAAATGTTGGCTTTTTAATATTCTGCATCTGAGAATCACATTTCAAGTTTACAAAATTAGCTCATTTTTCCTGAGATTGTCTCTTGTGAGTTACAGGTCATCATCCACTTCAGGTAGCATAGCAGAAATAATGTTCACTCAGCTTTTAGAAAGACTTCTAGTTGAAAGGCCACTTTGTTTCCTTCTAGAGATATGGAGAAGAGGAGAAATACTTAAGGGCTGAAAAGTAGTCGGTGGGTGGTTTGATTCCCAACACCACCAAGCAACTCTCCAATTCTCAGTGGACATGGACTGGGTATCCTGTAAATTTGACTCAATTCTGACACTATCTAGAGACAGCATCAGATCTCATAGGCTAAGGGCTCAGTCCCTCAAGACTGCCCCCACTTCAGACATCAGTTACAAGTTCAAGTTATATTTCTGACCCACTGGCTAAAAACTGGAGTTTTCGTGACCCCTTCCTTGGATTCAATAATGACTCTCACTCACAGACCTCATTTACTTATATTTGCCAGTTCACTATAGGGGATATTATAGAGGATACAGATCGACATCCTGATGACTTGATATATTGGGTGAGGTACAGAGAGTCCTGAATGCAGGAGCTTCTGTGCCCATGGAACTGAGTTTCACTACCCTCCCAAAATGTAGTTGCACTTACCCACCAAGAAGCTCTCCAAACTCTGTCTTTTCTGGGTTTTTATGGAGGCTTCATTATATAGGCACGGCCAATTAGATCATTGACCACTGGTGATTGAACTCAATCTCTACCCTCTCCTCCCTTCCCCAAAGGGCTCAGTATTGACACCTTGGCCACTGGTGTCACTATGGTGTCCCAATGATAATTCCTATCTCTTTGCTTTACTAAGGAGCAGTGTTATTACAGTCATCCTGTATATGGTTTGTGTTGAGAGAAAACACTTGTTCATTTTAGCATATGGATCAGTAGAAAATAAGAAGCTAATTCTGGATCTGATGGAAAGGACTCCCCATTCCCTGAAGATTTCAGACTTCCAAATGTGTGTTGGAGATGAATGGGGCTTTGAAGTCTGGGTTTATTTAATATTATTCTCCTTTCTCTTACCCTCAGTTTTGTAAAACTATGGATAATTTAGTTTTCATCTTTTTAGTTTTCCAACAAATGTGTTAAAGGCTATAACATTTCCTTTGACTAACTTCATGATATCTTGCAATCCTTTTGTTACTTCACACACTTTTTGACATGCAACACTTTCTTATAATTGTAAGTGATTTTTGGCCTCTAAGGGTTTCTTTCTCACTAGGCTAGCCATGTATTTAAAAATATTTTTGTACTGTTTTTAGGAGTTCTATGTGGGGAAGATCTCTTCTAGACACAAACTCACCACAGGCTGGAAATAGAAGGCCTGAGTTTTGGAATCAATTTTTAATAATCTCTGCTTTGTTATTATTGTCTTGGTTCTATCATTATAGATTTTTCTTCTATTTTCTTTGGGACTATTTTGTTGACTTTTTTCTTTTTTACTAGTTTTGCAAGTTGGAATACACAGTACTCATTATCGATCATTCTTATTTTCTAATATGTGCATTTTAGGTTACAACTTTTCCTGTCACTTTGGATATGTATGAAAGATTTTGAAATGTAAGGCTCTCAATTCAGTTCTAAGTAACTTCCATTTTGTTTCCTATTTGCTTTGTGTTATGCAACTTTTAAATTTTCAACTTTATGCAATTTCATTATTTTTTTATTGAATCCTAGTTGTATTGCATTCAGGGTGAGTGGAAATTGCCTATGGTCTGCCCATATAGTAATGGACTGACAAAATTTTATGCGTGTTTGAAAAAATATGTACTTTCTGGTTTAGAGTACTTAACTCTGTTTTTTTCTAAATCATAAATATCCTTAACTTTCAGTTTCAAGGAAAGAAATGTTGTCTCCTATTAGCATTGTCTACTTGTCAATTTCTCTGTGTCCAATATCACTTTTTGCTTTCTATATTTTGGAGATGTTTGGTACAATTCCCATTGTTTTATCCCAGGATGATCATGCTAAGTTTCCCTTGGCTCCTGCTTCCACTTCTGCCCCTTCAGGTCTTTGACTTCTTGTTTCCATCTTTTTGAATGGTATCATCACATGGCCTACATCTTTCCATTTATATATAGAGATCGAGTTCAATCACTGGTGGCCAATGATTTAATTAACCATCTCTCTCTTTCTCTCTCTGTGCATTCCTCTTTTTCTTTTTTTATGTTTCTTTTTCACAGATTTCTTTAGTTTCTAGTCAATTATAAGTTCTTGTTTTTCAAATAGAACTATTCCTTTTCTTACAAAAAAATAATTTGGGTTAAGAAGAACATACTATAGTATTTACATTTAAACTAAATCCTAAAATTTGAAATCCATACGTCTATGTTTATTTACTTATATAAATAATAAAGGAAGAAAAAATTCTGAAAAGATATTGTTAAATTCAGGTAAATATACACTTTAAACTGAGAGAGAATGACAAACTGCTCTCCAATAAGGCAACGTTCAGACTTCTGCCAAGAGTGTACAATAAGGACCATTTCCATACTTTGCCACCAAGGGTTAATATAAATCTTTAATATTTTCCATTGTGAATGGAAAAAGAAATCACTTTTTTTGCATTTCTTTATTTGTGCATTCAAGTGTAAATTTCAATTCACTTTGATTAGAATTGATATCTGAAATAAATGAATTTGAATACAAAGTGTGGGCTTGTGTTAGCCTTATCTTTCTTTAAAAAAAATGTAATTATAAGATCATAGATTTATGAGTGGGCCGAGAATCAAACCCAAATAATCACATCATTACATTATCTATTACATGAGATAGAAAATAATGCCCATAGAAAGAGTAAATAGACACGGTTACTAGGCTGCTGTAATGTTCCAACTTTTCAGCTACAAAGTAACTTAGCCTTGAAAAATAAAGGCAGATGAATATGTATATTATTTGCACTAGAGTTCCAATTAATTCTGGATACAGCCAACTGGTCAGGCTAAAATATCTGCAGCTCAACTGAAATCCTATTAGAGTGAACTGTTCAAAACTTTAAATAGTTGTTTGTAAAACAATTTAAAGTGGCAGCTTGCTGCCAAGATTTGTTCTAGAGCTCTAGGTAATCTGAATAGAAATGCTTACCACTATGGGCAAATGAACTTGCATACAACTGGAAAGTGAAAAGAGAATTTAAATAAACCTACCAGCACTTAAAATCATGTTGTTTTGAAATGAATGTTTTAAGTGACTCATTCTATATAAAGTCATTTTGACCTCCTTATAAATTAATATGTGTAAATACCTAGAATTGGTATATAAGACTCAGAAGTTGGACTCAGAAGTCAGTTTTTATCTTAGTATTCCTCAAAATTAAGAATACATATACTGCCACTGCTATTTAATGACAGGAACACATTTTGGGAAATGCATCATTAGGCAATTTCATCATCGTGTGAACATCACACAGTGCACTTACACGAACTTAGATAGTATAGACTACTATACACCTAGGCTGTATGGTATACCACCCGCCTACATGTGGTCACTTGTTGACTGAAATGTTGTTATGTGGAACATGACATATATGTTTCTTTGCCTTCAATAAGTCATATAATTATAAAAGCAGAACTAAGTTAAAGCTCAGAGTTGATTTAAGGGAAAATGTTAATACTACAGTCCATTCTAATCAAAGTTTGTGAAATATGCCACATACTTCCTGTCAGTTATTAGGATTATTAGTGAGCAATTGTTTACCACCTCCTTAAAGTATAGGGCTTCTCAACATTTCCCTTCCATTTCATTCATAGAAAATATTTGTTCAGCCAGTTAGGACCAACTGAGCATGCTTACAGCTTGAGATGACC
This sequence comes from Pteropus alecto, assembly GCF_000325575.1. Lineage (NCBI taxonomy): Eukaryota > Metazoa > Chordata > Mammalia > Chiroptera > Pteropodidae > Pteropus > Pteropus alecto. Next base: position 8,392,787 of record NW_006436282.1, on the reverse strand, counting down.
CCATATCCCATTCTCCTATCTCTCCAACACAAACGTTATAGTTGTACCCCATCTCTGTTCTCTGCCATAGAACTGAGAGGTACACTGAAGAATAAAGGAGGGTAAAGTATCCAAGAAATCAAGGTGGAGGGATCACTTTATTTATAGTCACTAAACTGTCTTTTTTTGATGTCAGGACTGTATTACTTTCCTCTTTGTATCCCTTATAGTACCAAATACAGTGTCTTGTATATACGGGCATACCTTGGGAATATTGCGAGTCCCAGACCAATGCAATAAAGTATCACAAAAAAGTGAGTTGCATGAATTTTGGGGTTTCCCAATGTATATTAAAGTTATGTTTATACAATACTGTGGTCTATTAAGTGTGCAAATGCATTATGTCTAAAAAAATGTACCATGCATACCTTAAAAACTTTATTGTGAAAAAATGCTAAACAATGTTTTCATATTGACATATGGAAGACCTTGAATATATTAAAATTTTTTATTTTAGATTCTATAAAAGTTGAAGAATGTTATTTGAAGGTTTTCTTTCACTGATGAATATTCGAGTGATAATTGAGTGCTGCAGCAGTTAGACAAGAATCTGTTCTCATGTTTACTACATTATAGTATAGGTATACAGACAATAAACAAATAAATAAGAAAATATGTGTAGTATTTTCATTATGATAAGACATTATGGGGAAAAAAAGCACAAAAAGAATGGAAATTCTGTGGTTCAGGTTGTTGAAAGCATTTCTATCCTTTTTTTTTAAAACCAGCTAGTATTTTAGTAAGAAAAAGACATTGAAGGTTATGCTTTTAATTGTGACAAATAACTTGAATATCCAAATAATGTAATGTTAGGAAATTCTATATGGCTTAATTTAAAAAACATAAGTTATCTGGCAAGGATACAATTAAAAGCAGTATATAAATAAAGGTGTAACTTTAAAAAGTACAATTTATATGCAAATAACTTTTGGGATAAAAGACTTTTTACTCAAATTAAATAATTTTAGATACAAAGTTTACATTTGGGTAAACATTCCCTATGAAAAAATCTGACTTAAACCTTATTCTTAACTTCGAAGTTTTAAAGATACCACTGATGTCTCCATTTGTATTTATTCACAGTAGAAATAATTGTTCACAAATTATCAACAGGGCAGAAAAATCAGTTTTGTTCGTTTGGGAAGTGAATTCTTTAAAATTTAAGAATTAAATATCTAAAGCAGATTTGGGATTAGAGTTCTTTGTAGTTGTAATTTCTTTTGAATAATTTTTTTAAATGCTATTATCAGTATATTCTATTCATGAATATGAAATTCATGTAATGAAAATAAACATTGGAATCGTTATTATAAAATTGCTTTAAGATGAAACACACTGACTAAAGTCTCAAATCTTTTTAAGATCCTTTTGAAAACTAATTATTTTAAACACATGTAAAAATCACTAGATTAGGAATTATATTTGTTTTCCCCCTTGTCATTTCTAAAGTTATTTATAAAATATAAACTTAAAATATATATTTAAGCTTGCTTGCTCAGGTATGAAACATGTTTCAGTCAAAAACCAAAACAGTTTAGTTACCACTGAAGAAGTGGCTGTATGCCACACTCTAGGCCAGTGGGGAAGATGAGTAGTCTGGGATGGCAGGTCTTCTGCTCACAATTAAATTAAAGCAATGATGTTTTGTCACATATTGAGGTTCTGTGAAAAGATATCTAAAAACGAGGTTTCACAATTTTATAAAAATACTGAAAAAGCACTTATCAAAGGAATCAAAATCTACCAGAAAACCCTCATGAATTTGCTAATGATTTTTCTTTCTCCTTTGAGAACTTGGCTAGGTAGAGCAAACCTGGTACTCCTACATTTCTATTACTCTACAGAGATATTTTTTGTCACATTTTATCTAACTTCAGATCATGCTACTTGATACAAGATTTTTAAACCGTAATTAAAACACTAATTCTAAGCTGGCAAAATGAATAAATATTGATTAAAACAAAAGTTTAAATCAAGTTTTAAATTCAGTTCAAAACAAAATTTTGAGCTCAAAAACAAAATCTTTGTGATTGGGCAATTCTTTTACAACTACACATTCAGGGAAAAGTCTCCAAACGTTTGAGTAAATGGGACATGAGCTGGGCATTGAAAAAAATATTAAATAATTTTCTAGGAAAAAAGAACGAAAATGGGCAAAGTATGAATAAAGGAATGAATTGTTTCCAAGGAATGGCAAACATCTTGATCTGGCTGGGCTATGGGTGAGGGGCAATGACAGGAAATAATATTGTGAATTTAGATTGTGGCCAGAAAATAAGGTTCTTAACACCACAGTAAAGACTTGGGCTTTTTTCAGTTTAAAAAAAAAAAAATTGGAATAATAGCAACAGAGATTTCAAGTATGAGACAGATTTCAGACATATTACAGAAGTTGAAAAGATAGAATTCAACAATGGATTAGAAACTAAGTGGATGAAAGAAAAAAATCAAAGATGATGCTAAAGTGGAGTTGAGGTAAAGACTGTAAGGACTTAGGAGCTTTAAGCTAAAGGACTTTCAGTATCTATACAGATTTGTTTATGTCAAGAGAATTTGAAAAGCATAACCAAGATACTTGACTGATACGATTTTTATTTTTCATGCTAAAATTTTTACAAATTTTATTTTGTCATACACAATTACAAGAGTTAACAGTTACAAGTGGATTAAAAAATAGCATTTTGGGGCACTTCTATTCATTTTACTATCACGTTTTGTTACATGAATAATAACATAACAATAGTTATAATTACAGAACTGCTCAACTTGGATATTTACTAAGTGTGTTATGATGGAGGCTAATACATTACATAAACAAAGAATAAGTGCCCACATAGTCTCATATTTTACATTATTCTCTGTTTCACAATTAAGATCATAGGTTAGAATCTACCCAGTGATGCCATCACTCAAAATTCTGAGCAAGGTGAAGTCAGCAAGCATTTCAAATCATTTTCCAAAATCTTACTTTAGTTCTACAAGGAAATATAAGACAAAACATACAAGACATGGCTTGCTTGATTTTATGCATAAAACAAACCATTACATAATGAAATTATGCACATTTTGCAAGTTGGCATATGTTCCATCTCACACAATAATTAAAAGATGAATAGTACTTACACAGTACTTAGAATATCACCCAACTGCAGCTGATACAGTATCTCCCAGACTTCTAGTTTCTAAAATTCTGGGGGAAGTGGGACAATTTGAACTTTAACAGTCTACATGGTAGTACTATTACCTCTCGGCCATTGGCCCAATACGAATCCTTTTTGGTTTTTAGTATACAAAATATGCTAAAACATTTCTCTTAAACACATTTCATTTAATGTAATGAAACAGAAGGCAATAATTTCCTTCTAGAAGAATTAGATTTAGCTATGAAAAACTTGCCGTATACTTGTTAAATTTATGAAATATTTTTAGGGTCAGTTCAGACCATACTATATTTAATTTAGAGCCTGTGTTAAACATATGTAAAAAGAACTACAAACATAATCAAACATATTAATAGTTAAAAAAAATGGAAATTACCATTTTTATCCCAATAGTAATTTTATAAATATATCACTTGCTTTTATCCAAATAAAGGATAAATTTCAAAAAATCCACTGTGAAATTTACATTCTGACTAAGCACAAAAATACATAAATATTAGTTCTAATCAGAAATTTCAGCTGACAAGTGAAAATTTTTACTTTGAAATAAGCAGGTCTGGGATATAGAAGTGAAAATTTTGATCGAAGCGCATTGTAAATATATTGTTTTCATGTAAAAATAAATTTGTTAAAGAAATAATGTTTAAGTCTTTTTACCCTACCTTCTCAAACACATATTTCTTCCTTAAAATAAAAGTTTAAGATAAACATCTCATTTAAAATACGATTTTACAAAATAAATCAAATGAATTACTCTTAGATGTATTTGAGCCTAGTAGTTGTGGCTTCCAGGTGTTATAAGCTAAAAATCACATTATGGTTAGTAACCTTAATGGCTGACAACCCAATAACTTGAAATTCAATCCATACTGCTAATCAAAGGGTGACATGTATTTATTTGTAAATTTAAGGTTTTTTTTTCAGTTTTTATTGTTGTGGCTGCAGTACATTTAGATATTCAGACTGCCCCAACTGATAAGTTGTGTTCCTTCCACAATCGACATACTGGTACCTCTCCTGGGATATCTGCTCAGAGTGTCCAAAGTATGTGGTTGTTACAGTGACTCTAAAAATAAAATAGGGAGAAACATTGAATAGTTACATATAAGAAACTTTTCTAAAGTGAGAATACTTTTATATATCGAAATTCTCTCCAGAGAGAGATTATTCGATTAATGGTAGCTTCATATTTTGGACAGGGCCTCTTAGGTAATATTTCCTCTACAGACAACAAAAATTATGACTGAGCAAGCCGCAGCCAAATAATTTATACAACAAATGTAATTTTTTTAAAAAACACCTATCTTTGGATAAAATATGTAAGTTCATTATACTATTAAGAATAATCATACAGTTCTCTTATCATAGGAAAAGAGTTAATCAAATGTTAGCTAATAGCCCAAATACCAAACCTGCAATGTTTTAACAGCTTAGGATAACATCTGATTTACAAACAAGTAACATGATCTCACTAATGATCATTTACCACAGACAGGAAGGAACTGGAGGCTGAAGCTCAGCCCTCCTCTCAATCCCAACCCTTGCCATTTTCTTGAGTTCTTACAAGGTCCAGATTCACTGTTTAGCAGCCACGTGATCCTTTATTATTTCCTGAGCTCTCATTTCCTCATTTGTAAAGTGGGATACTTACTGAACTTCGAAGCACTCTTCTAAGGCTTAAAACTCAATTGAGATGGCATTTGTAAAGATGGTATGTATGTTCTAAACCAATATTATAATTCTGAAGTTTGAACAAAGAAATATCTCTTTCAAAAAAAATTCATACTCACTGCATCATGAGTACTATGTTATGCACTTTGATGGATATCAGCGTACAGAAATCACTGTTAAAGAAAAACAATGTGAATAAATGCAACCTATGGGATTACAAACTTAAAAATTTAATTATGATTCTTACTATGGTAAAGCTAATAGAGACTATTAAGATATAATAATAAGTATTTATTGGTTGAGCATTTTCTATACCTCAAATAATGATTAATATTTTCATACTTCTTATTCTAGAAATATATATTCTTTCCTAGTACAGAAGTTGTAGAGTTGTTTTAACATGGACTATAAATTACAACTACTTCCTGTTCACATTTTGAAGTTTTACTAACCAGTTTGTTCTACATCAGGCTGATAGCAAAAGATAGTGAAAATTTACCATTACTTTTTATTTCACAGGAGTTAATAATCATTTAGAACCAATTTAGAACTTCAAACCAATGGAGTATTACACATTATCAATGTTGTTAGTCCTCCTACAATAAAATATCAAAAAATACTAGAATATATGAGAATATGGTTTCTATAACATAATTAACAAAAAGTGATATGGTACATACAATCCTAACTCTGAAAAGTAAAATAATTAAAAACAAATTTTATGTGTATGGTTCATGTACATAAATGTTTAAATATGTTGTAAAGGGAGAAGAGAAATGAGCAGAGGCCAGAAGGAATATTCCAAAATGTGGTCTTCTGACTGCTAAGATTATGGGAGAATAAATATACATATATTCGATTTTCCATACTTTATAATTTGATGAAAAAAATCATTAAAAAATCAGAACTTACAACATATAACTCATTTCCTCTGCTATGATAGTAGGTACAGTGTAATCAATCTGAAAAGCAAAAAATGAAACAAACCAATAGAGAATAGGATCAAAATATCAAGTATTTCATAATTTCAGAGATCAGAAATATCTCCCTTTATGAGTCTGATGCTAAGACTTTCTTTTAGACATGCGTTGGATACATTTCAAAGTCAAGTTTTGAGGAAAATCCCACCTCCCTCAAGCTAATATGATCACAAAGTTAAACTCATTAACTTCTCCAAAGTATTTCATGACTGAAACCTACCTGCTTCATATCCAGTGGGCCAATATTAGTTATGTTGTTTAAGCGTGCCTTTCCAATAACTGTTTTTGCAAACTGAACTTGTGCAGTGATGTTTTCAACTTCAACAGAATAATAGTTATTATTCGTTATATTTAGTGTGTTCTGAAAAAGAAAGGAGGGAGAAAATGTATGCGTCATATGAAAATAAGCACAACAAATATGTAATCGAAATTAATAAAAAAAATGACCAGTTGTGGCCATGCTTCACTTAATAGGAGAAATATTAACAAAAATGTCAAAGAATATTGAATGAACTGATTATTTAGTTTTATGCATGAGTACTATGCATATCATATGTTATACTAAACATACAATTAAAAAAATAGGCTCATAAAATATATGCTGTAAGACTATAGAAAAACGAATGTTAGAAAATGTTATTTGTGGCCTTAGCAAAAATTGAATAAAAATAATTTTAAATTTCATCTCAATTTTTACTAAATGTTTGTTAATATGCAGATGTCTCTACTGACTATATTAGTAAGCTACTCCCTATTCTAATACAAAGTAACCGTATTAGTAAGCTATTTCCTATTCTAATAAACACAAAGCTGGCCACTTAAAATGTTAAACAGTACTTTAAATAAACTTTTTTGTTTAAAATAAATTGGAGAGACAGGAAAAAATAATGGTGTAGATGATAAAGGCTTTGTTCATCTCTCTTGCAACCAAATCAAAGTTGTGACAGAAACACAGAGCAAACAGCAATGAAAGTCGCCTAGGATCTATAGGAAAGTAAGCCCTACAACTAGGGGGAGAAATAATCAACCTGCAATGGTAGAAGGTAGGAGGGGGCGAAGACGCAGGCTGCCTGGTCCTGAGAGACCGAGTTGGACAGAGGCTACGGCAGCAGCAGCAGGTACAAAAGCCTCTTAAAGGGGCCTTGTCCGCATGTGGACTTTCACAGTGACAGGCCTGCTTGCTCTGAGCACCAGCACCCAGTCGGCTGCATGGAGTACACCAGGGACTTACAGAGCGACATTGAGTTGTTGGAGTGAGGGCCGAGGCGAGACGCTCTGTATAGAAGTGCCGGGGGTATCCATTGTTCCTCTGTTGGGCCCTCCCCAACCCCAGTGTGTGGATGCAGCCCAGCCATAGCTGAGACATCATCAAACTGGATAACAGAGGTCATCTACCCAGGAGATTCCCTGAAACTCTGCCTCCCCTAACTCGTGGCCCCAACCAAGCCACATCCAGGTGTGTCCTCAGCGAGTCAGGTGTTCCTTGCTGAGCAGTGCCAAGACTCACACTAGTGGCAGCTGGCCTCGGTTTCTGGTGTGGTTTCTTGAGGCAACTAAAACCATAGCATCTGTGGATTGTTTGCTGAATCTTAACAAGTGGTCCTGGAGGGGCACAGGCTGGGGCTAAACTTGGCCTGCAGCTGAACCCTTCTCAGGACTGTGCCACTGGACACCTACTACACAAAGTTGTGCTAACGTAGAGATGTAGGAGCTTTGCTTAGTACATAGAAAGAGACACAGAAAGGCCGCCAAAATAGGAAGGCAAAGAAGCAGAAACCATGTGAGAGAACAGAACAGAGATCCAAGAATAATGAAGTCCAGTGATCTAACAGATGCAAAGTTCAAAACACTGGTAATAAAGATGCTCAATGAACTTAGGGGAAGGAGTAGATGAACTCAGTAAGAATTTTTTTAACAAAGAGATAAAAACATAAAAATGGCAATTACGAAAGGGAACCAGTCAGAAATAAAGAACACATTATTTGAGATGAAGAGTATATTAGAGGGAATAAACAGAGTGGGTAAAGAAGAGGATCGAACTACCGATATAGAGGATGGGGAAGCCAAGGACACTCAATTAGAATGGCAAGAAAAAAGAAGCTGAGACTATAATAATAATTTAAGGAGCCTATGGGACAAAATTAAATGTAAAAATATCTGTGTCATAGGGGTACCTGAAGGAAAACAAGAAGTTGAAGAGCTATTTGAAGAAATAAAGATGGAAAACTTCCCTCACCTGGTGAAGAAAATAGACATACAAGCAACTAATTGTCTCTTATATTTCAATAAAGTCGAAAGAAAAAAGAAAAAGAAAAAAGAAAAAAAAAGTGTATAAAAGGTTAAGTGAATATGTATGTATACCCATTTACAATGAAAAGAATGGGAATCTTCTATAAAATATACATGTATAATATTTATGCAAAATTTAATTGCTATTTCTATTGTCTCAATAAACATCTATTAGTATGATTTAAAAATTTTTTAAAATAAAAGAAATTGGTATTTTAACTTCTATACAAATAGAGATTTCCACCAGGTCACTAAGGAGAAGAAACGAAGTAAATTCAGTCTGGTTGGTTGGAAAGAAATGCAGGTACATCACGTTTATACTTAGGTAACAGCTGGGGCCAATTTCTGAGATTCTAATTCACAATTGTCTTAAATTGTGTGCTTTAGAAAAGAGCCAAGGAAATATGAAAAAGTGTTAAGAAATAACAGATAATATATAAAACACCTAAAACATTCAGAGCAAAACAAACCATAAACAAAATCAATAGACACTAAATAATAAATCTTGAAGAAATATTTGTAAGACATATAGTAATGGTTACCATCTATTACAAAGAGCCCTTACAAATAGAAAGACAAATTCTTAATAGAAAGAAAAGAGCAAAAGGTATGAGTAAACAAATCAAAAGAGTACAAATATAAATGGCCAAGAAACGTTTAAAATTCTCAAATCCATTTATAACCGGGAAAAGTTGATTTAAGTAAAAATGGAATACTGCTTTATATCCATTAAACTAGTAAAATTGTGGAAAGTGACGAATTCTATTCCTGGCTATAATATGGGTGTATTTTTATATTCCTGGAAAATATGTGAAGCATCACAGCCATTTTGATAAGTAATCTAGAAATAAACATTAAAAAAATTATATATCTTTTTTGACCTAGCAATCCTACTTCTGAGCATTTATTCCACAGAAATAAAAACATTAGGATGTTAATGACAGCATTCTTTACAATGGGAAAAAAAAGTGAATGCCCATCCATAAAAAGAATGATTGAATAATATTAAATCATTACATGGAATATTATGTAGCCACTAATAAGAATGAGTTAACTCTTGGCCAGAAAATTAGGAGAGATTTTTACAAGGAAGGTCTTAACAACTGAGAAAACCAAGATGCATAAAAGATGTAAAAAGTATTGTTTTTCTGAAAATAACTAATGATCTAAGAAAAACTAAACACTTGAGTTTATTGGTTAATAGGAATATGGAGAAAGATATGAAGATAGAAAACAGTCTTACTAAAAAAATAAAAATTGTGCTAGCAATTATATGATCACATTTATGCACTTATTTAAATTATTACAGTTATAAATGTAGAAAAACTTTTTAAAGTTCTATAAAATAGTAGAATTAACCTTTCTTTAAATACATAAACATGTTTTCATCTACTTAGCTCTTAATACCCATGTCACTTTCATTTCTAGACACTTTAGGAAAGGGACTGTTAATCTGAGGTCGATGGACCTTCTTATACAGACTAGGGAATGGGATTCAGGAGAATCCTGGAATCTTTTGTAAATGCAAATAATGTTTGTATGTGTCTTTTTCTGAAGTGTGTATAGTTTTCCCTAGAACATTAAAGGAACCAATGGTGTAAAACAGGATGAGAACAAAAATACTTATGAGAATTAGAAAAAGTTATATTGGAAGATAAAAAGAAAACACACACACACAAATTAAGAAAGAAAAAAGATAGGACCAAAAAGTTCAGTATCAAAGATTAGATTCTTTTTTTTTTTTTTTTTTTGAGAGCAGTTAAGAAGCCATTTAATTTTTAAGTCAAGGGACCACAATCAGAAGCTTTTAAATAATGATTTATTATCAAAGGCCTAAAACTCTCTATGATCTTTAACTAGCAAATTTACTTTCAGAAATTTATCCTAAAGAAGTAACGTGAAATAAAAACAAAGTTTAAGCACAAAGATGTTTTCTGAATACCTAATAGCAAAAGTAAATATTTAAGAGAATGGCTGACTAAAATGTCATACAGCCATGTAAAAGACTACATGCAGCAACATAATATGGGAAAATGTAATAAAATCTGTTAATATGTGCATGTGTATACACTTGCACATGTATGTATCCTTCATACACTTCTGAAAATATCTGATTACACTTGCAAATGTATATATGTATGCAAATGTATATATGCATTGTTAGCAAATATATATTTTAGGTCAAGAGAGTAGTTAAAATCTTTACACATCACAGTACTTTCATATATCTTATAATGATAATTAGGATAATTTCCTAAGTAGAAAGAGAATAAATGGCACTCAAAAAGTTAGTACTAATATATTGATATAGAACCTGCAGAAATCTCAGCCTCTTATCTCATGGTCATCTAGCTGAAGCTAATGTTCATTCTACCTCATATTTAATGTTCAGTCTCTTCTCAATTTAGTTAGGTGCTAGTATGCCAAAATGTGGGAATTCCTGAATAATTATTTAAAATAAAGTAGAATATTGACATTTAAATATACTTTCTAGAATTTAAAAGGGAATGTCTGGAGGTTGGCAAAAAAATCTGGCCATTGTTTTAAACACTGTATGAAAGAGGAAAATATTCTCCTTGTTTAATGGGGATTAAAATGGAGAAACAACCAACAATAATTCCCCAGTCATATGAAATGACTTACAATTAGCATTGTTATGTTTTATGCACGTATATATTTTTTTTCCACATAGTTTTTTTTAAAGCCCTTAGATTGACAATTTTTGACAGGAATGAGGATAAATGGACCCATGGGAGTTCTCTTTTTCCTGTAATTAAGTAGTAATTCCACTTTAACATACCATTCCCTTTCACTCTCTGTCTCCACAAAACTCCCTCCCCCAACCACCACCAGAAACATCTCTACTTTAAGAAATGCTCAACTTTTAGCATATCGATCACTTTTGTAAGGAAAACCAAGTCCAATATCACTCTTCCAAACAAATTACTACCATACAGATATACCTTGAGACCTGAAGCCATAAATGATTGTCAATGGCATGATCAACACATATCTTCCTCTTTAATAATGCAGTGCTTTGCAAATCATTCTTTCTAAAAACAAACATTAACATGTAAAAAAGGTAGATCTTCTCTGAGTTTTTTGTTTTGTTTTGGTGGGGAGTGGGGAAGATGTAGAGTCCTAAAAACTACTGTCCTGGGAAACACAGATGACATTTTACACATACTAATTTACAAAAGAAATCAAACAATCGCTTGCACTTTATCTTTAAACACAATAAAGGAATGATCTATTAAAGATGGCAAAAACTGTATTTTACAAAATGCAAGGGAATGAAAACGTTACATTTGTAACATCTATCAAATCGACTTGCTAGGAGCTATGCTAAGTCAAAAGTTGGCAAGCAAACAGACTATAAATGTTTTTGCCAGCAATTAATTGTTTAGTTCATTTTACCGTCCCAAAGACATCGTCAAATGCTAAATGATTCTGTATACACATTGCCAGTATTTATTATTTGCCGCTTTCAGCAGAACCAGAAATGAGAAGGTTAACAGAGCAGATATACAGAAAGCAAACCAATCAGTGTCACCACTACCGTTCTCTCAACAGGGACAAAGGTGCTGCTAAATACCATAAAGGAATGCAGTAGAGTATTTTTAATAAAACTTTTTACTTACTGTGATATTTAAATATATCATACGTTTTTTGAAATCATAACTGACGTATGCTGATTTTACGCCAATATATTTCACATCGATTGAGCGAGGGAAAAGGAAAAATACAGCCAATCCAGATATCAGCAGACAGACAAACACAGAAGCCATCACATACAGTTTTCTGAAAAGGAAAATGGAGTATTTAAATATATGTACATCAAAAATTACATAATGAAACATTTAGAGGATATTTTCAACTTGAATGTTTCCCCTATAATGCCAGCCGGATAACATCTATCTTACAAGCTTTTTACATCATAAAATAGGGTTGGGTCTGAGTCTATTAAGTGTTAAAATGTCTTTAAAGATGTATTTACATTATTATTACTGGGATTTCAGACTTATTAGAGATAACACATTACTGCAGTGATTCCCAAATTGGGCTGCATGTCAGAATCAAGACAGGGCACTTTAAAAAGATATAGATTTCAAGACTCCCTTCTGAATTCACTAAAGCAGAATTTTCACATGTGAATTTTGCTTTCATGATTCCCATGAACACCCATGATTCCCATGAACTCACCAGAACCCCTTCGGAAGCCCTTAAAAAGATTGTCAGAGCTACACGTCTCATCAACTTCACCTCAAGTTTCCCACCATCCACTGTTGTTATACAAGGTACTAAAAAAGATGGTCACTTTGTATATCCACTTCTGAGACTGTTTCTCTAGTTTCTGAACCTTTTCTCTCCTTTATCCATATTTTTGCACTGTGCAAACTGGATTCTGCCCCCAGCAGGTTTTTCCTTAGGATGTTCCTATCTTTTTGTAAGAATTTTCATTAATTTCTCTAAGGTCTTTGAGGGATTAGGATGGTCCAGTTCCTTCTGATCTTCTCATGACCCTTCATGGTTCTCTGTGGCCTTTTTTGTATTCTCTCCAAGCAATAGTATGTAGAGTCCTCCCTCCCATTTTAACAGGTTATTTTCAGAGGTATTTGCTAGAAGTCCTCTGAGTGGGATCCTCTTCTTTTTTAGGTGAAGTATTTGCTATGGGTATCACGGTCTTAGGACTCTTAGGAACTCTCTTTTGCTTTCTTTTACAACCTCCACACAGCTGCTAAGCATGTTTGGGTCCTTGCTGTCATGGTGTGAATACCAACTTTTATTCTGGGGCAGGTGGGAATACTTTAACACTCATTTTTTAAAAAATAAACATGTTGCCTCTGTGTCTGTTTCCCACTGCTGTTCTAGGTTTAATAAATAGATTTGAGAAGATTCAGATACTATGCAGCTTTCAAGACCAACCCCAACCAGGATTTTATTTTTTGATAACACAAAGCATGAGAACATAATTCAACAACCTGAAAGCATTTTTCCTTTTAATAGTGTTAACTAAAGTAATGATTATACATAATTTGTTAAAGCAAAAAACGCAACCTCTCAAAAAAAACTTCTATTTTCTTATAATCACTTACGTTCTTCTTGGCCTTAATCTCTGATCACTATATGGAATCAATGCCACTAGCTGGTTTTCTTGCCCTAAAAGTGAAAGAAGTAGGTTTAAAATTTTATTAACATAATTAATTAAATATTTAGTGGCTCCTCATCAAAGTCTTGTTTGGAAAGATGAGAATACCACCTGGTTCTCATCTCGTTCCTTTAGTAAACCGCTCTCAAAATCTTCAAAAATTATAAAGTAGAATTTGGGTTCTAGAGCAGATCTTATTTTTTTTTTTTAATACCTAGATGTCTAGCTATTTGAAATAGTATAAAGCATGAGAAAGAATAATTCTTTCAATTAAAAAAAAACAAAACTAAAAAGTTCCAGCTTTCAAAGGACCTGAATTTATCAGGTCTCCCTTCAACCCTATAGTTTTCCATTAAGATTCTGATTTAGCTATCTGGATGAGAGCAAAAGAAACATATTGCTTCCACTGTGTCTTGAAACTCTTGTAACTACAGAGGTTCCTACACCACCCCCTGGAAAATCAAAACTGACGCCAAGTCTCATGCTCCAGGATTCTTTAAGGCTGCACCTCTCTCATCACTTCAAAATCCATCATTTATTTCTTGGGTTGAGCTATATTCATATACTTTAATGGGCAAATAGATCTTTAAATGTCAATTTTCCAATCTTATCAGAACTTGGCTCTTCGTATTAACTATTAAAGCACCATTGTCAAATTCTCTTTTAAAGCCCTCCATAATGCTTCTATTATTTCTTCCGGCCTTCTCCACAACTCTTCCCTCCTTTATACACTACCCCACCACACTCACATATAAATATACATATTACATACACATACACATATATACGCATCCATATATACATCTGTATATTATTTATGTATGTATATATGCACACAAACACACACATCTCATTTTGTTTGGTGGTATTCATGTGGCTAAACTGCAATCCTGGTTAAAACCAACCCTTAAACTACTATGCCTGTATTCACACAGCTAAATGTGGATTCACACAGCTAAATGTGGATAGAGGAAAACATACAACTATGGTCACTAGTCTCACTTTAGATCTCTAATCTCAAGTGGCCCTTAATGATGCCAACAATCATGCTATACTTCCCTAGTTCACTTTCAATTTGACATTCCAAGACTACAATTTCATAACTTCAACTATTTTGAAACCTCTAATACCTTCTTCCCTAGCATCACTCTCAGCTCATGCTGTGGCAAACAGAACTCCTGCAAGCTCCTACAGCCACAACCACCCACCAAGCTACTTCTGGGTCCACACACTCTACGTTGTCTCTTGTCACTAAGAGTAAAGTGCAGGCAAGTGTAGCCCTCTGCACCTGTGCCTAGTAATTAGCATTCACACGTATTATTCACTCCATCTTTGAAAAATCCCCTTCCTGATCTCATAGCCCCCTCCAGCTATGCCACTTCTCTCCTTTTCTATATAGCAAAACTCCTCAAAAAAAAACTATCTTCCTACTATATAATTTCATTCCTCCTATGCTCTCTTGATCCCACTCTATACATGATATGCAGGATTCCAAACCTGTTCTTTTAAAGATCTCCAGTGGCCTCTACATCACCAAATTCAATGGTTTATTCTCAGTCATTAATTGATCTATCCACAGCTTCTAACATAGTCGATCACTCTTTTTTCCTTGGTTTACGTTCTACATTTATTTTCCAGGACACCACAGATACAGAGATTTCCTTTTATTCTAGCTGATTTTTTCAGTGTCTTTGTTAATTCTTTCTCACATAACTGACCTTAAAATACCACAGGGTTCAGTGCTAGGGTCCCCTTTTTTCTATTCACACCAATGAACTTGGTGTTCTCATCCGACTCACCTGAATACGGATGACTGCAGCCTCTTACATCCTTGAATTCCAGGCCCTTATAACTGAACATATCCACTTAGGTATCAAATATACATCTCCAAGTGTACATAACTGAAACAGAGCTCCTGATCTCTCCACTGACATACACACGCAAACCTTTTCTCCGCCCTAATAAACAGCTACCCCATTCTTCCACTTGCTCAGACAAAAACACCTTTGGAGTCATCCTTGATTTCATGCTATCCACAACATACTTCCAGGCTGCTAAAAAAACCCATTGGGCATACTTTGAAAATATATCCAGATAATTTTTCCCTTCTCCCAGCCTGGTATAGTAATACCTTCAACTAAAATAATCCTTTTATCCTCAGTTACTATGTCTGTAAAGGTAAAACCGTCACATTCAAAGGCAAACTCAAATATAAATTTGCCCAACCCAAGGCATTTATCAGAGACTCTGGTACATCTTACAATGTCACTTTATCCTTTCCTTGGGGTCTCTCCAGTCACATATCAACTTCCACCAAGCAGAAAATGAGAACAGCACAAGGTAATGTTATTGTTTTTATTGTTGCCACTGCTACTAAAGTAGCCTACGAATAGCACGTGGGGATTATTCCCTTCTGACTTCCCCTGTGATGTACTACCAACTGATTTTTTTTTCCCCCTATTTGGCTCATCTTCATATACCATCCCTCTTCATGTAGTTCCTCTTGTGCAAATGCCTGGAATCACTATTTAAAGGGAAAACAATGTAATGAACACATACCCCTAGGAATTCTTCCTGTTCCTTGACAAGTGGGGCAAGTGACACTATCTCTTCCTGTAAATTCCACATATGGAAACTGAGAGACATCTCCATTTCTTCCATCTTCATTATGGACTTCATTATTAACCAATCCATTCCTCATATTTTCAGTTGATGCAACTCCACCATAAGCATCTTCTTTATTTGAATGCAAAGGCAAATGAGAAAAAGACTTCCCCATGTCTAAAGAAAAAGAAAAACCTTACAGTAAACTTCAGGAAAAAATGTATACTCAAGGACACTATGAGATATTTATACCAATCTAATTGATTTAGAAAAAAATTCAAAGGAATGTTCAAACTACTTTGGGGATTAGAATTATATTCAAAGTAATGTCTGAAACAAGGGAGTCATTTTTACTAGAGTCCAAAGTTTTTCCTAACAAAATATTATGAAATGATATATCAGACCTCTGGAAAGAATGGACTTTCAAACAACATTAAACTTTAACTGACGTCTACAGTTTCTTAGGGTTCTTTGAAAAGTAACATTAGGCTTCAGTTTTTTAGACTAAAATAAGAACACATTCCACTTTTAAGCCAATTAGCACTAAAGGTAAAAGTTGCTCTGGGCAGATTACCGCTAGGTATGATATGTATCACGGGGCAAGTTCAAAATAGTATTTTTCATCCTTTTAAAATTTAAGCCCCTTTGTGATCAATAAATCCACAATCTTTCTCATCCTCACATTTCTTGCTTTACACATTTAAACACTTGCAACAAAAACAAGTCAAAAGCCAAATTCTACAGATTTTTCTTTCATTTAGCAGATGGCAGGTAAAACTATTAAATTAATATTCCAAAATATTGAATACAATTTATCAATACAAAGTGGTGAAATTTGGAACATTTAACTGCAAAATTTTAGAATGACACTATCAAAATAACATGGGGAAAATTAAATATAAATTTAAAGTATCTAAACGTACTTAGTACTAGTACATACACAAAAATAACCTCTGAAGGTAAGTAACGCAGTAATGTTGCAGTTATGGTAATACCATTATAAGAATGAAAATAACTTAAGTGATATACTCCAATCTGCTGATATCGAGGGAAAATTAACAAAGGGATAAAGCAGAATTTAAAAATAAAATATTTCTTCTTTCTAAATTTCATCATATACCTTTCATCAGTTCCTAAAAATAGATTATAGATCTACATACAGAAAGATAAATGTTTCTTCTAAAAATTCTCGTTGACTTGAATTAAGAAAACTGACATTAAAAGTAATTCAACTTATCTTGTAGTATGAAAAAAAGTTTACTTTTTAAAACTGGAGTTCCATCCATGTGTTGAGGTCATTCAAACAGTGTAATTTGCAGGAAAAAAAATAACTATACAACTAGTAAACAAACTTAAAATTGTAGAATGATAAATAACAATGCTTATTTTCACTATTTAAAAATATCTATGTACATGTTGTCCACATAAATTCAAAAACATAAGTGATTTATAATTTCTACAAATGCATTATCTTTTTTTGATTTATTTCAGTGACATTAAATCCCTGTCAAACCAATATTTGTCAGTCACAGTGGTTCAGGAGTGTATTAACAACACTGTCCCCAAAGTGGAATGCCTTAGGGAGAAACGGCACAGAAGGCAAAACCAGCGGCTCTGTCTGGGCCTCATCTAACATTTGCCTTGATAGCTGGCCTTTGACAGGTGTTTGTTTCATCAAGGCAATGGACAAGTGCCAGACTTTGTCATGCACTGGGCATCCCTGCCCTACTCTACTGGATTTTCCTCAGAGCACTGATAAATTTAACCACTTTTATTCCTGAAGACTGGTTGGTGTATAAAGAGATGCTAGGCCCCTCTTCTCTTCCCGTGCTAAATGTTTTTTTTTATCGCAGTCTTTAAATTTACTGAAAACCAAGACCGATCTCAGACTCTGTGTGTAAAGAAAAATAAATAAATAAAAGTAGAGCACTCCGTCTAAATAGGTCGTCATCTTCTGTGATAACGAAGGAAGACAGTCCCTTTCGTAAGCTAAACAAACAAAACCAAACCCAGCATACGCTAGAAAGGTTAATGGTAAAATCTAGGCAACTGTGCAATCAAACTCAAGAATAGCAAAATCAGGGGCTACCTGACCGCACAAGGTGTTTGGGGGTCTGGAATCTGGAATCAAACCCGTGTGACGGGCTTAAGCGGAAGCTGCGAGCTCTTTGGCAAGAGTCCGGGTCCTGGTAAGAGGTGACATAACACCTCCATCAACACAGCCCTGTGCGCTTCCGCCGCGGCCAGGCAGAACCAGCTCCCCGGCGGCCTCCCCTCCACCATCTCCTCCTCCTGGCCCAGCTCCGGAAGGGGACCTGGGGGCTCGCGTCTGAGATCGCTCACCCGCACGCAGAGCGCTGCGCAGTCCTGAGCTGCTCCAGCGCGGACAGGCCCGAGGACAGGGTCACGGAGTCCACAGACCGGGGTGCCACTGCTGGAGCGACAGGCCTACAGCAGGGTGGCCCCGGAGTCGGGGGGAAGGGCAGCGCAACAACAGTATCAGCTGATGCCTAGCCCCGGTTTAACCTGCGCCTGCGCATGCGCAGAGCGCTCCCATAGATGTGAGGCCTGGGAGACTGCACGACGCATGCGTCCTTCTGCTGCCGTCCTAAAACCCGGAAGCACAGCTGCTGTCTTGTGCTCTCCGCTTTGAGTTATCTTGGTCTCTCCAGACTTAAAGGTAAAAAGTGGCCACCCACGCCCTGGAAAACTTAAAAACAATAGTGTTGCAGGAATCGGCACCCCACGGAGGAACTTGGATGCTCAGACTACTTTGTTAGAGAAAGGAGAATTTATTAGGTCGGCAGAGCGCGTGGGGTTAACAACTCCATGTACGAGCTCCGTCTGGTTAGATTTATGACAATTTATATACTTTTGCAGTGTCCATACAAGGGGCACATGATTCCTTTGAGGTTTTACAAGTGTC